>NC_136862.1:23200338-23800338 GCF_951799975.1 Gobius niger | reverse complement strand
ATCTTTTTGTGAAATAAAAACAACTCGCTCCATATTGATCAATCAATCTACTCAACTTTCCTTTGTGTGAGCCTAGAGTGTAAAAACTAAAATGAATACTTTTCTTCTAAGGTTAAAAACTAATATACGATATACAGCTTTGCTCAAAGGTTTCATGAAGGTTTCATTATAGGCCATCATTGGCCTCGTCACAAACAAAAAAGTGCACCATACCTACTGTGAAATATAGAGCTGGCTCGCTGATACCACTGGCTCCAGCAGAAAAAAGTGAAGGTCCCGTTAGTGGCCAGCTCAGTCTCCTGACCTCAATATCATTTCAACCTGAAAAGATTCACAGAGAATTTGTTAGGAAGTTTTATTCAACATGGATCATGATTGGGGCTCGGACCGTGGTGGAAGATTGCATTAATGATACGGAAAACATGGCGATGGATGAGAGTCAGAATCTTCCCCCGGAGCCCAGACACTGGTGGTGGTAGGAAGAGACCCGGGGCGGTCAGTTGACACGACGAGCAGAGCCAAGGAGAGGCCAGGTGGAGGAGGGGTGGAGGAGGGTCGCAACACAGCTGGGAAACGGCTGGTGATTGACGGGCTTAAGAAGGGGATCCTGGGCGATGATTGGATGAAGCAGGATGAGCAGCTGCGGTGATAGGAGGATTGGATAATGAAGGCTGCAGGTAGGTCTTCCAGGTTGAATTTGCGCTGAAGCTTCATTATATCATTGAACCACTGTGGGGAGAGCGCAAACGTGCAGTTCATGCAAGATAGCCCAGGAATTCAGAAACTAGAGGCTTTTTGCCAAGAGCAAAATTGTAGAGCAAAATTTTCAGATTTATTTGCAAAACCAAAATATAAAATTAGTAACAGATTTTAAATACCTTGGATTGGTCCTCGACCCCCAATACATTACATCTAAAGAAAATATCGAAAACTATACAAAGCAACTTAAATTGTTTCACACTTATTAGACACTATATTCCAAACCAGGCCACCCTTCTGTACATGCATGCTATGATATTCTCACATATATCATACTGTATGACGGCATGGGCACAGGCCGCTCCCTCAGCCACTAAACATATCAGGTCATTATACAATCAAACTCTAAAGATCATGGACAAGAAGCCAATCCGCTTTCATCACTGCAATATTCTCAAGAAGTGTAAATTGTTGCTTGTTGTGCTTTGAAAGCTTTAGTGATTTATGTTTTCTCAAACTAACTTTCAAATGTCACAATAATTTTGCGCCTGAACCACTCAGTTCATTTGTACAGAGACAAAACAGCAGCAGAGTGACCAGAGGCTCCATCAATAATAACTGCATAGTTCCTCACCGCAAGACTGCATTTGGTCAGTTTACATATAAAAGTGCAAAGTTATGTAACTCATTTCCCACTGAACTTAAAACCATGACTGAGAAATGTTCACCTCTCGAGTTAAGTCTTGGCTGAAATCGAAACAGAATTGTACCCATTTGTAAATTTGTCAATAGCACTGAGTTTGTGTGTGTAAATGATTTATACAGTGTATATAGGTACGTTTTTAAGATAAAATTGAAAATGTTAATTTTGTGTAGAAAGGCCCAACCAGGGACTGGAGTTGAAAATTGGCACTAGCTATAAACTCTTTTTGCATCGCATCAGTAACAAGCTTGTTTTATACTATGTTGACTTGCAATGTCCCTGTCAAATAAATCAATAAATAAATCTATACAAATAAGAAGAATGAGCCGCTTTACCATCAGAAAAAATAAAGAACCTCATCCTCAGCTACCACAAAAGGCTGCCATTGATGTTAAAGGGGGAGATACAGTATTACAAACTTTTGATCAGGGTCATTTTGGTACTTTCTTTATTCATTATGATTTAAAAAGAGCTAACTCAGTTGTTTGACCCTAAATGGAGTCACACAAACTATGAGTGGAAAAAAAAAAAATTCTGCCAGGGTATGTAAACCTTTGAGCCCAACTGTATATGTTCCCAAACAGACATGAAAACAGCATAGAGGTTACATGCACTGTTGGATAGCTTTTAGATAGACTGCAGCAGGTTTGTGGAGTACCTTGCCTCGGCGTCAACCCATCCTTGTCCAGTTCACCCTCTCGCCCACATTTCCCACGGCTTCCTATTGTCTCAAATGAACAAAAAAATCAGGCCAAAAACTAGTATTATTTTCATATCAAACCTGCTTTAAAAGACATGTATCTACAGTCAAAAATTGCCATGTGACTTTTTATAACAGCACAAGCTCAGACTGAACTGTTTGGATTTAATCAGACTTTAATTACAAAACCACAAACAATAAAAGCCCAACAGCTGCGATCAAATCATTTCATTTTGTTTTTCATTGTGGTAATTACCCCATCATTAATCTGACAATCAAATGAGAAATGCTTTAACCCAGTCGTGTCTTCACGTTTGAATGCTGTATTTTGCACATTCATGAAATGGCTTTGCGAGTATGGATATTGAGTTTGCAGCTTTAAAAACGAAAAAACAACCTGTGGAATGTCGATGTTTTTTGTTTATAATTATATGCTGTCATTGCATGCTGTCATTTATCTGGTGACAAAGCGCTTTACATCCTTAGCTTCTCACGTGTGTCTTTGTTGTTGTTTGTAACTGCGCACTAAAGCCAGCATCGCCCACCAGCTGTTAACCTCTGTGTTTCATGGAGGGCATGGTGTGGGAGGAAACTTGTCGGAGCAACATTTGTAGGCGTTAAGTGGGTTTCTGCTCATGTATTCCCAATGGAGAGTTTTATTGATTGTGCCTCTGGCGAAGAAAGGACAAATTATTGTGAAAATATGAATTGAAGAGAGGATGCATTCGTTTGGTTGCTTACATTAACAAGTAAATAATTAAATGGTTATTTACTTAGAGATCGCTCTCCTTGAGTGGTTAATATGGCTGAGTGAACAAGGTTTGCATTGACGTCTAATTGATTCGCCTCAGAGCTGAGCTGACTAATTAAAGGAAGGATTGTTTCATAGCCTGGTAAACCACACCCACTTCTTGTCTGCACGAAAGAAGGCGGGTCGTGACGCACACGGTAAACAAGTGACTGAATGAAAGCTGAGGCTGAACCAATCACACGAATGGACAAGGTTATGTCACTCACTGCGCCGCTATGTTGTAGTTCAATCAACAGTGCCACGCCGAGAAGTTATTCGTCTAAACTAATCATGGATAAAGTAGTCGAGGATTTGGCCTCCGCGTTCTCGTCAGTTTATATTCAGCTCATATTTTCTGATATTTCTCTTGGACTACAGCCATCGTCATGTCCGCAAATTGCTGATTGGTTTATTTCACTGACAATCTGTGCGCATTAGGCCCGCCCGTTCATACTGCTCCAATTGCTCCTTTACCCTGTGTGTGGAATGGACAGGGAATAGTATGGCAGAGCCAGGCAAATTGTTTTGTGCTTTTTGGCCACGGCTCGGCACTTCCGTCGTTTTGACACTTCCGGCAGAGCGTGAAGTCCATTCATTAAGCGGAGAACGAGGGAAACTGTTCACCACTGAAATCTGATGTTTAGTAGATTTGTGTAAAATGTCCAATATTCATTTGCACCAACAAGTCAACACTGCAGTGTTTCTCTGCGTGGCCTAAAACCGCTTTGTATCTGTTTAGAACTGATTTTATCTGGACTTCTCCTGTCCTTTGTAACTATTAGGGGTTCATACATGGAACCTTGGTCCAAACCAAGACCTCCTCTCTTCTTTGGACCAAAGAGCAATATGTTTGACCTGAACCATGACCCGCAGTAAGTAAGTAAGTAGTAAGTAAGTAATTAAGTGAGTAAGTACTTTATTTCTTATTGTATAATTGTACAACAAAATTGCCTTCAGGTGCTGGGATAGTCCTGAGTCGCTGCCACTGAGCGGTCCACCATTATGGGTCAACTTGCAGCATGGTTTTTGGAGGTATAGGGGAAACTGTGGCACCTGGAGGAAACCTGGCTGGCTGCCTTCAGTGCTCCTCTGAAGCGGTGCACCACGTCCTGGGTTTGTCCCTGTGTCAGAGCGCAGGTCAGCACCTCCACCACCTCCTCCTGCGCTGCTCCCTCTGATCCCAATCATGACCCTGTTTGTATACTATAAATACATATATTCTTAAATCAAGAGAGAGATTAAACTGTTAAACGTAATTAAGTCTTTTCTTGACATTTTTCCCCCCATTTTTTTTACTTATCTGGCCCCAGCCCAGATTGTATTGTACATATTTTAGGGAAACCAGAGCACTGTGGAAAGCTACACAGACATGAGGAGAGCAAGAAACTTCAAATGGCCCTAACACAACCCGGAAATCAAACCCGGGAACTTCTTGATGTGAAGCACGATCGCTAACCACTGTGCCAATTTGCAGTCTGCTGTTGCCATAGACTGGGAACTGTTGCACGGCGGAACATTAGCATTTCCCCTTAATAACCTCACAACATTGAGGTGCAGAGGAGGTGCAAGGTCTCTGTGCTAAACGTGCTGCAGCTGGTGTTCGCTTAACATGTTAGCATTCAGGCACTACCATCTGTGTCACACCTCACCATCCACACACAGCTCAGCTGGGCACCCTCTGGCTCCGTCCGGGGTGTGCACCATTCCTGGAACATGCTTTTAGATGTCAATACACACATGGAGGACTCGGAGATGTCGCACTTCCAATGTGCTAATTGGGTTTTTGACATTCTCTGACCTGAGTTCACAAACATGGATACTTGTTCATAAGAAGCTGGGATGAAAGGGAAAGAAATGCTGCTTTCATGAAATATTTAAATAGGGTTTCAGTCAATGCAATAATATGTACTTACTGTTAAATGATTTGCATGTGTGATCTTAACTTTCCATATTATTACAGAGAACAATTTGAATAAGTCATACAAATACAAATTTGCCGACTCAAAGGGCTTGAATGTACAAAGATGGGTCAATCATATTTCCCGTTAGCGTGGGCTGGGTTCAGGGTAAAAACTGCAAACGCTCCCACAATGTTAATTAAAGCTTATGAGGTCTATTTTTATAATAATAACATCTGAGTGTTTCAACGCCTACGCTGAGTGAGAGAGGGAAAGAGTTGTTGGGATCCAGAGCAGGAAAAAATGTTGCATGTGTCTGTGTGAACTAAGTGAGAGTAATTTCCAAAGCATAATAAACCAATTAGCAATGGCAAATCACACCCATGATGTTTATACACAGCAAAGCAAGAACAGCAAACTGGGAGTGCAAAGTGGCCATTTCTTGTTTGCTAGTTTTTGAAGCAACATTAACCAGAAGAGTGCATTAGGGCTCGGTGGTTTGCTCACCTCTCAGCAAGGAAGAATATAGGGATTAGATTACAGGGGTGTGTCAATAACATAATTTATCAGAGCGGTTTGCATGGTATCGCTCACCAGAATAGTCAAATGAACTACTGCTTATCATTGTTCATTCTCTTGGCATGATCTTCCTATGTGGCATGAATTATATCAATGTGTATTTAATGTGGAATTATATCAATGAGTGATTGGTGATGGTCGGAGGGACAATTGGCGCAGATGTGAGCAGCCTCGCTTCTGTCAGTCTACCCCATGGGAAACTGTGGCTACAAATGTAGCTTGCCACCATCAGCATGGGGTGAATGAACCCGCCTCCTTTTCATGTGTGAAGCGCTTTGGGTGTGACTTGTGTCATATGAAAAGTGCTATACAAATAAGATTCCCTTCCCTCCCCTACTCAATAGGGAACATTCTCTATTGTGTATCTGACCACTCCATATTATGTAATGAGAGACAGCCTCCCCACGCAAAGAACCAGGGCTACAACGTTTTGACCAAGAATACTGGCCACTTTTGCATATGTCCTACTCTGTATATAAGCTCTTCAATAACTGGTCTTGGCTTCATTTTTTCCCGCCTAAAGCCCATAGTTGCTGAGCAGGCACTACCTTTTAAGGAACATGCAGAATGGGATATACAAACACTCATATTTTCTTAATTTAGCTTTTCCAATATCGCATTGAAGCTTTATAGGAAGCCAAAATCACTTCTGGGAACACTGGTAATCCCATCCCAACGCCCATCTAATAACAGCATCTCAGATCTTATTCCACATAGTTCAGATAGAAGAAACACAATACTAAATCTTTTACTTCAGCTTCAGTGCACTCTGTAGTAGCAGGTGATACCTCCTATCTGCCTTCCATTCTGGAGGAAATGTAGCCTAAGTGGGACAGAATACAGTAACAGCAAATGAGATTTTAAGAGGTGGGGTATTTCCAACTTTTTCAGCAGCTAAACTCAAGACTGTGGTTCCTATTTGTGAAATAATGGATAAAATGCACGTAATGCGTGTGGAAGGTTCCTAATCTCCAGTAATTGCACGAAAACAGTAACATAAATTTCTCAATAGAATTTTGGAACATCTGAGACCCTTCTATCAGTAGATACAAGGACATTTGTTTGACAACCTAATAATTTTACTTATAGACTAGCTGAGACCCGGCCTTCGGCCGGGCCTCGCTAGTCTCCACATGTGATATTCTGAGATTATGAGTGATTACAAAGAAATGTCCAACCCGTCACACAGTTCAGCTGTAGAGCAGTGGTTCCCAACCCATTCCAAAAACTATGGCCACTACAAATGTTGAAAATAATGAATGCTAAAAATAATTTCAAACAATCTGCAATTGGAGTGTTTGATGCACCCGTGCTCTTTTCTTATAAACTACAACGACAATATGTTCGCTAAACTCAGGGAATATAATTCAAGAGACAGTGGGATAATTATGGATAAATATTAGGGGTTCAGCTGTAACGGTTTGGTTCACGGTGCAGGACCCGTGGTTTGGTGCATCACGGTAGTGTACAAAAAAAAATAATAAGTAGGTTTTGAAATGAAATAGCCTAATGATGGTTGTTAGACAGTATTTATAACTGTACAATAAAATTGGCAATGCGTGCAAAGCTGCTTTAGAATAAAATGTACCTCTGGACTCACAATACGTGAAAGCAAAATAGAAAACAAATGGTACAGCAGCAAAAAAAAAAAAGAAAAAAACTACGCAGTGCAGGCCATGCGCTCGTTAAGTTGTAGTTTCATTTTCGCTTTTACTCACACGGAGGAGAAATCAGTCGGAGCAGCGCGTGTGATTAGAGGCTTTTGGGCAATGTTTTGCGTGTACTGGTTTTCGGAGACAAAGCTTTAGAGACGGAATACTGCCTGGATCTATAATGAACCACAGGCTCTGTCACTGCAGGAGAGACTTAAACAAAGACGCACAGATGTCTTTTGGAGGATGTAACTGTACCTGTGCGGAGCGTCTGCAGGTTAGCGGTGAGTGACGATGACACACATCGCCCTGTTTGGATGCGCGCGTGCACACATACACACGCGCGCGCACACACGCGCGCGCACACACACACCGCCCTGTTTGGATGCGCGTTGTTGTGACGGCGGGTTGTCCTCGGACAGCAGCACCGCGGTCCATATGGACCCGTGGTCAATGCCCGCGGCTGGTGGGACCATCACGTGGTGGCCGGCCGCGGATATAGCGCTTTTCCAGACACTCAAAGTTGCTGAACAATTATGCGCACATCAGCCCCCACCACCAGCCACCAACCACGCACAAAGTCACTACTGTCGCCAGGCTTCCTGGTGTTCCCAAACGGTCTCCCATCCCAGTCCTAACCAGGCCCGTCCCTGCTTAGCTTCAAAGTCGGTATGGGAAATAAACATGGCGGCGCCCAGGCGGCGGCCATTGAGATAGCGTTTTCTATAATAGATTTTATTGCTGACCACAGAAGTGGAAAAATGTAAATGACCAACAGGAAGATACAGTATGTTCGTGCAATCCTTTTTACTTATATTTCCAGTGAATCTTTCTGCTGAGAACTGGATACGTACAGCCAGAGGACTTCTCCATATCAGACTCTTGTACTCATCAAAGTTTAAGGCTCTGGTGTGTATCCTGTCCAGTGTGGATCAGCAGGGGCAGCGAGGACCAGTGGACAGCTCTGCCCTTGACTTTTCATCATCGTCCAGCATCCCATTTATTTTATTTATTTATTTGACAGGGACACTGTACATTAATCAACATTTCTGTAAATGTACCGGAGTTAGCCAAAAGGCTATTTTTCATCCGTAGTCCCTGGACAGATGTAAATAGTCTCCCTAAGACAATAAAACATTCAAAGTCAGTGCAATAAAATAAAGTAAAATAAAATACAAAGTAGGACACAGTCATTACACTATACAGGTTAAATACAAATACAAAACAGTGCAAACAATAAAAGAATCATATGATACATATACAGACAGGGGTTAATTACTGCATGATTGTTGTGTAATGAACCAGTTCTTCAGATGTGTTTTAAACAGTATGTATGTGGACAGCTCTCTCTGATGTTTGCTGGGATGGAGTTCCAGTCTTTGGCCACAGTTACAGAAAAGGCGTTCTGACTAAAGGCACTTTTCCTAAATGGGACTATACAGTCTCCTCGAGCTGCTCCTCTGGTCATTCGCTGTGAAGATGTGGGGTTTCTGATGCTGACAAACTGACTGAGTGGAGGAGATGATTGGTTGTGGATTATTTTATGTATGAGGCAGAGGTTTGAATACATAATGAGATTTTCCCAGCTTAGAAGTTTGTGCTTTTGAAGGATATTGCAGTGATGATACCTGAGTGTTTTTTGTCCAGAATTTTTATTGTCCGTTTGTAAAGTGACTCTAAGGGTTTTAGTGTCGTTTTGTTTGCTTGGGACCAGGTTGTTAAACAATAGGTTATGTGTTATAGGACCATGGAATTCATGAACATTTTTGCTGCTTGCAGAGAGAGTTGTGACCTGATGAACCGGAAGTTGGAGATATTGAATTTGACTTTATTGCAGACTTTGTTAACTTGGGTTTTAAATGTTAGGTTTGAGTCTATTGTAATACCAAGGTGTTTGTATTCTGACACCACTTGCAACTGTTCACCTGCCATAAAGATATCTGCTGTTGAATTTTTGATATTGGACCTCGTGAAGAACATTGAGACAGTTTTATTGATATTGAGTTTTAAACAGGACTGAAGTAACCATTTTGTAACATGGGCCAAAGACTGGGAGAGTTTGTCTGCTACTTGAGTTGGGTTATTGCCATGTGTGTAAATAACTGTGTCATCGGCGTACATTTGAATGGAGACATTTGAACAAACTGAGGGAAGGTCATTTATGTAGAGAGAGAAGAGCAGTGGACCCAGGTTTGAACCTTGTGACACTCCTGTCTTTAAAGGGAGGGGAGGAGAGTTGAAATCATTGATTTTGACAGACTGTGACCGATTATTTAGATATGACTCGAACCATTTTATAGCTTTTGTTGAGAAATTGAATTTAAATCTCTCTAAGTTTTGCAGGACTCCACTTCAGATATCCTCAGTCTGACTAAGATGTGGCCTTAAAATGTTAGTTCACCTGCAGGCAACAAAGGCGACTGTGTACTTCGGTTGACAAAGAGTAAATAGCAAACGGAAAACCAATAATCCTAGCGCTGATGTTTGACAGTAGTTAAATCCACAGAGCAAGAGAGGCAGCAGTGTTCGTTTATCACGGTGTCTGAGCTCTGTCTTGCTGAACTGTTTGGTATTCCTTCGTTATTCTTGCAAAATGTCACGCACTTCAAGCAAGATTTTTTGTTCAGTGTGGAGCACTCACAAGATCACGAGGGATCACGGGACGTCAAGCAACGACAACTATAGAAATTCTAGTAATCAGTGCATATACTGTGTATACGTAAGACGAAGACAGAACAAACTTACCATTTACTCACAAAAGTCCAGTCCCTGCCTAGTCCTTTCTGCTCCCAGTGTCACCCACTTTTTTGTTTTCCATGCTCTAGAATGGGATTCTCAAACAGCTCCTCCATGACTATGTGCCTCTTTAGTTAAGTTAGAGGCAGTTTGTATCGCCTGATTTTATTCTGAAGTTCTCTAGTACCAGAAAATGCCTTGCCATTGTATTGTGCAAGCACACATACATGTCCAGGAATGAACCGAACTGATTAAAGGACACCTCACCCGCTCCTCAGTCCCTGTTGTGTCTGTCGGGCTTCTGTGTCCCCTTTATGGAAAATGAAAAAGAACAAATTGTCATTTAGGCAGCAGCGCAGAAGCAAAGGCGAAAAACAATATTGAGTTTGCTGTGATTCAATTTATTTAATACAATTCTTATGCCCTGGGTGAACCGCCAAGCTCTTTGGGGGGAAAATCGGTGCGGCATCAAAGGATCAACTTGTACCTTTTCCTATATGTTAAAATGTTGGCGTGTATGGTTAATAAACAAACAAAACAAAAAAGTTGTCTGATTTAGAATTCGAGACCACCTGCTCTACTGTACCCGGGGCCATGCACAAATACAGACAACATTTGGTTTAGTCGTCTGAAAAGAAACTTGTGAGCACCGCACTGTCAGCCTGCCGTCAGTTTCCTTTCTCTTTTAGAGCTTTTATTTTGTAGTGTGATGAAACATCGCCCATCTTCAAATAAACATTGCAATTTACAGAATTAAGGATTAGTGATGAAGTTGCTCACTGTATAATTGGTTTCTTTTGAAATGTATTGCATCAAAACACATCACCTGAGTGTCTGCCGTCTGTTTACCGCTGCCTCGGACTGAGTTCTCAGCCTTGTCAGCATCCAAGGCCAGTCCACAGCCCTCACCTGGGATCGCTCTCATGAAGTCAGCATCTCTAACATCTGCACTGCTGATGAGAAAAGCAATACACAATATATCTGCTGATTCTCACCAAATACAATCAGATTATACTTTTCTGTACAGATGACTGGAATGACGCATACTATTCACCCACTTGCAAACATTCTCCCTTTTCACTGTTAATTATAACAATTCAAGATATCCTTCAAGATATAATTCTGGAGCTGATATTGATTCTGACCCATTCATAATGGGGCCGTATGGTCTGTGAAATACGCAGCCCCGTCCACAAGTGGGAGGTACTGCAGCAATGTCAGCTCCCGCCATAAAGAACGAAGAGAAGCACCATTTACTTATTGCTATCCCAAATCTTTGGGATTAATTTCAAAGGACCAAAAAGACAGGCCCTTATTAATTTAAAAAGTTTGTAATGGCTCATATTATCTGAAACCTGAATGTGCATTGAGTTGCCTTGTGTACGAAATGTGTGGTATAAATAAAGTCGCCTTGCCTTGAAATCTAATTGTTTAAAGGCGCATCTTTAGATCCAAATGATCCTAACTCAATTTGGGATTGTGTTTTTTCTTTGGAAATAATTCAAATATTTGTGCCACAAGTAATTTAAACAGGCTGCAAATTAAATAAAAAAAAACAGAAATGAAATAATTACACTGTTGGAGTCAAATCACCAACTATTTGGTCAGAAGGTGACCTGCTCTACCGTTTACACCACTGCCGTCCCATGTTTGCACGTTAATGAAAGAGCTATTCAAAAAAGCCAATGTAGTAGTTGTAACCAGCTGGAATAGCTTACCTTGAAGCTCACAAATGGAAGCTCTCCACGCTCGATCTGCACCAACACCTTCCCCAACTGTACTATACAATCACACATATACACACAGGCAAAGTGGGTGAAGTGTCTCGTGAGACACTGCCTCACCTGAGTCAAGCAGTGTTAAATGCTTGTCTCAGGCATTTAACACTGCCTGAGACAAGTAACAGCTACTTAAACATTACCACCGCATTTGACTCAATTAAACTCAAGCAAGTTCCTCACTTATTATTCTGCGTCTTAAACGTCTACTTACATTTCTTGCCGACCAACATTTACAGCGATGAAGCAGTTAATTGTTGTTCACTCTGCTGTCCATGGGCATCATGGTGTGTGTTTTTTTCCCTCTTACGCACTTGATGCAGAAGCTCCCCCCTCCATTTCCCCTGTGGTGGATACTATAATTGTTTGTCCAACGTTATTGCTCACATGGGGGTGTTAAACTTGTTTTAGCATCAATAGGCTAATTCACATTGGAATAATATACAGTAAGCCACAGACCATAATGTGATCTGTATAGCAGCAAACAGCAGCAGAGGAGGTATTTTCCCCCAATAAAGATTTGTTAGTTTAAATCCCCATTGTGAACATGCCTTAGTAAACAACCTGCTATATGAGGAGGAAGGCACTGCAGGCTGTCACTGTCCCTCAGCTAAAGCACTGTGTATCAACAGCTGGGTAAAATGAAAACCACTTAGGATGACATGACATGACATTGATGGCAGGCGAGATATTGGTCATTGCAATTGTGAAAGAAGGTCTAGTGAAAATGTTGGAAGACGTGGAGTTAATCTCGCTGTCAGGCTGTTATGGAACGTAAACAGTAAACCCCTAGTCAAATTCTGTAGATAAAGTCTGGCGATACGAGAAATGCAATGGGATCATGGATTATTTTAAACACACCTCATCACATGAGCTTCATTATGCCTTAAAACATTGCCCAAATGCTTGTGTGCAAAGCTAAACGGCATATTGCTTGTAAGGTCCCATGGGTCTAAGTTCAAATCCATGAAAAGACCAGTATTAGTACGACCCTGGATAATTATGTGTTCCATTAGAACGAGCTGCCTTCATGACAATCCCATTCATTATAATTCACTTTAAATGGACCAATTACATGATCTGTTCTGCTTCACTGGGGTCCCTCGGTGCCCATTCAAGATCCAGTCATTTTCATCTGTTCTCCACTCACTGCTGTCGCGCCATTACTCTAATTGATTAGTGGCCGATTTATGCTTGATCTTTATGTGATATGTCAGTGCACATAATGTGTTTGCAGGAAAAGCCAATGATTCATTGCGAGACGTTAAACGCAGCAGAAGAAATTGATTCATGAAACTTACTTGCAGGTTAAATGCCATTTGACTACATTTTCCAGCACATAAAGTAACAAGAGAGGCGGTTTAAAGGACAATAGTTGATCAATAGGATGCTTGTGCAGTAAAATCCATTGCAACGTGTGTATAATGAAGAGGGAGACGATCTGTGGGCTATTGACTGAGAAGATCTTGATAAAGCTTAACATTAAAGTTGAGCTGTGTCTAAGAGTGGAGCTGAGAGTCTGCTAGCATTCCCTGTGGTCTGTTTCATGTAAAATTTAATACATTGCTGTCTGAGGGCGGATGTTCTTAAATGTACTTTTTTGTTTTCAATCCAATTTTGCTATTTGACTGACAGATACAAGTCAGGTCTGAGATGTAGGTTTTTGAGGTAGAAGAAGAAGAAAAATAAATGAAACGTATCAAATAAAAACATATAGAATTAGAGTAAACTTTGGGCAAGTATTTATTATTATTAGGGTTAGGGTCTCTCTCTCTCTCTCTCTCTCTCTCTCTCTCTCTCTCTCTCTCTCTCTCTACATATACATATATACAGTATCGATCTATTATCTATCTATATACAGTATCTATACAGAATCCATCCATCCATCCATCCATCCATCCATCCATCCATCCATCCATCCCTGCCTTAACTTTCTCTCTCATCTTCTGACAGTAGACTGGGCTGTGTTTGCCGACATTACCATGACATGAATCTGCCAATCTGACGTTCAATGTTTCAATTAAAGGGAAAGTAAAGCTGGTTTTAAAGGTTCTTTTAGAAAGACACTAGGTAAAACAAAAAACTTTTGTTCAAATACCTTAAGCGTTTCGACGGACCGGGAAGTCTACTTCCGCCTTCCTCAAAGGCATCTCCCTACGAGCATGATGCGTCTCTTATGGGATGTTCTTTCCAGATGTGGCCACACTAACATCAGCAATAAACCTGTCAGTGTGGCCACGCCTGCCGCCGAGTGGTGGTTAGAGGTGTAGTGAGCCTCATGTGTGTGCCAGGGTAAATGTGCCCTCATCTCTGTTGATAAATCTTACTCCTCACTTTCTGGTCTCTATCAGAAGCTCTGGATTCAGAGCTTGTACTAACAACTCTTATGAAGACAGAAGTAAAATTCCCAGTCCGTCAAAATGATTAAGGTGTTTGAACAAAGCTTTTTTGTTATACCTAGTGTCTTTCTAAAAGAACTCCAATTGTATCAAATATTACAATTTGTTGTGTCCAGGAAGCCCTTTTAGCTAGTTGCCAAATGTTTTGTTCATCCAAATTATAGACATTTCTTTTCCTGCTATCTGCACACCATGCTCAGAGGTTTCGCCGGTTTTGACGTGGTGTTTTTCAAAGCTGTGGTCAGTCGGACAGACCTGTTATGTCCATACGCCTGACCTCTGCCTTGTCACCACATCACCAAGAACATTGTCACCTCTGGGTCGGCTTGGTGCTAACCGTCGAAACACGCAAAGCAGGTTCTGAAACATCTGGAAAGCAAACATTTCATGGCCGACCTTTTCAGTGTTCAAATTAAATTGGCAGCCATGTGGCGTTAGCGTCAGCCTTCAACGCCAAGCTCTACTGAGAGGATTGGAGGCGGTTTAGCGGCCAAAGAATTTACCCAACCACTTCTTTTTCTGTTTGCGCCGATTCTCAGTCTCCTGAATGTGCTCCTCTTTGGTCCTAACAGTTTCCTGAAGCTCCTGGTTGTGTATGAGCAGAGTAGAGTTGTCCTCCTGTGAAGCCCTCAGAGCGTCAGAAAGCTCCTGTATCTTGCATTGCAGCACTACCCTTTTCTCTTCCTCTGAGCTTAGCAACACGCTCACCTCTTCTCTGTGGGCGGCCGTTAGATGCTCAGTTTCTTGTCTGAGGTCCTGTGCTTTCTTCTCCATGCTCTTTTTTTCTGCCAGGACACCTGAGAATTTGGCTTTGCTGCTCTCCACCATGGTCTTAAGTATGTCCCGAGCTGATTTTAGGTTCTCCTCTAAGGCTTGTGCCGTGGCTTTCAGCTTTCTTATCTACTGCTCCAGCTGTGTGACTTTGGAGCCGACGTCTTCTGCTTCTTTTTGCTGTTCCTCCTCCAGAGATTTTATTCTGTTCTGGGCCTCTTTCAGTGCTGTATCCTTTTCAATGAGGGCTGATTCTAGAGTTGTAACTTTTCTCAGACCCTCGTATGCTTCCAAAGACTTTTCACGGAGAAGAGTTTTTTGGCGGCTGACCTGTGAGCGTAGTTGGTCCCTTTCCTCTTCAGATCTTGTCGTCTCCTCTTGGATAACGCTGGAAAGTTGGTTCTGGGCGTTTAGCTTTATTTTTTCTTTACGTAGGGCCAATTGTAGATTCTTCACTTCCTGATGGAGCCGATTTCTCTCGTCCATCAGATTTGTATCCGTGCACTGAGTCGTTCCCTCTGTTTTGGTGCTCTTTTTGCTCAAGGCAGATTTTAGCTGTTTAATTTCTCTTTTCCTGTACTCTGCCTCTTTCTCAAGATAGGATACTTTCTTGGATAACATAGACTCATCGTCATTTCTCAAAGCCTCTTGTGTTGTTTTTTCATGGATAGCAGGTTTTAGGATGTCTTTCCTTTCTTTCTTTAATTCAGCATCCTTTTGGAGGGCAGTGTATTGGGTCTGAGGCACTCTGTTTCTTCTTTCTTCACTGAGGGCCAATTCTAGGTTCTTCACTTCCCTCCTAAGCCCCTTTATCCCACCTTTCAAAATGACAACTCTGCTCTGAGCTTCTGACTTTTTATCACAGAGGGCAGTGTTTAGTCTCGTCACCTCCAGGTGTAGTCCATGCGCATCCTCCTCCATGTTTTTTTGTTGTTCCAGAGACTGGAAGTTGGTCCCGCTTGCTCTGGCTTTCTCCAGCTGCTCCAGAGCAGCGTCTTCGTCATGCAGCTCCTCCACTGGGCTCTGAGCTGCGTCTTGCTTGTGTCCACTGAGCAGCGACTGCAGGTTGGACTTCTGACTATTTCCCTCGTGTGGGAGAGCATTGTTCTGTGTGATCCCGTCAGAGAGACATTTCACAGTTGCTCCTTCAGTCTCTAATTTAGCAGGTTTTAGGATGTTTTTCCTCTCTTCCTTTAATTCAGCATTCTCCTTTTGGAGGGCAGTGTATAGGGTCTGAGGCACTCCGTTTCTTCTTTCTTCATTGAGGGCCAATTCTAGGTTCTTCACTTCCCTCTTAAGCCCCTTTATCCCACCTTTCAGACTGACAACTATGTGCTGAGCTTCTGACTTTGCCTTCTTTTCATCACAGAGGGCAGTGTTTAGTCTCGTCACCTCCAGGTGTAGTCCATGCGCATCCTCCTCCATGTTTTTTTGTTGTTCCAGAGACTGGAAGTTGGTCCCACTTGCTCTGGCTTTCTTCTCGTCTTTGGCCTTCATCTGTTTTTGATGAGCATCAGTCTGACTGATTATCTCACGTACTTGGTCCCACTGTTGTTCTTGGAAAACTTGTTGCTCTTTCATCTCCGTTTTCAGAAGCTGGATTTGCTTTAGAAGGTCTTCTTGACTTTCTCCTGAGTCTGTAACATCACAGCTTTTGTCGGTGACACAATCGTGGACCTTTGGAGGACGTTTTGCGTCAGCTTGTTCCCTCTTAACACCCTCCATTGTTGGTGGCGTGATCAGAGGATGTGATTCAGTCACTGTTCGAGGATACAGCTTTTTCTGGCTCTCCAGTAATTCTCTACTGCTCTCCGCCTTTTCCTGGCATACCTGAGCTCTCTGTTGCACCGGTCTCGATATACAAATTGGTTTTTGCTCCATGGCTGACCGGATCGGACGTCCCTGTTTGTTGCCCATTCTTCTTGTGTCTGAAGGCTAAAATTCACTTATTATAGTCTTTCGAATGTACTGTAAGGTAAAAATCAAAGTGCCAATGAAAAACCAAGGTAAATTAGCAATCCCAAGTTCTCATGTGTCCCACTGTGACCGTGTCGTGTGAAATGACCTGTGCTGAGATGAGCGCCTGGAACCAGAATGAGCGGAATATTCAACACTTCATGACATCACCGCACGGAACTCACAAGTTCCTTATATGTGCATCTTCTGTTGCCATGGTGATGCATTACAATGTCAAAGGTTAATGTCAGATTTATGCATAGATACAGATGGCATCTCTGTAATCACCCATATATGGTCATGTTTGAAATCAGTTAAGGGGGAAAACAATTTGGAGAAAAATCTAAACCTTCTCTAATTATTCAAAAACTACTTTAGCAAATGCTGAATTATGGTTATAGTTTTCTACAAAATAAAGATACAAAGACATGGGGAGGAGCAAAGTGGCTCAACAGCCCATAAATACATAAATAACAGAGAATGCTCACTTAATGCTACATGTTAGCATCAGGCTAATGCTAACGGTTAGCTTGCGCTAGCTACGACTGCCGTTTTTCACTTTTACTGAACAATCTGTTGTGAGAAAATATCCATATGGGCCCGATTTACACTTTACTTTATTTACATGTGATAAATAATTTCATATTCCACCAGAAAAAGGCAAAAAAAAGTGGAAAATTGTGTTTCTCTAAAGATTCTATTTTTCCCCCCGGCAAAGCCACGCCCCCTTCTATGACGAGATGCCGTCTTTATCTATAAAGCACATTTACAATGAACAGTTACTGCCCCAAAGTGCTGTACACATTTAAATGAATCTTAAAGGGGCTGGATGCAAGTTCGCCATTTTATACTCACTACTGCCACCTTAGGCCATATGTGTAACTGCACCTTCTATATTAAAGCAGTACTAAGTAACGTGTTTACCTTAATAAATCCTTTCCGTGGTCCCTGTGGGGGTAATACAAGTGTTTATGGGATGATTGGAGGGTCTTTCATCTCCCCCTGGTGTCTCTGGACAGAAAACCATGTTTGCAACTTGACTGCCACCGGTCCGGAGAAAGCAATACACACTAACGGAATCACGAAGAAGAAGCTAACATGGTAACGGGCAAAGCTAACTGCGGGCTAACGTCACTTTAAACAGTTTTTACAGCCAAGTTTGAGTGAAAAAAACTATTTCCATTGTATAATTGAATGCACAGTAACCCTCTCTCCCTTCGCCTTTTCTGTCAGCGTAGTATTTACTCTCCAAGACAATTAATAAGTTAAAAAATCGTAACTTGCTCTAGGGGGAAGAGTTACTCAGTACTGCTTTAAGCTCGTGCATAACGGCAATTCGGGCCGAAGTGACACATTTTTGAGTGACCGTACAGGATTTTAGAGGCAGTTGTGGTGAACAGGTCTGAGCTCATTCTACACATTAGGACATGGCTGGAACATGTAGGGGGAGGAAAATACATAATTTTAACATGTTTAAACTCCCTATAGTCCCTTTAAATTTAAAAACTGCTGAAAAAAGCTGCAATCTACAAAAGTATTTATGCTATAAAAAAAAAAAAAAGAACAGAATCCTGCTCAGTTTGTGCCAAAGGCCTGGGCAAAAAGTTGGTCTCAACCATTTAAAAATCTATAAGGAAAACATTAATAGAACACAATAATTAAACGCCACACTGCATAACTTTCACCATGAAAAATAGAAATAATCTTTATTATGTCTTTTGGGAGCAGCAGAGGCAATTATTTGAAGCATGTGTGAAATTTAAAATCCCAATGTTTTTATTTAATCTCGATTTCTGTATATATAACTATTTGAAAATATTCATAATAAATAATGAATATTTTCATTATTGTCTGTGCTTTATAACCAAATATTTTTCATCCAATCAAATTCTTCTGCTCCGTGACTATTGAAAGCTTTTGTCCGTATACCCTTCTTTACTACGAGCAATACAACGTCAAGTTCATGGGCTATATGCACCACATGTGACCCCATGTGATTTCTGGCGCTGTCCTTCTCTCTTATCTTTTGTTTAACAATTAGCAGGGCCGCACAGAAATTAAGCGATAGCTCAAGATTTCCTAAAAGTTAGGATTTGATCGGAGCAGGTTAAAAAAACATTACGAAAGATGTAATAACTTAAAGGTGCATTATGCAACTTTTTATGTGGAAAAAAAAGTTGACATTTGTGCATAATTGACCTTGCAGCGACCCAGCGGCTGCATAAGTGGTCAGCATGGCGCCTTTACTTTCCATCACAGTGGTCTCTTGGACGCTCCAGGATTAATTGTTTGGAAGTTTTTCACCGCTGACGGAGCCTCTCACCAGAAAACCTACAAAGCAATTGATCCTGGAGCGTTGCAGAGGCCACCATGATCGAAAGTAAAGGTGCCATACTGACCACTCATACAGCCGCTACTTCACTTACAAGGTCAAATACATACAAATATCAACTTTTTTTTTCGCATAAAAAGTTGCATAACGCACCTTTAACTGGAGTGGAAAGTTTCGAACATTCCTCGGCCTGTATGTAGTTTAAATTTGATTGCGTTGTTTACACGTTATATTGTTATTATTTAACACTAGCCTTTAGCTCCAATATAAAAACTCCTGCCTTACGAGCACTGACGTTTCCTTTGGGGCAGGATTCACAGCGAACATGATGGTTGTAACACGCAACATCAGTAACTCGTTGTCCTTTACCAAATTCTTATGATAGAGGCTACTTAGGACATTTGTGAGCACGGTCCACAATTTAAATTCAGTGAGACATTGGTCATGCAAATTCTTTTATTGCATTAAAGCAGGGATGTCAAACTCATTTTGGGTTGCGGGCCAAAATTCAGCTCCCACAGAGGGTTGCGGGCCGCATATAATAGAGAAATAATCTATTTTTTTCTAATAAATCTATTTCCGGGTGGATCATCAAGATGATTGGTCCTCCTAATTGTCAATCATTCTGGTGATATGCCTACGTAAGGCCGTCGTGCGTGCTCGCCCCTTGTTAATTTCTGCGCATGCGCACTTTCAAGCCTTATGTGAGTTACGCTGTTAGCCATTCTTTGCTGCTCGCAGAACACACCGAGTCGTTTGAAAATGGCAGAGAGTCGCAAGAGAAAAAGTGTCTTCGAAGTGTATGAGAAGAAGAGAAAGGCTTCAGAAGAGAGAAACAAGACCAGAGTGTTTTTGGGAGATTCTTCCTCCTCGGAGGCAGGTAGAGCGTTGCACATGCGCATTTTCTTTTTTTTTAAGTGGAGAGGGCGGTTCTTTCCTAAAATTCGGGAAAATCCTCCTGTATACCTTTAATAATAATAAGCTGTGTTATGGTCAAAGCCCTAGCTTGACTTCATTAATAACAACGGCTCACACATGTATTGCACTTTCAAGCCTGTGTCACAAGTTCCTCAACGTATTACATTTTGCGGAACTGTGAATAATGACTGTAGTCATTATTCATTCACTCCACACTTGGTGGTGGTAAGCTGTTGTTGAAGCCACAGCCGCTCTGGGGCAGACTGTCCATTTACCACGTGGCTATATATTGTCTTGCTCATATCCTGAGCTCTTATTATGTCAGTGCCCTCTGCTGGACACGTGTGGAACTCTTTCCCTTATTTAAATTTATTATACGGCTCTTCACAACGTAAGTAGAAGCTCCGTTGATTTGAATGGGATTTCCCAACGTTCTACCGGTCATTATTTTCTGATAAAGGACCTCTGAAAAAAATAATGACCGCTGCCCATGGCAACGGAGTTCGTGCTTTCATATCACTCCGCGCGTACGTAGTAGCGGACACTATCTGTCCCCGTCACTGAGAGAGAAGTCGGGGAATCGCTCGTGAAGTTAGCGTGAGTCTGACTTTCAATTTACCCAAAGATTCACCACCATTCCTCCAACTGCGCCTTCAACTAAGTAGCTGGGCTAGCGGCTAGCCTTGCTTCTTCCAGCCTAGCCAAACGCTGCAGCGCAACGCGCAAACTTTTTGGAACTATTTGTCGCGGAAGTCATTAAATAAACCTTTCGACCTTCATAAAAGTGTACGAAGTTAATGTTGTGTGTGTTCAGTTGGCAAATGGCCGTATAATAAGCGGGATAATGTATAGAACGCTGGTCATTATCGGGAAAATAAGCACCTTCAGGGCGAAACAAGACCCCTCCGCTTCGCGTCGGGGTCCGGTTCGCCCTGTCGGTGCTTATTTTCCCGATAATGACCAGCGTTCTATACATTATCCCTTACGTAATGCCCCCTAGTGGCTATAATGAGTATTCTGGTTATTCTTTAAACAATCATAACTCTGCACAGGAATGGGCTAGAGACTTTTTTTTTTTTTTACATACTCTGGAATTTACAAACTCCGCAGGTGGCGGATTAAATCATCGCATGGGCAGGATCAGTATGTATGACACCCCTGCATTAAAGGGACTATATGTTTAAAAGTTTAAAAATGTTAAAATTATGTATTTTCCTTCCCCTACATGTTCCAACAATGTCCTAAGGTGTCGAATGCGCTCAGACCTGTTCACCACAACTGCTGCTAAAATCCTGCACTGTCACTGAAAAAGGTGTTAATTTGGGTCCAAAGTGCCGTCATGCACGAGCTTAAAGGGATATTTCAGGATTTTTCACATAGGGCCTCATTTCCTAGTTATCCAGTCCGGTTATCCAGTGTTTCTGGTACCTGGAGATATTTTTGTTGAAATTCATGCAGTTCTTATGTTTGAAGAGTTACGTGGCGCTAAAGCAAGGCTAGCACATTTCTATGGCATCAGCTACACTGCATTAAAAACAGTCTGACCCGCTCCACAGTGCACCTGAGGCAAATCACTTATATCGCCAGACTAACCATATAAATGTAGAATAGAATAATTTTAACCATTTTACATCTAAAATACCTTTTATTTCAGCAGCATCTGCTTCGTGTTTGTATAAGCTACGCATCGGCGGAGTGATCTGCTAGAAAATAGTCCCTCAAAAGCGAGCATTCATGTGATGCAAGGTCAGTTATATTCCAAAAATTATTCTATCGACACAGACATTTACAGTAGTGGTTAGTCTGGCGTTTTAAGTGTGGAGTGCGTAAGACTGTTTTTAATGCAGACTAGCTGACATCGTAGAAATGTGCTAGCCTTGCATTAGCCTAGCGCCACAAAACTCTTCAAACATAAGAACGGCATGAATTACAAAAAAAAATATCTCCAAGTATCAGCAACACTCTAGCTAGGAAATGAGGCCCTATGTCAAAAATCCTGAAACATCCCTTTAATATAGAAGGTGCAGTTACGCATAAGACCTGAGGTGGCAGTAGTGTGTATAAAATGGCCAACTTGCATCTCCTTTAAGGTGATGAGTTCCAGGAAAAATGTTTTTGGACATAGAAACATAAAGGAGTTTTATGGTATGATCCAGATTGGGGCAATGTATGGGTGTATTTGTGTCCAGCGGTGCTCTGTGCTCTGATCGTTTCCTGCCCACTGCCCCCTGCCTGTGTCGGTGACGTGCTGATTTAACTCCGACTGTGTGTGTGTGTGCTCACTCTCTCCTCCACACTCTCACCGGCCTCGCTTCAACCTGTCAAAAAACAAAACCCAAAAATATGTATTTAAACAAAAGGTCTTGACAAAAAGCCCGATGCTGCTGCTGTAACTTAGCTTTACTTAGCATTTCACCGCTGAACCTTTGCCCGACGGAAATGACTCGCTAATTCCACCCAATTCGGCAAAACACAAAACCTCATCATATTTTTCTCTCCCTCTCCCAATAGACACAACCCTATTCTCAGCCTGCACCTCATCGCAACATTCCTCCATTTTAGCACATCCATATTCCCACGTGAATTGTCCCTGCAGGCCTGTAACGAAGCAGGAAATATGTATGAGTTTGACTTGATGGCTAATAAACAACCCCAAAAATGGCACACGCTCGACGCAAACACAAACAAAGGGGGAAAGGGAGCGGCGTGACGGAGGGCGATAAAGAAAGGAATGAAAAACAGGAAGAAATCAGTGAAGAGGAGAATTTCTATTAAACAATCATCTGGGAGAAAATAAGGCAATTTTGTGGTGCGAGGACTTGGCTGAAAAATTAGCATTCACAAGCGACAAAGAGCAGCGGAATGGACCGGTAATAATCGCAGTGAGTGCCGTTCAGGTGTAACTACAGAGGGAAAGAATCGACTTCACGGCATAATTTATGTCACCGAAGAGGGAGATTTTTCTTTTTACTTTGCAATGCGGCACATGCACGTACTAGAGATGGAGAGTTGGAGAACGGACGAATGCTCCGGCTGCTGGCACTACAGACCGTGACATCTGGGTTCTGGTACACAAAAGCTGTAAGCTCAAACGCCACCTGACCAGTAGCCTACGTGCTAACTAGCTTTTGTTTACTCTCAACGCACAATACTGCCCGACATTTGTTAAAGCAGAACTAAGTACCTTTTGCGCCTCGAAGCCATAAGCGCCACTAGTCCTGTAATCATAAAGCAACAATATTTTTGAAGACCTTATAATGCCACAGAAACTCACTCTAAAACTGTTTCTATTTCATTTATTGAACGAAAAGTCGATTTAGTCATTACCGTGACAGCCTTTAATTGTCCGTGAGAGTAAATACTACGCTGACAGAAAAGACAAAGGTAGAGAGGGATATTGTACATTGTGCCACAACCCAATTACGCAATGGAGATCTTTTTTTTTTCACTCAAACTTGGTTGTAAATACGGCTAAAGTGGAGCTAGCCCACAGTTAGCTTTGCCTGCTAGCGTCTTCTGATTGTGATTCAATGTGTGTGTATTGGGGCTGCCGGGTCGGAGGCAGGGAGAGTTGTATGTGTGGTTTTCTGGCCAGAGACACCGGGAGAGATTAAAGACCCTCCAATCTTCCCATTAAAACTTGTATTGCCCGCAGAGGGACTACGAAAAGGATTTATTAAGCAAAAAATTATACTTAGCTCAGCGTTGACGTTTTCATAACTTAGCCTCTCAGTAAACTGTAAAAAAAAAAAAAAAAAAAAAGGTAAGAAAGAAAAGGCAAAACGCTGCAATTTTTTTGAGCCATTGCCGCAGCGAGTATCTCAAAGTGACTTGGCAGTTTTAATGAGGAGCACAGCCTCCTCACAGCTGGGTCCCATCTACTGTAGTCTGGAGTGTACAGTCTGCTCCGTCTGCGCCGCTAAAGCTAATTAAGTGACTCTTCAATAACTGCACTCCTCCCTCTGCTCAGTCAGGTCAACAGGGGCCGATAACTCATGAAACTTCCATGCCACCACCACTTCCAACAACTTCCAACTTTCTGTGTTTTGTCTCTTGAATTTTCCACCTCTGACATTTGCCCTATCCTCACAGCCAGTGCCTCAGAGCAACCTGTCGGGAGCTGTGAGCGTTTCCTTGGGACCCCATCTCCAATATTTGAGCCAGGATTTTGGTCAAAGCCAGTTTGGTGAAGTAGTCGATTGTGAATGTCGTTCAGGTCAACCTCGTAACTGAGCACATTTTCTCCAGATCAACTTTATCCAAATCGAAAAGCTTCTTAGCACATTGAGTACCGCGCAGTTTTGGGGATTTAGCTGTAGAGTGCCAACAATCTGGACCATTTTACATGATATTTGTAGCACTGCAGTGTATTCTATGTTATAGCCATGGACACATGCTATGGCTTGTTTGAAAGATGAGACCCTAAGCTCTCCGTTGGTGAAAACAGTTTAATTCTACGTGCCTCAGTTCCTGATTGATATAAGCTAAACCAAGGCTAGTTTTGATCAAAATCACTGTTTTTATTTTCTAGATTCGGAGATAATGTGTGTTTTATGCAACACTCTCCTTTCTGATTCACTCCTCTCTCCTCCTCTATCCTCTCTGGACAGACACTAACGTTATGGCAAGAAACAGCCTGGTTCTCGGATTGAAGATTGAAACCGTATATTTCTCAGCCGTCCTTGGACCGATTTTGACCATTTAAAAACTCAGGGAAATGTTAAAAAATGTTTCAATCTTTCCATGGGAAGTCGCTCTGCTTTGTAAATGATGCAGCAAAAAAGCATCAAAAGAGCAACAAACAGACGAAGAAGTGACCACAACTTGGTGACAATGCGTGGAAAAATCTTTTGCCGGTATTAGCTTTCAAATGAGGCATTACACTGGCCTATAGGCTATAAGCTCCACCCAAGAAACTTCTACATTTTGGTAAAGCCGAACAGGAGAAAATATGCGCAGTTAAGGTGGGTGGCAAAGTGCCCAGGGGAAAGTCGAGTGCAGGACGCAGGACATTTTAGCAGTGAGGTGCGAGTGCGTGCTAGTGGAGTGAAATCTATACTAGCACCTTGAAGTAGCCGATATCCTTTTGCAGACATTTGTAGAAAAGAGACTGGCGCACATACAGTACATATAATAAACTGTTATCTCAGAATACAGCACCAATGTAAAGAAACAAACATTTACGCTTTGCTTTCTGACAAGCTTTGTGAGCGGATGACCCTGAAACATGTGAAATACAAACAGCTCTTGATTTGAAAATTCAAGCAGCAGTGATGTGCCTGGTCCTTCAGTCAACTGCATATTTGTTTAGGAGAGAAAATTTGCAAAATGTTCTAATTAAAAGTATTGAAAAATGCCAAAAAACATGCCTCACTTCTTATGATGAATGCTTTAGAAAAAAATAACAATTTCAACTGGATTTTTAGTTTTGATTTGATGTTTTATCAATTAAAACTTTTCAACTGTCATCATTTCACCGTCATCATCAGTTCAGTCTTTGAAAGTGAGCACTGATATGTAAGACCAGTGCTCAGTCTTACTATGAATATTTTTCCAAAAAGTCAGTGGAAAAAACTGAATGAAATATTGACTTCCACCTTGCAACACCTCTATGATTGTAACATTGATAGAAACCGAAATATCTCGCTAGTACTGATATAAATAGAGAAGATGGAGGAGCACAGGCGCCCTCGGGAGGTCAGTGTCTTCCGACAGGAGAAGCCCTCTGAGACTAAACGTGTTCAAGCCCACACAGTGTCTGCCAGGTCAAGCATAACATTATCCCGCATGGACTAACACACTCTCGTGCACTGCTGTCTGAGGCACTTTGTGTTACTGTCCACTTCCATCACGGTGAGAACAAATGTGGACCTGTGTCTGACTGTAGTCCAATTTCTGGCTAGTTTCTTGTCTTTATTTCAAATCACAGTGTTACAACAATTAATTGTCAATCTCTTGGAACTGCACATTTGCTAGCCTTTCAAGCTTCACACATAGGGCTTTTCCACCAAGGTGTTGGTTCTGGTTTAGAGCTGGTTCAGAGCTGGTTCTGGTGCCGGGTTGGTTCCATACTGACTTGGTTTTCCACCTAAATGAGAGCTCTGCCTATTGTCATAGCAACGCGTTGGGAAGTCAACATCAAAAATGGATAGCAACATCTAACTACAGCCACTTCTGGTTATAAAATACAGAAAAATAAGTTTATGTTTCAGTCACAGCAGCCATTAACATTTTGATTTCTTCTTTCTAACTCTTGTTTTAGCTAAAGAGCATAAAGCAAAACAACAGTTTCCTCCACAGAGACTGTTTTGGCTTCTCCAGGAAGTTATAAGCACAAACTAACTAATATTGATTGTTTGTTGGAGGAGATAGCCACGCCCCCAGCTGTTGACATCACTGGTGCTCGTTTCTTGGTCCAGCTTTTAATTGGTTCCCAACCGGCACCAGATTTTGGAACCAAGAGCCAGCGTTTTTTCAGTGGAAAACGAAAGAACCGGTTCTGAAACTGGAACTGGCCCAGAACCAGCACCGGCACCAGCTTGGTGGAAAAGGGCTAACAGAGAGTCAGCAAGAATATTGCACACTACAGTACTTACAGACAGTAAATTTGGGACACAGAGCCCTATAGAACATCTTATAGATACATGACCTTTGCATCATCCCTCTGCTTCTATCCACTGCATTGTGTTCTCTCGGAGAGTGTTGGCACGTGCATGTAGCTTGTAAAACAAGGGTTGATGCTGCTTCTTTGCTTTTTTGGGTGAGATTATTGGCCCTCTTTCCCCTGTGAGACACCGTGGCCCAGAAAAACAAAGTGAAAAGGCCAGAGCGTATCTCGGCGTGGGTAAACAAGCTGCTAATTACGGCCATCGATTACACACACCTGCGCTGTCTGACCCGAGATAACTCCAGGGGGCGCTGAGTCCATCACAACGCTTTCATAAGAGTGTATGATGCAACGTGTGCAAGAGCAATGGGCCAGAGATGGAGAAAGAGGGGGGGGAGAGAGATGCTAGTCGAATCCACTTTGATCACAAAACTATTCTGTCTCCCAAGATGAGTAAAAGAGAGGAGCAGCGGTTACAAGTGCAAATGCATAACACCAAGTACGCTTCCCGACGGGGATGTAGAAAACACAGTGAAACAAGTTATAAAAATCGGCCATGGTTTGATAAGACTTTTGAGTATGATATTTTATTCATGACAGCTGGATTCAAATGGGGCCCCCGAGGGCTGAAATGCACACTGAAAGAAGTCAAACAATCGAGGCACGCAATTCTGAAGAAAAGGTTAAAGAATCCAATATAAAATGTAGGCCGTTTGTTTATATTCTGCTGTTGTCATGAAAGTATGAAGGTTGCGGTGTGTGGGTCCTGAAGCCATGAATGCAATCAACAACAATACAGCTGCTATGATGGAGTGATGCACATGTTGTGGCAAATTACGGGTATTTGAGTTTGCAGCTATGACAGGACCTTGAGGAATAACCAATTTTATGGTCTTAGCAGAGACATTTTCCCATGCGGACAATACAATAGAGAAAACACAAAAGATTATTGCAATAGTTTGTGTTTATCAATAGAGAGTTCCAGTTACACTGCGTTAACAATTATTATGCAAAATGTATTTCAGTGTCATAAAGGTTAAAAAAAAAATGTTTTCGATGAAACTCATGGATGGTATTGTGTCTTAGGCCTCTTTGAATCACTGACATCAATCTTAGCCACCTGTGATTATCAGTTGTCAGGTAAGCCCAGTTAAGGGGCAAACAACTGAAAAAGGACGTTCACCATCATTTAGCAGACCACCATTTTCAAGCAATATGGGAAAGGAAAAGGATCTCTCTGCTGATGAAAAGCGTGAAATAGTTGAATGCCTTGGACAAGGTATGAAAACCTTCAATATTTCATGAAGCATAATCATCGTACTGTGAAGAGATTTGTGGCTGATTCAGAGCACACACAGGTTTGTGCAGATAAAAGCATAATGAGGACAGTTTCTGCCAGACAAATACATCACATTAAGAGAACAGCTGCTACAAAGCAGCAGACAGGTATTTGAAGCTGCTGGTGCCTCTGGAGTCTCCCGAACATCAAGGTGTAGGACCAGAGAGGCTTACAGTTTTACATAAACCTTCTATCCGGCCTCCCCTAAACTGTTAATTGAATGCTCATGAACAGAAACAGCTGCAGTGGCCCAGAATGATTAAAAATAGCTTGTTAAAATATATATTACAGTTTATTCCTTTGGCAGATGCAGGACGTTGGTATCAGGTGTTAAGTAATAAGTAAAGTAAATATAAAGACTAATAGGATTTTAATAGTTTAATGATAATTTTTAGAAAATAATGTGTCCTTCTTTCAAGGCCTGGCTAAATGATGAGGGGAAAATATTCACTTCAGTTACAAGTTGTTGTTTTTAGGTGCATTGAGTTGCCTTGTGTTCAAAATGTGTGGTATAGATAAAGTTGCCTTGCCTGCCTTTACCAGGACTGTCATTGCTTTATTTTTCATTCACATATTATTTCTTATTTTAACATCAGCCGAGTTTGAAGGTCAATAAGTGTCACATTTCTAGCTTTAATAGAGCCAAACTGAAATTTAACCGCCTCCATGTGCGAGCGCGCTCACAGTTGCAAGAATAACCGCGCAGCATCCTTGTTTTTTCCATGTCAATCATCGCCTGGCAGTGTCTAACTGGAAGAGCCCTGTTACCTATATGGGGAAGGTAATTTACGCTCTACTCCGCACACTATAGGGAACATCCCAGCAGGTGGAGATTACCCACGATGCAGCACAGTTACATTCAGATAAATGAGGGGGAACACCAAAGAGTTTTCTGTTTCCTACAAAAACAACAGATCGCGCTTTGCCGAGATGATGCGCGGTTTTGTCTTTGTGGATTCAGATGAGTAAACCACACAGTGCTTCCTTTTCATTACTGTATTATCTATAGCTAGGAGGCAGAGAGTCCAGGATTAATATGGAAATGTTTTATAAATATTGTAGGCTTAAGTCAATACCCAACCTTGCATAAATTGACTGTATGGAATTTAACCCCGGCACGGTCATACGACACACAGTGGCGAGAAAAAGTTTGTTTGCTCATACGTATATAACTCTCATTGACTTTTATTGGTAAAACAATCCTGAAACAGTAGTTATTTCCTGTGCTAATTACATTTTATCACATGATTAAATTTTGCAAATTTAATTTTAAGAGCAACGTCTTGTTAGAAAATCGAATAAAGGTCTTGATTATCTAATTAAGGGTAACTACCTTAAGCGTTAAGTGAAACCTTGAGGACGCAAAATGGGTAATGGAAAGTAAAAATGAACAAATCACTGATCAGCGGCCGTATCCAGCAGCAATTTAAACCTTCAAGGTTTTTTATTATTTGTTATTCAGGCATTTTTAAATGAGCTGGTATCGAAACAAAGACTTGCGATGGACCTAATGCAGAAGAAGATGAGGTGCGCTGGTCATATTCAGCGAGGAAATCTGCCATCTGAGTTGGAAGGATGTAGACGTAGTGGGGACTCGTACCAGAGGAAGGTTGAATGGCAAAACCATGGAGGCCAAGACTTTGGGTCGAAGAGGGCAGATGAAGAGGAAGATTCAAGCCTTTTGAAATTAGCACGGCAATTCATGATTCTTTCTAAAGAATAATCTATATAGAAAACAGGTCAAATCAGTCAGTCCTAAATCCCGAGCTCTCAAAACACTTCAATTCGGAGACAGTGGAGACAATTTTAGCGCTGAAATTGGTCCGAATAAGTCTGGTGAAGTTCTTAAAAGCACTACTTGTATTTGAGTCTGTGGGTCGGCCCCAGAGGAGTGAGCACATTTGTAACACACGCAGAGTCTCAGAGGGAGCTGGATCGACCCGCTCTGAAGCCTTCGCACTCGCTCCATTGATTCTGTGATCGGCTGTCGCTGGTCACAAGAGGACCGCGGAGAGTTCGGTTACACAGCCCAGATCAACTGCTTCGTCAAATACATAAATATGAAGACCACTGGTGTATGTAATATTAGCAAGTCACTCAATACTTTTCACAATCATATAGGCTATTGGATTTGCAGTAAATGATTCAAGCAAATGCTGAATCTGTTTTATGCTTTTGATATAAATTCCAAGGATTGTCACATCAACAATAAAAACAAAGTCCAGGATGATTCTGATTTACAAAGTTAGACATGAAGGCATTTTAAACAGCACTTAACCCTTTAGAGGGCAAGGGATTACTTTTGGTTAACGCTACACACGTTACATATGGCCTCCCTGCTGCACATCAGTGAGGAAAAGAAGCATGTAGTCCTCACTCAGCCAATCAGAAGAGATCACCTGACTTCACTGTGGCATTGGACTTATCAGCAGAGACTGGTCGCGCTCTCAACTTCCTGTTTTCTCTGAAGTCTGAAAAAGACCCAAGTCTGGCTAAATTCATGGTACATTTCTTAACTTGAAAACTAACGTTGGTAAGTTGATGAAACTCATCCATTTTATTGGTGAATAATTGTGCTAAGTGATGATGTATGTGTTGGTTTTGGAGGACGTGGTGAAATAAGTGAAATTACAGCATGAAAAGGGCAGGCACCATATTTGATCATACTTAGGTTCACTTAAAAATCCGTGTACCTTTCGATCATTAGTTATTCCGTTTCAAAATAAAATCAGAAAAACTAATTATGTGGTTGTTTTATTTTGAAACGGAATAACTAATGATCGAAAGGTACACGGATTTAGCTGCACCTATTATTCATACTTACAGTATTTACCAATAAACTCAAGGACTTTCTGTTGCCAAAGATTGTTTTTAGTAAAAAAAAAAAAAAAATAGAGGTCAAATACCAGAGGTGACTGACCCCTCCCCCTGCACGTAAAGCACAATTACAAAAAGGTGTGATCATCAAATATCACTATCAATATCACAAAATACAATGTCTGAATACCAGCACCTCCGAGACCTGAAAGTACTTTTTTTATATTTTATATATAAACCTTTGTATTGTGTTTTACCACTTGAAGGGCAATTGCCTAAATATGGGAAATGTATTTACAGTATTTTTTTTACCACTTAAGGGCAAGGAACCAAATATGGTAACTTCGCTCACATTGATTTTCTGCGTGATGTTAAAAAATGTTACAACAGAACTTACTTGTGTTATGTCCCCAATAACACTTTTACTATTTCACTGAGTGCCCTATAAAAGGGTTAAGCTGCATAGTAAAATCATTCCCAAAGAAAAGCACATTCAAAAACAAAAGATTTATAATATGTGGAAACTTACTGAAAAAGTCTTCATAGTCCTGGATGTGCGCCACTTGGCATGTCCTAATTGGTCTTGTGTCTTAAATATAAACATAACATACATAACCCCCTTTGACTGTTGGCTTCCGTGCATATCACTCAACCTCCCTCAAAAGATGTTCTGATGGCTCCAGTTATTGCCTCTGCGGCAGATTGTTCACATGTCTCAGGACCCAAATCAGACCACCCCATTCTCCGTTCTCTGGCGCATCCATGCCCCCACCCCCCCACAATCACCTGCTCCTCGCGGCCGTCTCGTTACCGAGGCCAAATTAACCATGGCACGTACTTTCCGAGCGCACAGGCATATTACGCGACCGCCCGGTCTCGCCTCACAAAAAAACCTCCAGCGTAATTGAATATCTCGCCATTGGGAGCCCTACAGTGCACCATCCTCCGTAACAGCTCACATATGGCCCAAGCGTGTTGAACGTGCGATGCTCTTATCATGTTTAGATTACCTCCTGTTTTTTGGTCTCAAGCCGGGCATAAGGCTGTTGCTCCAAGCACCGTAATTATAGAGGAGGGCTGGTATTAGTAGCTTTGGGGCGGCAGAGTGCTGTTGTGCCAAATGTGAGAATCAGAGGAAATGCAAACAACAGATGCATCTGTATGGCTGGAGGTGATGATTCTGCTTTATGGATTTGGAATTATGTAACATAATATTATCTTTCAGCTGTAACACGCATAGGCTGTATTGACAAGATAAGATACATGTCCTAATTTAGCTGTGTTGCGTACAAAAAACATGACTAAAAGAGAAAGAAGGTTCTCATGGTCCATGGTCTAAACAATGTATTCCTTCTGTATCCTCAAAACAGCCCGAAAACTTTCACAATGACACGATTTCAACTTCAGGACAATGCTCAGTAGAAGGAGCACCATGGTGCCTGCACCACAGTTTGAGAGCCACAGCTTTAGAAAGCAAAATCTCGCAATGCAACCATTCTCTATCTTTATGTCCCTTTTCATAGCATTCACAGCCTCCCATTTGCTTTAACTGTTGGCTATAAAACACCTCATCCTTACTACATTTTATGGCAGACTGGCTGTGGTATGCAATAAGGAAAATACTTAGTAAAATAAAGCGTCTTGGGTGAATCATCGTGAGCAAATAATCCTGCATCTCTGCATTTTCTTGTGTTTACATTCATGCGCAGTATTACACTTCTGCTCTGCCGTCCTGACACAAAACTGTTTCTCTGTCATTTACTCTCACTAAGACCAACTACTCATGGTTTGCTATAAACGGTCGATTTTGCGCTGACAGTGGTGCCGCGGTCTGGCTCAGACGCCCCGAGGCCCGACCAACGCCAAGCACTGCCCCACGCCCTGCCTCTAGAAATGCGGTCTGCCCAGCCAGCTGTGAGGTAATTAATTTCTCATTAGGGTTGGCAATAAGGACTATCTCACACAATCGCGCTTGGCCTGAGTTTGTAGCCATAACTATAACTGCCTTTAGCCCGGTGCGATAGACAAAGCTCTGCCAGAGGAGCATTCACACTCATGAAACAATAAGTAAACAAATAACAATTAGCTTCCTGTCGGCGTGGAGCACTGGAGGCTCGTGGCGATTAACCCTGCCCGAGAAATGAGCAAAAGGGATTTTTATTTTTATAGGAGATGCCAAACAACTGACTCGGACAGTGTTACCCTTGATTTATGTTGTGCATGTGCAAAATATGTTTCATTGGTTGCACGTCAAGTCAAGTTGTGACTAAATATTATATTTCCAGTAATAACGGTTGGGTATTGACTGACTGTTACAATTTACACATTTTCTTCACTTGGCTCCTTGGAAGAAAATTTACCACCAACAAACCCTTGACTGTGCAGTGTGTCAGCGAGATTGTTTGTGGTTGGAAGCAAGGCAGGGCAGCTTTGACTACAGAACAAGGTAGGTGAATGAGTCGTAGAATAATAAGTAAGGAAGGAAGTGCTGTATTTGTCATTGTACAATAACAACGAAATTGCATTCAGTTGTTGAGTCGCTACAACTGAGCACCAGCATGTTTTTAGAGGTAGAGGAAACCGTAGCACCCGGAGGAAACCTGGCTGGCTGCCTTCAATGCTCCTCTGAAACGGTGCCTACTGGGTTTGACCCTGTTTCAGAGCATGTTGTCCTGCACTGGTCAGCTCCTCCACCTCCACCTTCTTCTTCCTCTTGAGCAGGTGTGGGGGGACTCTCCGTGTTTCAGAAGAAGACATTTTTAGGTCTCAAATGTCTTAAGCTCATAAGCTCATGTGGGTCCATCAAGGCTAGTACGGACTGAACAACAAGTCCCCCAAATCCACACGACACAAGTGGTCGTTTGTCTTATCCCTGAATTACGACCATATAAGACGTCTACTAAAACAGCTCCCAACAAGCTCCCATTGAGGGTATGTACATTACATTTAACCCAATTCAGAAACGACTATTTACGTAGTGTAACTGAACAACTTTGACGACGATTCCAAAAATGAAACGCAAAGAAATGAATCACAAACTTGCAAAATTAGCCCCAATTGCAATATATGTTCGGGCAAATAGCAGCCCCAGGTCTTCAGCCCTGCCACACCTGTGAAGGAACTGAACGTCCAGCTGTGCCAAAGGCTCTCCAAGCGCGCTCTGCGCTATTACGCATCACACTTCCCCAACCGCAGCAGCTGCCACAATTTACCGCTCTCACAATATATTATATTATATGGGTAGGCTAGGTTATCGCCATTTTACTCACAACAACAGCGATACCAAAGCATTACTTACCATTGATGTCTTCGTGAGTCCTTCTTCTCCTCCATATGTGTCACTGCCAACTCCATAGCTCTCCTGTCCACTTCCATCTCTGTCCTCAAACGTCCTCGTGTCTCAGACTCCATGTCTCCCGTACGTCCGGTTGTTCGGTGACCGCGGCGAGCCTCGGATCCGCACCGGGTTCCAGTGCATATGATGCAGGTAAACACCTCCCGTCACCCCGGCAAAGTTGGGCCTCGGCTCCGCTGCTGTTCTCCACAAAGTTCTCCGTCTCTTTCAGAGTTCCTCTGGAGAACGTGGAGCCAAATGTCTGTGATGAAGCTGATGTCGTTAATTTCACCGCAGTTTCGTCATTTAAGGATAAAAAATATAAAACATTACAGCTGTGTTTAGCTCGCGGGTTTTTGAACTAGATTTGACGGAAACTTGCTCCGTCCAATGAAAACACGTGAATCAGCTCGACGGCATTTGGGCAGGTGAGCCTCTGATTGGCTGAAGGGTCTGCTGCGTTTGACTTTGGAATCGTCGTCAAAGTTGGTCAAAAACACTACGTAAAATAAAGTCGTTTCTGAACTGGGTTAAATGTAATGTACATACCCTCTATGGGAGCTTGTTTTAGTAGACGTCTTATATGGTCGTAATTCAGGGATAAGACAAACGACCACTTGTGTCTTTTTCAATTGGAGGACAGTCTCGGACTGAAGTAAAAAGTAAACCGGACCTCACTAAAACAAAGTAGAGTAGATCCAGTAAAGCAATGTGAAACACAGAAACTGCAAATGCAGTTAGCAGAAAAAGGAAAAACACTGCTGCACCATGAGACAAATAAAAACACTAGACTGAATGATAAAAGATTTTGTTATTGCATCCAGCATGATGGACATTTATTTGCAAATGTAGGTTTTTCCGGTGGATATCGAGAAAAGAAAAAAGCCCTTATGTGGCAGCCGATTTTGAAACTTGAAAGCATATAATCCTGTTCATCCCATAATCTCTAATGCTGCAGCACACTTTTCTCACTGTGCAGTCCCCATCTCCTGCATCTTTTATCTCCCTTCTGCCCCTCAAAATTATCCACGGCTCCTCTCTCACCCCTCCACACTCGCACACACATCTCCTCGCTCGGTCACTAATGCATGACAGAAAACTTCCTCTTTGATCACGTTTGACTGGAAGCACAACTCGACTTTCTGTAGCAGAGCTTTAGTGAGATCTGGCGGAATTGCATCGGGAAATACAACGTGTTTTATATCCAGTGCTGAAACTTATAAACTTCTGAGCCTCTTTCCTGAATATTAAGTGGTACTTTTTTGACCTTGAACATTCAACTTTTGAGCTTTTAAACGGAACATATTTGGGTATCGTTATTATACTCAAATTGATTAGATTTATTATATATAGAGCGTTTTTGCCTTTGGCCTTTCAGTGGTCAACCGTGTACCCCCTACCTCAAGGTGGCTACAGTTTTTTTTTTTTATAAAGTAATTACTTAAAAGTGGTATTTGTAAGAAAAAGGACAATGTTGCAGTCAAAATGAACCTACAATTCTCCCAAAGCAACACATTTTACTGAAAAATATAGCTTTTTGCTATAAAAAAATATGTTACATTTTCCCCTTTTTTCAATCTGAAATAGTTCCAAGCACCCCCTGCTAGGTCCTCGAGTGTTCCCCTGGTTGGGAAACACTGGGTTAAGGGACAGTGTAATTTTCAAAACACAAACTTAAAAGTGTAGCTCAACACATAACTCTGCCCACATTCATCGTACAAAATAACCTGTCAAAGTGGGCAGTGCCTGGAGGACCGATGAGAGCGGGCGAGGGGGTGTGGCAAGTGGGAGGAGGCAGTCTATGTCGGGAGCAGCGCACACAGCCTCAAGATGAACCAAAAGTTGTAATGCCACAGTTGATGCTGCAAAAAGATGGCCTGGGAGCATGGGATAATACTCCGAGGACATATACTGTTTATCAGCGGAGTTTACTGTTTAACTCTTGAAGCTGTTTGTAACAAGTCTGCAAGTCACCGTTCAATGACAACAAACTTGAGAGTTGCCTTAGATCTGGAGGTCACTCTCTTCTCGCTTTTGCTCCCCTCTGTGATGACACACATCAAATCACATCTTGTGCAATGTGCGGTGAATATTTCATCGACAGATGACACATAGAGCCTGTGATGCAATGCCAAGACTTGGTGTGTGACCTGTATGGCCTTTGACAACTTTGAAAAATCAACAGAGGGAGCATGTTCAATGCACAGTGATATCAAGGAAACTAACCAGTGGGAAACACGACAAGCACATAGAGCAATTATAATTGAACTTCACTGAATGACATCTAAATGATAACAATATGCAGTCTAAAAAGAATTCACTGCATCAAAATGAAGCATTTTCTAATGAGCCAGAAAGGCCCCAGTTTAGATGTCTGGCCTGAAATGCTTTTATCTAAATTATTGAACTATGATAAAAGCAAGAGTGAACATGAATTTGCTTTTATACAAGCCACACAAATTCTCATCAACTGCTATTTAGACAGTAAAAGCTGCCATTTTAAGGTCTCCAGCCAGAGAACCCTGACACTATAATAAAAGCACAGTATAGAAAACATCTCCAGTGATTCATTACCATTACATGAGTTGCAAAATTCAAGTTTGAGATGTCTCAAATGTTACTGAGATAGAAAATGCAAAATGGCTCAAGCAGAAGTCTAAATGATGTATGATACAATTAATCCCTGGTAGAAGCACACAATACGCTTCCGGAAGCATGGCAGCAAAATCATTTAACATTTGGCCTATTATGAATAATTTATCGATCTGTTCCTTGGCCATGCATCCACTTGTTTATGGATATCAGGGGCCACACTTTCAATCACGTATGTTCAAACTAATTAGGTAAACAGAGCTTGCTATATCAAAGCTTAAGCTACTAAACTAAATTGCACTCCATCTTAAAAGGCTAAGCTAATGTCCATTTCCGTCATCGTGCATAAGTAATGATCTGATAAATTTGGGGCAATTACGATGAGTTAGAGACAAGTAATAGCCTTAATTTGGGTTTTGGTTGTGTATTGCAAAAAAGTGATACATTTGGGGAAGCATGGGCGAGCCCCTGAATGTAATATTCAGTTTGTGTGTGGGTCGACACAGAGTGGGGTTTAACCAAATCGAGTGAGCGCAGAATCAAATCCAGCCCAGAGCCCTGCACTGTAACAGGAAATTGAGAGAACTCCTGACTCTGAAAGATGAGGAGACGAGATATGGAGAAATGCTCTCCTCCGAGTTTTTAAATTCCACGCACTTTCAGTAGACTCATTCTGATCATTGCATTTCTTGATAAGTTGTTGCTAGTTGCCCTAATTAAGCATGCCTTTCAGTCATGTTGTTATGGCGGCCATTTTGAACACTGAAGTAGAATTAGGCAGGACTACAACTTGTAACAATATCTCTACTCAGGATATAAATGAAAGACAACTGATTGACAGTGGCATTTTATGTACTCGTAATCATTGCTCAAGAAGAGAACAGTAAAAACACGGCCCCAGAGAGTGCACATTTATGTGAAGAAATTAGTGAGTCAGTATTTAAGATGTTAGCATGCTACTGGCTAGCACTTAGCTTAAACAGCTCAGCTCTGATCAATCCAAGAGAAAGCCCTGCACTCCAAACATCTACCCTTGGATACAGCATGTGACTGAGGTCAGAGCTGAGCTGTTACTGTAGTATTTCCTCATTGTTCATAGATGTGAGCCACACATCTGTTTATTGTGTTGAAGCCACTGACAGATGATGACAGTTGCTAACCGGTAGCATGCTAACGTCTGGAGCAGCATAAACACTGACTCAGACTGAGACTCTATTGACAAACAGTAAAAATCACATAGAATGGTTTTCTTTTCCTCTTTGATGTGTTCATTTAGTCTGAGGAGTGAAGCAGATCTTTAGTAAATCCTGCTGTAGGTCGAGAGACAGAGCTGCTACGTCTGTGTTACATTTGCTGGTTACATCACATAAATGTGGGTCTCTGGGGCCGTGTTTTAACTGTTATCTTCTTGAGCAATGATTCCGACCACTGTCAATCAGTTGTCTTTCATTTTCATCCTGAGTAGAGATATTGTTAAATGTTGTTATACTGCATAATTCTACTTTCTACTTTTATCAAATGCATATTAATTGCCCAATTTCTCCTGTTCGAGCCATGAAAGTTGGATGTTGACTATATAGAGCAAGTCCCTAAATCATTTCTTGGTTTCACAACAACTCCTGCACATCCTGATTGTCCAATTGAGAAAGAAAAATTAAAAATGCTTGATTGAGAATATTACTTCTATTTCCTTAGACACTGTCAGGATGCCATCTGTTGTTTGCTTGTTTGTTTGTTTTTTCAGAAAATGCTGTGCTTTCAATATAAAGGAAGAAAACGAAATGCAATATGGCAAGGAAGTAAATTGGTTACGCCAGCTTAAGAAGATAACATATAGGACCTTGATTAACTTGGCCTTAAAGCCGCAATTTTGTTTTGAAAGATGGATGGATTTTATACTAGATCATTCCAGGGTTGATATTTGTATTTTTAAATCTATCCAAACAAAAGTCAACATGCGCCCCGGTCCACTGCACCTCTCTACTGCGTTTGCCTGTTGAGCTTTTTCCTTGTAAATCTGGCGGTGATTACCTGCCCCGTCTGACAGAGGCCAGAGATGAAAAATAACAGCACTGTGTTTTATCATATTTGGGGAAAGTGCTTTTTATGAGATGCTGAGTGTGTTCCTCCTACACTCACAGTGAACCCCAGGGACAGTGCAAACGCTGGCCAAAGACAAACTGTGAATCTTACTTTCTGGGCCATTTCTCATATTCTAAGGGGAAAGTATAGATTTATTGGTTTTGCATTTGACTACATCTGCTTCGTTGAAGTTGCAGAGTGGCTAACTACTGCCTCTTATCAGCTCAACTGCCTCAGCTCTAACTCTTTGTTAGTCTATGCAGTAAGTGGGCTGAGACCCATGTAAAACAGTGTTCCCCAACCATTTTATATGGACCGGAAAAAAAGGACCGGAAAGCGTTCATGTTTCTGCGGTGTGGAGAGCCCAGTGCTTTGATACAAGTATCAGAGCTGGACCATGTCACAGACAGTGTTTAACTCACGGTGGGATATATAGTTTGTAGCTTTTTCCTGTGAAAGGTTAAAAAGGATGTAGCATAAATGTTGAATGAAGTACATGAGGCTGTGTGCGATGTTAAAGGAACAGTAACTTCACCCCAGTTTGGAGCTATAGGAATATGCTGGGAGAGGCTAAATGCTAACATGCTAAATCCTTTTGTCTATTTGCGTGTTTGAGCCGCAAAGACCACACAAAGACCAGACAGGTACGCATCAACTCGTCTAAGCTCAGGTAAGAACATATCTGAGTATGGAAAAACGGTGTCTTGTTCCGTTTAATGTAAAGTTGAGGAGACTGAAGGGGAAGCAAGCGCTCATTGTAGTAAGTACAAGTGCTGACGCACCATTGTTTGTACGTAAGATGCTGGTCTTGTCTTGAGCAACGTTGTTGTTCGGCCAGTTGGAAGATCAGGTCCAAAGAGTTTGCTTGGTGTCTCGTGGTCAGGGGGTCAGTTGGCGTAATTGTGTCACAGTTCCGTCAGTCTACAGTGAAACTTTCAAATTGGCCCATCAATCTTCAATTTTGCCCTAGTACAGTACAAAATTCAATTTTAGGGCAAGCAAAGTGTCGTCAGTTTGAAACAACTTAGTCGAAATGAGTGCAATTTCTGTAGCCCAAGGGTACACAAACAGCCCATGCAAACACCAATCACAGCCACACAGATTGAAGGTGAAGGCATCTCACGTCACTCCCACTTCCAGTTTGTGTCCTACGTAGACGCCATCAAAGTGCTATTCATCACTGTGTCTTGTTCTTGTAAAGCATTGTGTGTCACTTTGATTTATAAAAATACCCTATGATGTCATTATTTACAGCCTTTCCTTTACGACCGCTTCGAAGGTCCTCACAGCGAGTGCGTTGCCAGCAAGTCACATTCACATCCAAACATATGTTCATGAATAAGGATGTCCATATTTCCATACATTTGTGCTCTGAAGATGTGTTGATGTAAAATGAATAATCTACGTGAGCTCGGCCGCCGGTGCCAGCCTGCCATAATAGTTTCCTCAACCACTACAATCAATCACAGCAAGTGCCACTATTACTTTATCAATGGCACTTTAGCATCGCTCACTGAGTCCCTTATACAGTAATTGTACAGGCTACAGCTGCTATTACGATATTTTCTGCTGTTTAGCGAATGGCACATGAAAGCGCACATTTGTATCTGCTTCTAGATTGTGTAAACCAAAAAAGCCTGCATTTCCTCCTTAAAATCAGAGTCTGAATTGATCTCCAAGTGGCCACAGAATAGTACAGTTCAGTGGAACCTCCTCCTACAATACCTAAAATGTTTGACCCTTCAGGGCTAATATGTAAACTTGCTTTCATCTGTGCTTTGCTTTCCACAAAAGAATGATGTATTTAAAAGTCATTTGCGCTAAAGAGTTTTTATTTGAGAGAACGTTTGTCACAGAAACAATGGTCACGCTGACATTAAGGACACTTAGGGAGTTGTATTGACTGCAGCTCCATCTTGAGAAACAAGGCCAAGACGAGAAGTGTGCCAGGGGTAATAGCACACAATAGGGGCATAGTGCTTTATAAAGTTTTAAGAAATTGATTTTGTGCAACGGTAAACACCCCTGAACTTTGAAACCAAACTTTCAAAGGGCCCAAAGAATTGCTGTATTTTTATTTGACATTTTCCTTTGTACTTTGCACTTCTACTTGGCAGCAATGAAGGGAAAAGGTCCTAGTCCTAGTTTATTCACTGTGCGCTGGACCTGACACAGAAGTGGATAATATTAATGGAATTTTGCATTTGTATCGAGGTTTACAAGCCTGTGTTGACAAGTTTCTCAAATGACTCATTAACTCCACACTCAGTGGTGGTAAGTTGTCGTGGGGTAAACTGATGGAAGCGAAGCCGCCGCTCAGCGCCATCAGCCCCTCCGACAACCCTCAACCTCTCACTCATGCACCACACTCATACAGGCGGTGGACACAATGAGCGTCGGCACCTTGTGAGCCACTGCTGCTCGATTTGAACTGCACTTTGTAGCTTTTAGCTCCCAGAGTTTGGAAATAATAAAACTAAGAACATATACAGCACTTAGCGTCATTTTTCTTAATTTTTGAATGTTTAAGTGGAAACTTAACACATTTCACAATAAAGTTGCCTTGTCTTGTTGGAATTACATTATTAAAGTTCTAGTTAATATTCACATGGGTAAAAACATTACGGGTATAACATTATACAATGCAGTATTTTTCAACACACTATTTCACACTTCATTCCTTTTTATGGCTAAGCAAAATGCCATAATGGAGTACTGAATGCGACAAGTGCAAAATGTGCTCAGCATAGCCATAAAAGATAATTCAACACAGAGCAATTAAGAAAGTTCAATTAAAAATATTATTATTATTAAAACAATTAATATTGTAAGGCATTCTTTTGTCCCCCCTTTTTTTAGATTGAAGAAAGAGTTAAGTTAATTTTTTTCTGATATACAGTATAATGGCAATTTAAGTTTTACTGATTCTCATGCAATAAACAAAACAATGTAACAATGTGTGTAACAATGTTTGTATTAACATTCATATTGCAATTCAGGCTTAACAATAAAATGTTGTTTACCAGCATTGATGTTTTGAAATTAAGTTGTGTCAATGAAAGAAAACTCCACTGTCGTGGCACTGAAACGTCATGAAACAGTGTTAATACAAACTTTCGCTCATCTAGCACCATGCTAGTAAACCCTTGGGACCATGAAGAACACACTCTGAGGGCAGAACAGGCTCTGTGATGAATTATGGGCTTTAAAATCAGGAAATACAGAGCAGAGTGCTTCAGCACTGAAGGAAGAAACAACCAACATGAACAGAGTTACTCAAAGCTGTATAATTGAAGAAACTTGAATGTTTTAACAAGTGGACAATGTTGTAACATGGATAAAAGAGTTGATGTTGCACTCGTCCCCTTTAGTGTTACTCATGCAAGGGGTCATTATGAATTGATTCCAGCGTCTTCAGGCTGACATTTTGACAGTTGTTCTGACATTTTAAAGAGTTACAAACCTTTATAGCAACAATCAAAGAAACTTATGTATTTGAAAAAGTGTATTGAATGCATTATGGAGAAATAAAAAGATCTTTGTATAGGAAAAGTGAAACCAGCATTCATCTTTGTCTGAGTACAATGCAGCCATAATTATGTGTTCAATAATTGAAGTCTGTTTAATTAAGACACAGCTGCTTCATTAAATTCATTCAGAGTTTAGCTACAGCCGCAAGACATTGGGACATGAGGTTCAGTGCTATTTCGGGAAGGTGATTTCATTTCAACTTTCTAAAACACCAGACTGAGGTCAGTACATTTATTATTGAGATCTGCTGCATTATTTTACTCAGTCATCTCAATTACATCTCTTTCAGATATTGCTGTGTGACATAAATGATTTTGTCACTTTTAGTCTGTGTGCTAAACTTCACGTCCACAGGCTAATATAATTGTCGTGTCAGTTCCTAAACCAGTTCCTCCATGTGTTAACCATATATATCGGTGCCGTGCCGCTTCGCTCTGCATGTTGGGAGCAGTTTTCAGATGTATTCTCAGCACGAATCTGCAAACCACTCGTTAATCACCTGTGGTCCTGCCGCCCTCGCACTGTCACCCCCACACAGCCAGAGCAGCTCTAAAGAGACCGGGACCAGTTCAGGAGCAAGTTCAAGGAAGTCTGCCCCATAATCAAAGAGCTCTCAGTATTATGTCCATAACAAAGAAATAGGTTCAATAATGCCCAGCCATAATATTGTCATTAAGCCCCTTGTCCCTTCATTCATTCATGTTGCCTTACTTTGGTTGGCAACATGAATGCATAAAATAAATAATAATAGTTCTGTGATTTCAATAAACAGCACTGGATGCATCAGCAGGCATTCAGCAGAACAGCCAATAAATCAGCAGAACTAATCAACAACAATCACTCCTATTGTCTGAACAATTCCATAGAACTGTAAAGTGTTTCACACTCAAAGTTTCACACTCAAAGTCCCACATGATGTAGCCTATATAAAGGGACAACCAGTGGAGTGTGTGGAGTCCTAGAGGTATCTTGGAACGATTATAGATTGTAAACTGAATTTTGATGAAAACTGTGCTGTTTGTAAAATTGGTCACCAACGACTGGATTGTCTTCGGAAACTGTCCTTCTTTCATGTAGATAAAACCGTGAGAACTATTTTCTATCGGGTATTCATCAGAGCGACCCTAACTTTCTGCTTGGTCGCATGGCTTTCTGTGTAATAGACAGTTAGAGAGGATGGCACGAAGCATCCTAAAAGACACTGAGCATCCTTTGGAGTTTCGTTTGCTTCCATCTGGACAGAGGTTTTTAATGCCAATAAGCCACACGAACCGTTTTAAGAAAAGCCATTTCCTTGATGAACAAGTGACACGGCTTTCTATCTTTGTTACTGTCCAGTGGCTTGAATTTCTGTTGTATCTTTTGCAAAGGCACATCCTGTTAGTATCTGGAGCACTTACAAGCTTTATATTAAAGGAACAGGCTACCGTTTTTTCATACTGACATATGTTCTTACCTGAGCTTCGACGAGTTGATGCGTACCTGTCTGGTATTTGTGCGTCACGCAAAAAAGAGCAAAAATGCTGTTCCTCTCCCAGTATATTCCCATAGCTCCAAATGAAGGTGAAGTTTGAAGCTACCACGCACTTCCACAGGCCCGCACAAAGACCAGACAAGTACACATCAACTCGTCGAAGCTCAGGCAAGAACATATCACAGTATGGAAGAACTGTGTGCCCTCAGTCACGCAAAATTACCAAAGATGTTGTTAGCATTTGGCCTCTCCCAGTATATTCCTATAGCTCCAAACGTGTTGAAGTTAGAAGCGACAAAGCGCTTCCACGGGCACAAAGACCAGACAGGTACGTATCAACTCGTTGAAGCTCAGGTAAGAACATATCTCAGTGTGGAAAAATGGTGGCCTGTTCCTTTAAACATGTATGTGATGTTTATCTTCGTATAATGTGTTTTACTAGTGTTATAGTTTTTCTCAGAATTGCAAGACAAATTTAGCTACGGGTACAAATAAAGCAACCTAACCTAATCTAACACACAACTTTGGAAATGTTATTATTTTTCAAATTGGTAAAAGCAGACGTCGTGTAGAGCATCGTGTTCAAGGCTTGGTCATACACACAGACACTGAGAACGAAGCATGAAGAACACATGGCAAGAATAGATTAACATTTATGCAATAATTAAAGCATAAAAAACATAATATAAATGTTTAATCACATAATAGGTGCCACAGATGCTCATGTGGTACAATAATATTTATCACTCAGTTTACCTCATGTTCTCACTGCTGTAGCCAGATTAATCCCTCTAACAGATAGATTATCACAAAGCCTCGAAGACTACATAATCAGCCTTTGTATTGTCAATGAATTAGTGCCATCATCATGCATTGTAGATCAGATGCATCAGTGACACAGCAGTAATGATTTGTGCATTGAAAATGCATCAATATTTATTCATTATGTGCGGGTTAAAAAGAGATCCATCTTTATTGTCGTCATTAAAGTAAACATAAACCGACTGTGAGTGACATAAAGCCGTCCTCTGTTTTATGATCTGATTCGAAACGTAGCAGACACCGATACGTGAGGAGCGTAAATCTAAATATTAATCCATTAAACCTGTTTGGCTTTGGAACAAGGCGCTCAAGCGACATGAAGAGAAATGCATTGTTCTCTTGTTTTGCTGCTGTAAGCTTGGAGTACTATAATAAATAGAGGCTGTGAGAAACTCATATTGGATATAAATCATGACACAAAGCAAAGGGGTGATGCTAAAATGCTAATTCGAGGACCAAGGTATAAACAAAAGACTTATCAGGAGACAAATCACACAAAATTAAAATTCATGCTTTTTTTTTTTTCTGAAAATCTACATTTCATCTACAAAGTCTTTGCATCATGGCTCTATTGATTTGTTAGCATGCCATTATATAACACTGAAATCTTGTATCTACTGTTTTTTCACATATTCCTGTTGGAGGTTGCAGAGGGCAGTCCACACCAATTTGAAATCGTGACCAGCCCATACATAATCATTATTCCAAATTATGAAACATATATGGCACAGTAGCCACAATTATGAATGATACTGTATGTCCACTTCAAGCTGATACTGAAACTGATACATGTGATGGTTCATACCAGATAGCCGAATATACAGTTAATGTTGATGAAATGGGTGTCATTTGTATTAAAGATCCTTCCCAGAATATCATCACACCCACAGTAGTTAATGCAAGGCGTCTAGACAGTATACTTAAAAAAAAATTCTAAGTAGTTCATCCTCATGTGGGTCCCTTTCAGAGATGACCTTTCTGTCACCTCATTTAAATACAACAGCCGCTCCCTGTCACATGTTCCACACTTGCTCTAGCATTTAGAGGATTGGTTTAAAATTATAATGTCGTGATGTAGGACACTGGCCTTTATTATAGACCAACAGAAGTTTTATGTTGGGACATCCAATACTAAAACTGGACTTTTAAATGGAAGGACTCGGTGTAGACAAGGATGCTGGAAACAATGAATATTAGATACACGTTGCATGCGAAAAGCAAAGGTAAGTTCTATTAGAACTTAAGTTATAAACAACAGCTTGTTGGAATAATATGCTAGACGCTCCTCACATACGCCAGTTTTTTTCCTCACACTCTGGGTTTGTGGTAAATATCATCAGATAAAGCAAAAGCAACAGAAGCAGCTGTGGGAGGAGAGGCTGTAGTTTATTTTTAGTAGTTCATTTTTGGAAACTCCATTAGCTTCCACCATAGAGGTTGCTAATATTTCCTGGGGTCCCATTAAAATATGGAAATAGACAAAAGAAAATAAGCATTCAATAAAATCTATATATACAAGAAAATGCAAAAAAACAAATACAATGCCATTGCATTTTAAGATTCGACTTATAAGAGCAGTTCCGTTTGCAAGTACTAAACAGCCTAAAGGTATTTAAACTGGACGAAGCCCGCGGCTCTTTAGGTAGCTCATTTCAAAGCAAGGTGGATCTGAACAAAACAGGCTTAATCATAAAATTAGTCCTAGGACGAACGAGGGCCGGATTTAAACTACGAGCACTCCGAGTGTGATACACGGTTGAAAAGCATAATGCTACTGTGCTTGGGAAACAGCCTCTATCTTCCAAGGCCAGTTGAAACACCAGGCGAAGGCCAAATGCTCTGATTGAGGTGAGTTTGAGTTCAGTCGGCTCATACACGGACCCACCTGAGCCCTGTTTCCTGATCACACACCTCCATCACGAATGCATAATAAATACACGGATTACCAGAACCAACTCCACACAAGCCAAGTGAGAGAGATCAAACCAAGTACTCATCAGTAATAGCTGATGTCAGTTTTCCCCATCAAGTCAACATGGACGATTTAAAAATGCATGAGAAGAGGAATTGAACAGACTTTTTCTCAGTTGTGTCGGACAGTAACACAGCACACAAGTAAGTTATCAGTTTCAATTTCTACTGAAAATTGTGTCAATCAGTGCAGCTGCTTCCTTCTCTTTGAATTAATAACACCTTGTCTTCTTTTGACTCTAACTCATGATTCTCTTTGACTGAGCCCTGAGCTAAACATTTTCGCATAAAGCTCCACTGACTGATTCCTTTTGACTCCAATATAATTCTATAAAAATATTGTGAAGTATGATTATAAGAGGGTTTGATGGGTGTTGTATTTTATTATGCAGCTACATCTGTCTACATAGATAGATAAAACTCTCAAGTCAAATCTTTTTAAAATACTCTTGGCCTTTGCAACTATAAAGTATCTTATACAGCTACACTGCACTGCTGCCCCGGCCTCACTATGGCTCCCTATAGAGTTGTTAGGTCAGCAGTCTTACAGATAACAAGTGTAAACAAGTCAGCGTCACTCCTGCTTTAGCATTCCCTTTATTCTATCAAGGGTGTCCTTTCAAGTCGTCGTCAGAACTTTGCTGGCAGCCTCCAAATCTACTTCAACTGAGTTGGCCTAACAAACAGTATAGAGAGTAGAGACAAACATTGGAAAGCAAGTCTACAAAGCAATTTAGAGAGTTTTACAAAGAAGGATGCGTTGGTGAGACCAGAGTTTTCTTAGAGAAACCTACCAATTTGATGTGGCTTTGAGGGTAAGATGCCGGTTTCTACTGGTATATTTCTGCTATCTGAGTTTGTAACGCATTACCTGTTAAGTTATAGGGCTGGTTTTGTACAATGGTTTTATAGGTTTACAGTAGAGCAAGATATACCGGTAACAGTTCCTTATTTCCAGTCTCGGGTTAGTCCACCTAGGGTCCTAAACGGAGCTGGTTGAACTTAGTCCCACTAGTCCCAGATTTGAGACCTTCTCCTAGATTTGGTGTAGGTTGTCCGAATACTTTAGAGAGGAAGAGGAAGTGGTTATTTCCCCTTGGCAGCAAGTCAGCTGGGAGCAGACGAGTGGCCTGCTTAAGTGCAAGGGAGTATAAAGATGGCGGCTACTGGTGGAAGCGACAATTACAAATGTATGAATGTATATACACAAATAAGCCTGTAAAAAATCTGAAATGTGTTGGAATGTGTTATTATGCAATGGACTTTTAAGTTATTGAAAGTCGCTATTTGACAACGTTCGTAAATATGCTGAGTGCTTCGCAAGAGTCTGCCCATCAATATTCACCTTATTCCACTCAAGCTGAACCCCTTCTCCTGTGGTGACAGAGGACTGAAGTGTTGCATGTTTACGTTCTGCTTATCTGACATAGATGATTATTGATTGGCCTATTGAAAACAGTAATGCAGGGGTGTCCAAAGTGCAGCCCGGGGGCCAAATGCGGCCCTCAGATCAATTTTTGGTGGCCCTCGGCCTTCTTGCTGAATCGGTACACATCATCAGAGATTGTCCTTTTTATTTGAAATGTAATAATTCTACACAATTCTAACCAAACAACTAACATTGTATTGTGAGATAGAGCTTTGCCCCACACTTTTATTTTAAGCATAAATAAAAGTGTGGGGCACAATTTAAACCTCTGCTAGTCAAAGGTTTTGTGGCTTTTTTATTTCTTCACCGTTGATTTATCAAATGTAGATAAATCAACATGGCACACACAACAGGCAGGAGCTACACCGGATCCAGCATTTTCACACGTGAATGAAAATAGTACTTCTTGTTATTGTAGTTTACAGGCAATGTGTATTACCGCTATAATATTGGGGTGAAATCAGACGCGCGTGACGTGAGGAACACGTTCACTGTGCCAATTTGCACACTAGTGGTGTCCCCAGTCCTTAGGGGAAAATCTTCACTTGCACTTTCCTCATTGAGGGGACTCTACTGTGGAGGAAACTCATAGCAAGAGCTCTCAGAGCAAGTGAGAGGAATGGGACTGGGCCAACTTATCCTGGATAAGTCTCACACACTCAGAAAGACAAACCCATTACATCAGCTGAGTATGTGCACATTCCTGTGGAAAAGGTGGTCCTTTGCATTGTGGTGGTTTGGTTTAGATTGGAAAAGAACTTCCTTCATAAAGTCCTGTTCTAAAGGGTATTGGAAACCTTTATTGGATTGTCTCCAAAAAGTTAAGTTATGGATGAAGGACAATTTTTTGTTCTCGACATTTGACCGTGCCATTGTCCCTCTGTTCTCCTTCTGTCACCCTGCTGCAAGGAATCTCGGTGTGTTTGTAGACAATGGATTTAGATTTGACAAACATATGTTGTCAAATCAAGCTTTTTCCACCTTAAAACTCTAAGCAAGGTCAAAAATGATCTACCTGCCTGTCACTTTGAGAAAGCCATTCATGCATTTATAACTTTGCAACTTGCTTATTGTAACTCTGTGTACTCTGGTCTTGGTCAGCGTTCAATTCGTCGCCTCCAAGGGGTACAAAACGCAGCTGCTTGTCTCCTTACAGGGACTAAAAAACGACAGCATATCACCCCAGTGTTACCTGCTCTTCATTGTCTTCCTGTGTATTATAGGATGGAGTTTAGGCTTTTGCTTATTGTCTTTAAATGTCTCCATGGCACTGCTCCTCTGTATTTGTCTGAGCTTCTTGTACGTCACGCCCCTGCGAGGGCCTTGAGATCTGCTGATCAGCTGTTGCTGGAGGTTCCTCGCTCCAGGCGTGTGACCAAAGGTGACGGGGCTTTCTCTGTTGCACCTCCCAAACTGTGGAATGACCTTCCTCTCCACATCAGAGCTGCACAGATGCTTGATCATTGTAATACCCTGCTTAAGACACATTTCAACTCAAAAGCTTTTAACACTGTCTAGGACATATCATGGCCAGAATCTGAGCTGATAGTGCTTTGCTGCTTGTATATATTGTGTATTGTCCTTTTTTGAACTGTTCTGATTGTATTTCAATCATAATACATCATCTACAATCTGCACTAGTAGTTTCTTTCTAATGAAACAACAGAGTTGGAAATAGCGTTATTTTTATTCGTTTCAAATAGTACTTGAAGCGCCCAAACTGTTGTTAATCAGGCCTACTTAGTGTGAAATATTTAACCCCCACTATAGTGCAATGCCATAATTTAACTCAGCATGAGCACCATTGCTGCTCAACCGTTCACATTGCGCCATTTTCAGTGACTATCTTTGGACGAAAAGGCTAGGGCCAGCAGGCAGCAAAGCAGGAACAGAAGCCTCGCTGCCTCCATCTGCTTGGAACGAGACAACAAATTAGCAGCAAATAAATCACTTAAGTGTGCCATGGAGGGAGCGAGTGGGGAGGAATGGGCCGGGGGATCAAAAGAACTGGCAGGCTCACAATAATTACTTTGCTTAAGTTTAGCGCTGTAAGGATTTCTCATTTGCAGCGTTTGTTTGGCTCTGCAATAACAGCCCTCACTCACGACTCGAGCTAAACGTTCACAGTCGGATGAGAGCGGTCGTTGGTCAGATGGGCAAGTGAGAAAGAATGTGAATTCTCAGATTTGGAGAAATGTTGAATGATTTTGATCTCTGGCTATGACATTCTGAGGGATTTTTCATAATCTAATTCCTAGCCAGATTTATTGAGATGAGGCTCAAAAAACCTAGTTCTTCTCAAAAATGCCTTATTTTGTTGCACTACTTTGTGGCCGCGACGCTAGGGGCCGCCATTGCTGCAGTACCTCCATGTGGGCGGCCAAACAAGCTAGTTTTCCATTAGATAGCATTGCACTTTACACGATTTAAGCAACTGTAAAGCCTGGTTTATAGTTTTTTAAAACTTTCTACAGCTAGATATTTCTCCTGTGATAACGCTGGGAGAGCTAGAATAAAAAAAAATAAAAAAATTAAGCATTTTACAAATCTCGTATACTAATGAGGGCCGGACTTTCATTGACAGGCTGTTAGCATTAGAGCTAATGGCACGGTTATGATCAAACTACGCACCCTGCGAGGGCTGAGTCTACAGTGAAGACCCCGCCCTTATGCCCTTTTTAGGAGCCTGCTCCATCAGAGTGGGGTAGGAGGAGTCTGTAAATCCGCTATGATTTCCCTTTCGAACGTGGTCACTGTGATAAACAGGGAGGAGTGAGGAGACGGAGTCTATTATTATTATGTCAATGGTTTTGATGCTTTTGAAAATATGACTTATTTAGATGGATAACGTTTGTTGTCAGTAATAATTATCATTTTATTTCAGTGAAGCAGCTTTTTTACTTAAGAAATGCTGGGCATATTTGAGTTTTTCAGCTGCTGACAAGAAGTGACAGAGGTAAAGTTCCACAGCAGTTTGACAATAGTTTAAAAATGTTTGCCTCTCAATATCAATGTCACTTCCTGTCAGTGTAAGGAAGTTAATCTATTAACCTTATTCCTGAAGTTCGGGTGTTTGCCGCCATGAATTGTGCCCGGCCCTCTTCTCCTACTAGATTACACAGGACTGGAGAAGTCCAGAGAACATCAGTAATTACAGTGCCTCTCGTTAGTATTCATACACCTTGAACTTTTGCACATTTTGTCATGTTTACAACCCTAAACATAAAGATTTTATTTTGATTTTTTTACTTAACGTTCACACACAAGTAACAGACAACTGTGAAGTGAAAGCGAAATGATACATGATTCTGTTATTTTTCAAAAAATAGAAAAGTGAAAAGTGGGGCTTGCATAAGTATTCATACAGCATGAATTAATACTTTGTGGAACCCCCTTTTGCTCTAATAACAGCACAAATCGTTTGGGTTTGACTCTACAAGGTTTGCACATGTAGAGACTGACATTTTAGCCCATGCATCTTTAAAAAGCAACTCCAGCTCTGTGACATTAGAAGGAGAGTGTTTGTGAACAGCAGTTTTCAGACCTTTCCACAGATTTTCAATAGGATTTAGGTCAGGACTTTGACTGGGCCATTCTAACACATTAATATGTTTTTATTGAACCATTCCATTGTAGATTTATCTTTGTGTTTAGGGTCATTGTCCTGCTGGAAGGTAAATCTCCGCCCCAGCCTCAGTTCTCTTGCTGACTCCAGCAGGTTTTCCTCCAAAATGTCTCTGTATTTGGCTCCATCCATGTTCCCAACTATTCTTACAATCTCCCCAGTCCCCGCTGAGGAAAAGCAGCCCCACATCATGATGTTCCCCCCCATATATTTGACACTGGGGATGGTGCACTCAGGACGATGAGCAGTGTCAGACTTGCTCCATACATAACGTTTTGCATTTGGGCCAAAAAGTTACATTTTTCTCTCATCTGACCAAACCACGTGGAGCTGTGTCCTCCATATGACTTCTAGCAAACTTCAAACGGGATTTTTTATGGCCTCCTTTCAATAATGGCTTTCTTCTTCCACTCGCCCATGAAGGCCAGATTTGTGAAGAATACGACTTATAGTTGTCCCATATACAGATTCCCCCAGCTCAGCGGCAGGACTTCACAGTTCCTCCAGAGTTATCTTGGGGCACTTGGTTGCCTTTCTGACCAGTGTTCTCCTTGTTCGCTCTGATATTTTAGGTGGAGGACCACGCCTTGGTAAGTGGGCAGTGGTGCTATACTCTTTCCATTTCCGAACAATGGATTGAACAGTGCCCCGGGAGATGTTCAAATCTTGGGAAATCTTTGTATAACTTAAGGCTGCTTTAAACTTCTCCACAGCTTTATCCCTGACCCACTGGTGCTCCTTGACCTTCATTATGCTGTTCAGTGACCAATTGGCTTGTTGCACAATGTGGCTACGCTAGTTCCTCTGAGCTGAAGCTGTGGGCGCTAGTACTTCCTGTTCGCATTAATTTCCATTAAGATTAGCTCAGACCAGTGAGTTCCTGGTAGAAATATTTCCATAGAGGAGACGTTTATGTTTATAAGGATCAGAGAGTTTGTCTTGAAGCTAAAGGCTAATTTAAACTCTTAACTCCCGCCTGAACCGAGAGGATCTTTTTTCCTCACGTCATCAGATTTTTTTTTTCCATCTTTTTTGTCATTTTTTGGTCACATTTTTTTGATTTTATTTTTTTTTCGTCAATTTTTTTGTCACATTTTTGCCATTTTTTGGTCAAATTTTTATCATATTTTTTGTCATTTTTCGTCAATTTTTGGTCAATTTCTTGTGACATTTTTATCACATTTTTGCCACTTTTTCCTCAAATTTTCGTCCCTTTTTTGTCAATTTTTTGTCACATTTTTGTAATTTTTTGGTCATTTTTTTGGCCATTTTTTTTGTCATATTTTTGTCATTTTTCGTCAATTTTTTGTCAATTTCTTGTGACATTTTTTGTGACATTTTTGCCACATTTCCATCATTGTTTTCGTCGAGAAAATGTGCTCGGTTCAGGTGGGAGTTAAGGGGTTAATGCATTACACAACTTGAAATAGTGCCTTTATATATATATTTTTCATAGCATGTTAGCCTTTAGCTTCAAGACAAACTATCAATCCTTCATGATCACAGGCGTCTCCGATCTGAACTTCATGATTTGAACACAATAAATGATCATCTACCGGGAACTCACCGCCCACAACACAATCTTTAGAAAATATGATTATTATTCCAGGAAAAGAAAACAGACAGGAAGTCCAGGCGCTCACACCTTCAGGTCAGAGGAACTAGCATAGCCACACCGTGCAACAAGCCAATACACTCCGACCACAGCTCTGAGGGCCTGAAAGAACAGCTGTAATTATACTGAGAGTAGATTACACACAGGTGGCCTCTATTTAACCGTTAGGCCAAGGTGTGAACATTCTGGAGTCATTAGAAATGTTTTAAAGACAATTTAATGCACTCAGAAAATACTGTATGAATACTTATGCAGGCCCCACTTTTCACTTTTCCATTTTTTGAAAATTAACAGAATCATGTATCATGTATCATTTTGCTTTCACTTCACAGCTGTCTGTGAACGTTCAGTAAAAAAATAAAAATAAAATCTTTATGTTTAGGGTTGTAAACATGACAAAATGTGCAAAAGTTCAAGGTGTATGAACACTAACGAGAGGCACTGTATGTGAATACAAAGCCGATCTTAGACCATGCGGTGCAGTGTTGACTTGTTGGTGCAAATGAACAGTGGACATTTTAAACAAATTAATCTACTAAACAGCAGATTTTAGCGAAGAACAATGAATCGACTTTGCAAAAAGAGGCAAAAGTGGGCGGAATAAGGTGAACAAACATCACAAAACTTTTTTTGCAGAAAAATCTTTTGTCAAAACGTGTCTAATGTGTCATATGCACTTTAAATGAAGGGAATCTTGCAATACATTTTTCTTTTCATATTCATGCCAGGAATCTACAGCTAAAATTTTGAATTGATATCTCTAAATTATAATTTTCCCCCCCTTCTGTAATGTCTTGCCTTCAAAGTCAAATGTAATTATGGCAATATGAAGTTTTTAAAGGGGGGCTATGGAGTGTCATGTCAGAGAGAAAAAAGGCTTCTGCTTTTATGTTTATACAGTGAGAGACAGACGGTGGTTAGGGCTCATATAATCTGAGTGGGAGAGGGACTCATCTCTATATCACCTGAAAAACTGCCGCTGATCACATTCAAACAAATCACTGATGACAAGAGGCAGGCTTCGAAGCTCATAACTTCAAACTTGACTGACCTGACGTCAAACTCCCCCTTTTTCATTACCGTTTGCTTTGTGCACCCCATATCTCAACGTTATGAGTCCATGGGGTGTTCAAAGTTTGTGCGCTCGCCCCATGGGAATTACCGCACTCCTTCGCGAAACCTCATGCTCTCTGCCTCTCAGATAGATCGGTTTGGGGGGGGGAAGCGCTTTCAGAAGCCGTGTGTGAATATGAAATCCATTATTTTAAATGAGAAAGCTCCGATCCTCCTCTGATGCGTCTGACACTTTGACAAATGTGGAAGAGACAGCCCTGGTTTGAAATCCCCAGCTGAGTCCATGAAAGTTTGAGCAGGTTTCAGTCACTTTGCATACTTGTCAGTGTCAGGATATATATGAGTAAAGAAGGTCAAGTATATTAGTAATAAAAATCCCATGATGTATAAATGAGTGATGACAGAGTGGTTTGGAAGTTGTGGGTGTGATTTCTGGCCAACATGTGCAATACAGGCAGGATATTGCAATAAGTTTGTTTTCTCCAAATAGCAAGAATAAATCTAAATACATTTGGTCATTGTTTCCTTATATGGGGGCACGCCCTGTACTTTTGGTGCGCTACATTTGCCCTTTCAACGGTCTGTAAAGCTTTTAGCCCCCTTTTTTCCCCCCCTCACCGCTCCATACAAATCCTGCCTTATTTAATCTGGTAATGAGTGTGAAATGATTTATGCAAATGTTAATACAGAATATGTTGATGTTATGAAGCCTGCGGGATCCGCTTCATTTGATACAGCTCTGAGTTCACTGCTCTGATTCTCCACAAATAATCCTTTAAGATGCACCGCAGTGTACAATGCAGTTACAAGGACTCCACTGAAAAGGATTAGTTTGAAAGGGGAATGGAGATTAGGTACATTTACGTATGGCATAAACAGCATTTTTGTGTTTCAGACGAGGCACGGAAAATAGCCAGAAACAATAAGCGACTAAATTGTATTTAAAATGGATTTCCTTCATGCATTTATGTCCAGTTAATCTTGTTTAGTGTCGTTGCAATGAGGAACAGTATAGCGCGATACTGATGAGAAAAACAATGATAGTGAAGAGATCTTTTGGGCCCTTTTCGTATAATAAAAACTGTCAAAACTTGTGTGGCACAGTGCCTGTGCACACAGTCTACCTTTGTTTATCTGAGTTTCGCCTGTGTGCTACCATGTCAGACGAGGGCCACACAGGGCCCATTTTGGCCCCTTCTTCCACCTCAGGCCAAAGTGAACTGTGACTACTAACATGACATGAACAGACTGCTGGCCTCTGATTTGCCAGAGGAGGGAAGACAGCCCTCACTAAAACAGGCAGGGCATAGATGGGAGGAACATCTGACTCACCCACGCCCCCTTTAGGGGAGAAACAAGACTTAGAAATTGCATTGGTGTGCATGTGGAAACATGGATCATTTCTCATTCTGAAGATAAAATATTCCAAACCAGTGATCAGAACCACAGGAAAATGGCCATTGTTGATTACAGACTCATCAACTCAGAGGACGAGTGGAAGATTTTTTATTTTTTGTGGGAAATTATATGAGCGACTTTATCGGTACCTGCTATCTGCTATATCTGTCAAGGCCATGTCAGGGCTCATTATTGGGGAAATGGCTCCACAGTGTGGCCGTGTATTAAGCACTTTGTGACGCCTTTAATCGGTTTCTTTCAGCGTTCTCAGCGTTCAGCGTTAGCAATAGCAGCTAGTAGATTAGCTGCTGAATGAACCATGTTCCATTTGCTCTCATAAACTACAAAACTACACCGTAGGCTGCATGATTTTAATAATAATATATATGATATATGATATAATAATATATATGATATTATTATATCATATATAATAATATATATGATAATATAACAACCCCCATGAGCTGCCACCTTAACGTGGTGGGGTTGTTTGAGTACCCGAATGACCCAAGGAGCTATGTTGTCTGGGGCTTTATGCCCCTGGTAGGGTCTCCCATGGCAAACAGGTCCGAGGTGACGGGTCAGACGAAGAGCAGCTCACAAGACTCCTATGGACAATGAAAGAACAAGGACCGTGACGCCGCCCGGCATGGCGCAGCCGGGGCCCCACCCTGGAGCCAGGCCTGGGGTTGGGGCTCGAACTCGAGCGCCTGGTGGCCGGGCCTTTGCCCACGGGGCCCGGCCGGGTACAGCCCGAAGAGACGGCGTGGGCCCGCCCTCCTGTGGACTCACCACCCGCAGAGGGATCCGTAGGGGTCGGGTGCAGAGAGGACTGGGTGGCAGTCGAGGCCGGGTGCCTCGACGACCTGGTCCACATGCGCAGCTTCTGGCGTTCGGGTCATGGAACGTCACCTCGCTGGGGGGGAAGGAGCCTGAGCTTGTGCGGGAGGTTGAGAGATACCGGCTAGATATAGTCGGGCTCACCTCCACGCACAGCTTGGGTTCCGGATCCCAACTCCTGGAGAGAGGCTGGACTCTCCATTTTTCTGGAGTTGCCCGCGGGGAGAGGCGGCGGGCTGGGGTGGGTTTGCTCATATCCCCCCAGCTCAGCCGTCACGTGTTGGAGTTCACCCCGGTGGACGAGAGGGTCGCGTCCCTACGCCTTCGGGTCGGGGACAGGTCTCTCACCGTTGTCTCGGCCTACGGGCCCAACATCGGTGCAGAGTACCCGGCCTTCTTGGAGTCCCTGGGAGGGGTACTAGATAGTGCTCCGACTGGGGACTCCACTGTTCTGCTGGGGGACTTCAACGCCCACGTGGGTAACGACAGTGAGACCTGGGAGGGAGTGATTGGGAGGAACGGCCTCCCCGATCTGAACCCGAGTGGTGTTCTGTTATTGGACTTCTGTGCTAGTCACGGTTTGTCCATAACGAACACCATGTTCGAGCACAAGGGTGTCCATAAGTGCACGTGGCACCAGGACACCCTAGGCAGGAGGTCGATGATCGACTTTGTAGTTGTGTCGTCTGACCTCCGGCCGCGTGTCTCGGACACTCGGGTGAAGAGAGGGGCTGAGCTGTCAACTGATCACCACCTGGTGGTGAGCTGGATCCGCTGGCAGGGGAGGAAGCCGGTCAGACCTGGCAGGCCCAAGCGTGTTGTGAGGGTCTGCTGGGAACGTCTGGCGGATCCCTCTGTCAGTGGGGTCTTCAACTCCCACCTCCGGAAGAGCTTCACCCAGATTCCGGGGGAGGCGGGGGACATGGAGTCTGAGTGGACCATGTTCTCCTCCTCCATTGTCGATGCGGCTGCTCGTAGTTGTGGCCGTAAGGTCTCTGGTGCCTGTCGCGGCGGCAATCCCCGAACCCGGTGGTGGCGCCCGGAAGTAAGGGATGCCGTCAAGCTGAAGAAGGAGTCCTACCTGGCCTTGTTGGCTTGTGGGACTCCTGAGGCAGCTGAGAGGTACCGGCAGGCCAAGCGAGCTGCGGCTCGGGCGGTCGCAGAGGCAAAAACTCGTGTCTGGGAGGAGTTCGGGGAGGCCATGGAGGAAGACTATCGGTCGGCCTCGAAGAGATTCTGGCAAACCATCCGGCGCCTCAGGAGGGGGAAGCAGTGCTTCACCAACACTGTTTACAGTGCGGGTGGGGGGCTGCTGACCTCGACTGGGGATGTCGTCGGGCGGTGGAAGGAGTACTTCGAGGACCTCCTCAATCCCGTCGTCACGTCTTCCAATGAGGAAGCAGAGGCTGGGGGCTCGGAGGTGGGCTCGCCCATCACCGGGGCTGAAGTTACCGAGGTGGTGAGAAAGCTCCTCGGTGGCAAGGCTCCGGGGGTGGATGAGATTCGCCCTGAGTACCTTAAGTCTCTGGATGTTGTAGGACTGTCTTGGCTGACACGTCTCTGCAACATCGCGTGGCGGTCGGGGACAGTGCCTCTGGATTGGCAGACCGGGGTGGTGGTCCCTCTCTTTAAGAAGGGGGATCGGAGGGTGTGTTCCAATTACAGAGGAATCACCCTCCTTAGCCTCCCCGGTAAGGTCTATTCCGGGGTGCTGGAGAGGAGGATCCGGCCGATAGTAGAACCTCGGATCCAGGAGGAACAATGCGGTTTTCGTCCTGGTCGTGGCACACTGGACCAACTCTATACCCTCCGTCGGGTGCTTGAGGGTTCATGGGAGTTCGCCCAACCAGTCCACATGTGTTTTGTGGACCTGGAGAAGGCGTTCGACCGTGTCCCTCGTGGTGCCCTGTGGGGGGTGCTCCGGGAGTATGGGGTCCGGGGCCCTCTGTTAAGGGCTGTCCGTTCCCTGTATGACCGCAGCAGGAGCTTGGTTCGCATTGCCGGCAGTAAGTCAGACCTGTTCCCGGTGCGTGTTGGTCTCCGCCAGGGCTGCCCTTTGTCACCGGTTCTGTTCATTACTTTTATGGACAGAATTTCTCGGCGCAGCCAGGGGCCGGAGGGTGTCCGGTTTGGGAGCCTCAGAGTCTCATCTCTGCTGTTTGCGGATGATGTTGTTCTGATGGCTTCAACGAACCAGGACCTCCAGCACGCTCTGGGGCGGTTTGCAGCCAAGTGTGTAGCGGCCGGGATGAGAATCAGCACCTCCAAATCCGAGGCCATGGTTCTCCACCGGAAAAAGGTGGCTTCCCCTCTTCAGGTCGGTGGGGAGTCCTTGCCTCAAGTGGAGGAGTTCAAGTATCTCGGGATCTTGTTCACGAGTGAGGGACGGATGGAGCGTGAGATCGATAGACGGATCGGTGCGGCGTCAGCAGTGATGCGATCGCTGTATCGGTCTGTCGTGGTGAAGAGGGAGCTGAGTCGGAGGGCAAAGCTCTCGATTTACCGATCGATCTACGTTCCCACCCTCACCTATGGTCATGAGATTTGGGTAATGACCGAAAGGACAAGATCGCGAATACAAGCGGCCGAAATGAGTTTCCTTCGCAGGGTGGCTGGGCGCACCCTCCGAGATCGGGTGAGGAGCTCAGCTACCCGGGAGGGGCTCGGAGTAGAGTCGCTGCTCCTTCACGTCGAAAGGAGCCAGCTGAGGTGGCTCGGGCATCTGTTCCGGATGCCTCCTGGTCGCCTCCCGCGGGAGGTGTTCCAGGCATGTCCTAGTGGGACAAGGCCTCGTGGAAGACCCAGGACATGGTGGTGGGACTATGTCTCCGAGCTGGCCTGGTGTCGCCTCGGGGTCCCCCCAGAACAGCTGGAGGAGGTGTGTGTGGATCGGGAAGTTTGGGCATCTCTGCTGAGACTGCTGCCCCCGCGACCCGGCCCCGGATAAAGCGGAAGAAAATGGATGGATGGATGGATGATAATATAAAAAGGACAGACTAAAAACTGAAGCTGTGGTGACATTATAAAGCATCCAGCGAAAAAGTTACACAAGCAACTGTCACTGAGAAGTCATGATCACAGTGGGTTTAGCAGCTCAGTTTAAAAACGTTAAAGGAATAGGCCACCGTTTTTACATACTGAGATATGTTCTTACCTTTGCTTAGACAAGGTCATTTGTGCCTGTCTGGTCTTCATGCGTGCCTTCAGTCACGTAAACACAGCACAGACGACGTTAGCATTTAGCCTCTCTATAGCTCCAAACGAGGTGAAGATAGAAGCTACCAAGCTAGTCTGCATTTTCCCTATTTAAATATGGTTATGTGAAGTGTAGCACAATAAAGTATAGTTACACAAAATTAAACAATGTGGATTTCTAAGCGGTTAAAAAGGCGCAATAATACCAGGAGTACTTCGCCGTCCACACAGTAAAGTGAAGATATTAATGCGCGGCTAGAGGATAGGAGGAGAGGCTAAATGCTAACGCCGTCTGTGCTGTGTTTACGTGACTGAGGGCACGTGTGAAGACCAGACAGGTACAAAGGTAAGAACATATCTCAGTGTGTAAAATCGGTGGCCTATTCCTTTAACCGTCTGCTCTGTGAATTATCTGAAGCAACAGGTCACTTCCATGGCTTCCTTTTCACATTCGATAAATAAATAAAACAAATTAAAAGTTCTTGGATGATCTTTCCTCATTCATTCCAATGTTCGAAAGGTTCCGTTTCCCCACAAAAAGGGGCGTGAACCTTGCCGTAGTTGTAAAAGCTCATTTTTCCTAGCATTGGCCTTAGCATAACATATAGCCACGCTAGCTTAGTAGCTTACCTTCTTGTGTTTTCCCTCCTCTGGTTTTTGGCTTGGCACTTGAATATTTTCATGAACTCCATAAAAAGGTGGTATTTGTTCACAGTGTTCACTTTGAGGACCTTGAATTTGTTTTAATTGTTTTTCCTTGTGTATTTTGCAGAGGCCAGGCTGTAGATGGTGTGTATCCTCTTTCTGTTTGTCTCTTTTGTTATGGAACTGGAAGAAGAGACCAAGAAGAGTATAACAGTACTTAAACCGTGCTGCGTAGAAGCGTGCTGTGTGGAAAAACACCATGTACCTAATAAATATGTAGATTGTGGTAACTAAAACTGGGTTGAACCATGTTGAAACAAGAAAGAAACCATTCTGTGACCAAAATGGTATGAAAACACATATACGTAGCCCATATAACAATTTGCTTTTCACATCCTTTCACGACGCTGTCCTTGCCAATAAAGCCCAGAAAAATCTAAAAAGAAAAATAATTTGCTCCATTGTCCATTGCCGGTACATCACAACTTAACCAAAACCGGTCTGTTCCGCTTTTCTTCCTGTTTGTCTTTTATGCAAATTAGCAGAAGATGCTCCATTTAACAGTTTTAAAGAGCGCCGCAGTCTCTTGAACTCAGTGGTGTTCTCTCAGCAGGAGCCGGGCTGAAAACAGGAAGCACTTCATCAGTTTTATGAAACCACCGAGAAATACGTTTTAACATTTGCAGGCCTCGCTCGGCTCTACTGTATTCTGTTTGTGACTCAGTGGTTCGTCAGATGTTTTGGAGAAAAAAATGCAAATACCGCACATTCGCTTTGAAGTGCTTTCCGTCCCCTATCTCAAAGCAGCCGGCATTGGAGCTGTAGGTTTAGAGGTAAATGTTTTTGCCCTGGCTAATAATCAGAATGTGACTGGTTGTGACAGAACTGTATACTCTAAAAATCACCAATGTAAAAGAAATCAAAAGAGGGAGACGAACTATACAGGTATGGATTTCTGAAACTTGTGTGAATGAAACAAAACGCTTCAGGTATGTTTGATGCAACTATGACATAATAAGAGGGCAAAGCTAAGTCTATTTAGGCCCTTTAAAACTGGTAGTAAAAGGAAGGCACAGTTTGATAATCCCTCTCAAATTACATGAGCACACGCTGGGGTTAAAAAGTCAGCGACAAACAAACACAATGAAACGTGATAGGACAGTCTCGATTAGCTGCTTAAGGTGTTGCTTTATCGTAAATAATGAATTACACTACAAACCGTACACCTCCTGTACACATGTCTGCATGGCCCACGGGGAAATGTCGCTCGTGTTCAGAGCTGATCTCCTCCAACAGACTTCCATTACAGAGAGCATCTGTGGGATTCTACCATCTGCAGTCCCTGACCTCAGACTTTAGCGCCGGTGAGGGCTACAGATGATCAAGTCAGTGCAAACGAACATTTCTTCAGATGTTTTGTCAGGTTTTGCCATGTCATATCATTATGGAAATGGGTATTGCAGATAAAAGACGTTTGATTCCAACACTGTGTGAGGCCTTTGTGCTTTGGTAAGTTGGTCTCCCACGTTAAACATTCCATAATGTTGTATTACAGTAAGATATGACGGTGAATATGAAACAAATTATACGTTAAAAGACTTTGAAACTTTGTCGTTACTGGAAAATATATGCTTAAATAGAAACTAAGACAGGTCCTCCAGATGGACTCAATGATGGACGTGTAGAACTGCACCAGTGTCTTGGTCTGCAGCTTAAGTTTCCTCTTGAAGCACAACCAGCGGCTCAAGTCTGAAATGAATATGTGCCACTGCTGATACCTTGCAGTCGTTGCTGTACTCGTAGGGCCATTTCCGTAGTGAAGTGTTGCCGCGGTAGCCCCCGAGCTGCAGTAGTCACCACCATGCGACTGTCTGTCGCAGTAGTGGTCCTTGTAGCGGTCGTACTGATGGGGGCGCTGTCCACCCCCATTCATTCATGAACATGCTTTCTGCATTCATACGCTACGGTAATTAATAAGGGGAAAAACGGTCCTGAGAAAAGCTAAAGTCCCTGTGACATTGTAGTCACGCTCAGCCTCAGACCATAGTGCTATAGCACAGACTGCGGCGTGCGAGAGCAGCATGTGAGTCCATGTGTGCTGACCGTGTCTCATTAACGTAAACTCATAAACAATAGAGCTATATTCAGCTCGTCATCGTTACGTTATCGTCATTAAAAAAGGTGCATCGTAACCCTAGCGTAATGATATCGTTATAGTTTTTTTATTTTTTTTATTTATAGTTATAGTTTCCGTTGACGAAAACAACACTACTCCAAAACACTTCAAAAAATGTATAAACAAGACTGAAAGATATTGAATCTAGGAACAACTGCTGATGAAAGTGCTTGGAGAAAACATCCTTTGAAAATCACAATTTCCCAGAAAAATCTATGGAGGGAAGTAGGTTACACAGTTTATTGCATGTTCCTAGTGAAAGCTTATTTTCTTAGAGACTTTTGCCTGCAGAAAAAGCATTGAATGCAGATTGCCCTCTGCATTCAACGCTTTTTCCCCAAGGGAACAGTAAAGGATAACTTTACCTTTTATTTAAACCAGATGCTCTCCCTGGGTGTCTGCCTTTCAGCAAAAAAGTGCATGTGTTTGCACCCCAAGAAGTGTGAATGAAGTGCAAATGAATGATCGTCTCTAAGTAGGTTTGTGTCTTCTAAGTTCTTGTTCACGGAATACACCCACCTCAGGCCCACAGCACATCCATCCACTATGATTAAGATGAAAAAATAAAGCATGTTAAGACTACAAATAAAGATCTGTATGCCTTCCACCTAGTTATTTCTATGCAGATTGTCGAACACCGGAACTGGCAGCTGCTAAACTACAATGGGACTGATGGTGTGGAGATGAGGAGACAGCATGACGAGTACTAACTAAATGGAGAATGTAACTGTTTGCGTCTCTGCACGCAGTGTAATCATATTCTTACAGGAGCGTATTTGATTAATGCACAGTCTGCTGCAGTCTGCTGCGTGTTGCATAGAGCCACGGGGCTGGTCGAGATCACAGATAGATTTCTAATGCTTCATAAATTACCACCAGGCGAATGTCTCCAGTGTGTTCATATCCAGCCATTGTTTGCCATCTGCTGTGATTAAACGGCATTATGTGTATGATAATGGAAGTCTAAAACAAATGACTGCTGTATGCACTTCCAACCATACATCACAGATTTGGATATAAGCTCGGGGAAATATAAAAGGGGAAGGCAGCGGCAAAATGTTTAGAAAAAGATTTATTTGATTGAAAAAAACAGTCATTGAAGCGATCAGCTCACCCTTATGTCCAGGTTGACAAGATAACATTTACAACTTATTGGCTCAGGGATATGTGTTGTTTGTTGCTAATATAAAAATGTATATAATTAATATTTTTTGTCAAACCAAAATCTGATTTGACAAATTATGAGCAATTGAGCAATTTCTGCGAGATGCCCTTCCCAACACAATTGTCTTGTGACACATGGATTAGATATAAAGATTAAGTTTAAAGTTAAGATATAAAACTTTCTATGGTTAATTTATCTTCATTTTATTCAATTTATTTATTCAGTTTATCTTCCTCCAGGACATTGTTAATAATACTAAATTTGTAGGATCAACAAGGGGCTAATTCAAAGATTGTATTTCATGTCAAGACATTCTTACACATTTTTGACAATCTGTTTTTAACTGTGTGTTTATGCTATATTTTTATGCTATATTTTCCAGGTCCATTTGAGATTTTTTGACTCTTGTTGGCTTTTTTGTGCCTCACTGATTAATCTTCTGTTTTTCCTTTCACATGACTGAAGATTATTTTGTCTAGCACTTGTACCTGATTATCCTTTTTTTTTTGCTCCCGTGTTCAAAAAGCAGGCCTGAGGCTCTGTGACCTAATTCTCTAACACCTTGCCTCTCCTGAGAAAGATGGAGAGAGAGGGATCTAAAATGTCTGTGTTAAAATCCCTAGTTTAGACTCAATCGCAGTATGTGGTGTTGGGCCTGTGGGTTAGTAGAACACACACATTAGAGAACTTTTCTCTTTTCTAAAAATAGAATGTATTTTGGAGCTAATTGGTGAGATGGCCGGGCTCCTGAACAGACATACCTGCTATTTATAGGCCTTATAGTTTTTTCTTTATTTTTCTTTTTTCTTTTCCAATAGTGAAAGAAAATGAGTTTACTTATTATAAAAGCAGGGATTCGTTAAAAAAAAAACTTTTGTGCATGATCATCTAATTATAAAGCCTTTTTAGATGTTTTGGATTTATTTATAAATGATCCTCAGACCACCATCATTTATTTTATCCTGCTATACTTCTGAGATCTGACGAGAACGGGCATCGACGAGACTGTATGGCTTTACCCGCTTATTCACAACCAGTGGTTGGTTTCGTGTAAACCAACTAGTAAACCATAATGGGCAAATACAGAAGAGGCCAAAGCCGTCAAAACTACACTAACAGCTGAATGCTACTGAATATGGAGATTGAAGGAATAATGGAGGAAATTGTGAAGTGACATAGCATGATATTGCAAAAATATGATTAAATAGTTACCATTTTACTCTTTAAAGCAGAACTAAGTAACTTGTTTACCTTAATAAATCCTTTTCGTAGTCCCTCTGGGGGTAATACAAGTGTTAATGGGATGATTGGGGGATCTTTCATCTCCCCCTGGTGTCTCTGCCCAGAAAACCACACTTTTCCTGCCTCCGACCCGCCAGCCCCAATACACACTAATGGAAAACATCTCCCTCACTGCTCTCAATACTTGACTGTATTCTGTCTACAGCTTTCCTTTTTGTTGATGAACATTTTGGCCAAACGCTGTTGGTTTATCACGATCAGAAGAAGCTAACAGGCTAACGGGCAAAGCTAACTGTGGGCTAGCACCACTTTAGCAGTGTTTACAGCCAAGATTGTGTGAAGAAAAAAAAAATCTCCATTGTGTAATTGGATTGTGGCACAATGTACAATATCCCTCTATCCCTTTGTCTTTTCTGTCAACGTAGGATTTATTCTCACGGACAATTAATGAGCACAAAAAAACGCAACATGCCACAATAGCTGCAGTGGTGCTTGTGGCCTCTAGGGGGAAAAGTTACTTAGTTCTACTTTAAGGGGAAATTAAAAGATTTACTCAAGCTGTTCATACTGTATGTATATTAATGGAATGGAACCTTATTTGAGGAGTTTTATGAATTAAATCCACACACTGACAGAAGCGCCGTACAACATATTGAAGGGAGGGGATAATAGTACATAATGCTCTCGGGCTCTAAGGTTTCTCCATAACTCCACCTCTGAGGCCGTGGTCAGTGCTCCCAGTGTTAGCCTGATCTTGATTGATCATCTTTGCTGCAGAATACAGATTGTGTGGAGAAAAATGCCACTTCAGCAGCTCCACAAAATAGGCTGCGCGAGGTTTATTTGATCACACACCAGATAAACATAATATAGGGCCGGAGCCTGGGCATTCCTTTTGTGTAAGTTGTGAAGCAGTCAACCTCAGTATAACAATCCATACTGCAGGGAGCATGTTTTTCATAAATACTATTACCAGTTCTAGTCTTTATTTGATTTAGAGACAATTTGATAACTTTTTTTTTTGAGTACACAATTACTTTCGTCATGGTTAGATCCTAGTTTAGGAATGGATTCATCCAACTTGAGACCCTATTCTCAATTTGGATGAGAATAGGCAAGTTAAAAAAAAAGTGGTTTGGACCATTGCTAGTTGAGGTAGAATATGACTCTTCCACATACTTTCAGAAGATTATACTTATTATCAAAATCAAAATAATGAAGGCATGATGCGGTGATGAAGGTCTTTTATTAATGTTCAACTCAAAGAATGTATGCAACAGCGTTCTTGCTCAATCTCCCGAACCTTGATTACATGATGTACAGTGTAAAACCAAATAAATTTCTTTACCAAATATCACCATAAAAAGCTTCAAATTAACCTAAAAAAGTGTATTTTTTTATGTAGAGAGTGCGCCCCAGACCTCATTGGCTCGATAATGGGTTGTCTCCCATCCTCATTATGTCATTTATACCTGCGCTTTTGTCCATTCCTCTGTGTTTTGAAGCCATGAAAGAGCGTCAATTATCCTATGTCTAACATGGCAGGAGCGGGTGTAACAAAAAGGCTTTTATTCTGAAATAGAAATAGCTCAGATGAAAGGATAACCTGATCATTTTGCATGAATTTAATTATACTGATGATAACCCTTTAGTCACACCAGTGTTTTTTTTTTTTTTTTGTTTATCTGAAGGAAGCCACAGAAATAATGTCACAACAAAGAAGTGATTATGCGCCGGTCTTATCGCCTGCACATTCACTGCGCACCGTAATTGTGTTTTTTTCTATTTATGCTTCAAAGTCACAGGCCCTCAGCGTTCTTCTGTCACAAAGCTGCTGGCCCAGGCTGGAGAAATGGTTTTCACGGAGTGGTGCGGGGCCGGCAAGTGATACAGATTCATTTCATCCGGTGAGGCTCTCGATTTAGTTCAAGGCTCAAAGCAAACACATTTATTTTGTCTCCAGTGTGGCCTTCTTAGAGACAAGGCGAGGAGCTCGTTGTAGAGCTTCTGTTCCTCCACATGTTTATAGTTTCTAAACAACTCCTGATGGGTAGGTGCAGAAGAAGGTGTCCCATGGAAGCCCTGGATTAGGCAATTTGGGTTTATTTTTCAACATGTGTCTACTGTATTATGATATTATGGTTTCTTTTAGCTTTCTTCTTGAAGTTGTGTTTATTATATTCAGTAATCCTGCATATTCCCTTCCCCATCCACCAACTGATAGCATGACGTGGCGCACTCTTCCTCAAATACATTTTCTGGATGGTGTGAAAAGAGTTTAAATAATTGTTGAATTTAAAGCAGTGCTAAGTAACTCATACCTCTAGAGGCCGTCCATGAGAGTAAATACTACGCTGACAGAAAAGACAAAGGGAGAGGGGCATACATCCAATTACACAATGGAGATATTTTTTTTGCTTAGACAGTCACATACTTCACACTCGCGAGCAAATCTAGCTTTGGTGCTAGCCCAAAGCTAGATTTGCCCGTTAGCCTGTTACCTTCTTCTTCGTGATTCCATCAGTGTGTATTGGGGCCTCTGACACGGAGGCAGCGAAATTGCAGCTATGGTTTTCTGGCCAGAGACACCAGGGGGAGATGAAAGACCCCCAATCAACCCATTAACACTTGTATTACCCCCAGAGGGACTACGGAAAGGATTTATTAAGGTAAACAAGTTACTTAGTACTGCTTTAAGTTACTGAGACAACCCTGGCGCAACACAAACACAGGGACAACACTTGTCTCTCTTTCACTCAGTGCCCCTCCTTTCGCCCAGTTGAGGGATGTGCTAGTTGGCGGCACAGGACGGGCAGCGCTCCAGGCCGTGGGGGTAGCAAGCCTGGCAGCGCAGGTCACTGATGGACTCGTTGAAGCGGTTGGCCAGCATCGACAGCTTACTGCCGTGACACAGGGAGCACGGGGCGCAGCCGGAGCCTCCACAGAGCTGACAGCTGCCGGGCTCCTGCACAGAGGAGAGAGGGGCATTTCATGGGCAATCGCATGGGTAGGTAAAGAGTGAGATGTTAATGGGGTCACTGACTGTCTAGAAGTGAAAGAAATTGTAGCTGCACAGTTTGCTTTCAAGTTGGCAATAAGTGGATACAGAATTTACTGAACATTTGCCAAGTACAGCTTTCATCTTATTGGTATAGTCAGGAGCTCAAGTGTCACGCCCATCGGAGTGCTACGGGTAAAAAATAATAAACCTTTTGAAAATGAAAATAGCATTAGGAGTTTATAAAGGCCATGCTTTGACACCAAGAGAAGATTTATTTCAAGTCGGTACTTTTCTTCCCCTTAAATGCCTATCATTGTTAGTCAGCACATAAGATTCGTTTTTGACAAGTTCACAGTGATTTTTATTACTTTCTAGCCTTTGAAAAAGGAAAATAGTTAAAGTGAATAGAAAACATTTGACGGTTAAACAAGGATTGTGTCATGGCATCCCCTGTACTTAGAGCCTGTTCAAAGGAAAACTCAAAAAAGCCCCAAATGACTGATGTGACTGGCCAAAGTGAGAAAAGAGACCGTGCCATACCGGATCAGCATTTACAGTATTGTCCTATATGCAATGAAACACTCTTTACAAGATCAGGAAAATGTGGCTCTTGGAAGTTAATTCAGGTCTTTGTGCAGCAGCCAGTTGGTCATTACTTATAGATTTACAGTATGAATCGCTGACTGGACACTCATTCTGCGAAATGAGGAATTGGCTCACAATTAGAAAGTAGACGGTAACTAACTAACTACTAAATAAACACTCCAGAGAACCTACCTGTACACAAAGCATAGAAGTGAAATGGACTACCTTTACATCCAATACAGAGTAATGTACTGTGACAGCAATCCTATTTGTACCTCCACAATGGCGCAATGTAGTGTGTCGGGATGAATACCATTTAGCGAAATATTGTTGACGAGAAGAGATCAAGCAAAATATGATGTAGAAAAACAAGGCTGAAGTCAATAACAGCGAAAGGCCTGTAGCCACTCAATAAATTGCAAGGAAGATAAATTAATTGGATTGACTTTCCTGCAACAAGAAAATTGTTAAAAAAGAATACAGAGAAAAGCTGCAGGACACCGGAGCCTATAATCAGCTTTGGGGGAGCGTGAGAGGGGGCAGTAATAACAGAGAGGTTGTATATCCTTGTAGGACAGTGGTAAGTGGTAACAATATGCTGCAAGGGCACGGTGAAAAAGTGTGGACTCATCAGGAGTGCGCTCAGTTGACAGATAACACAGGGACAATGGCACCGTGCAGTTGTCCAATGAGGAGACATAAAAGAGAGGCACAAATAGGCCGTTTATACCCGACAGCACAGAAGGGCATTGTAAATAAGTATATTATATTCTGAACAGCAAAGAGGACCTGCCCTCTTCTTGTATTTACCCTACTACAATAGCAAAGTACACGGGGATGCCAGTTAGGGATGGGCGATACCACATTTTTTGGAATCGATATGATACCGATACTTTTGGGGTCATTTTTCTCTATACCAATACCAATACCGATACCGGTTATTTCTATATGGGTGAATGTATTTCAATCAATATACATTTTTTAAAACTGGTTATTTTATATAATTAATAGGTACATTAAAATGATATTACTTTAACTGGTTAATTATACAATGTTAATGTGAAATTAAATACATAAACAAAGTTTAAAACTAATACTTTAATGACAAACAGAATCTAAACCAGAATGATATGGCTGGTTTAGTTCAATTCCCTGCTGCTATGGACTGTTTTGGCTCAGAGCAAAGATGTAAATTGTCCATTTATGTTTAAAATTGCTGCCACGCCTACTTTTTACATATGCAAATTAGTATCGATACTTTTGGCCCAATATCGATTCTCAAAAAGTAGCCGTTTGGTATCGCTATATCGATACTGTGGTATCGATCCGCCCATCCCTAATGCCAGTATGGAGCTTTGGTAAATGAAGTGACCTTTTTATTACCTTTTTAGTACCGTTTTGGTGGTGCGCTCAGTAGCAGCGGCTCAGGACTATCACCTGAACACAATATCATTGAACGGTTGTACAAATGACAAATAAAGCACTTACTTACTTACTTGCTTACTTATTTACTTTGGATTATTTTCTTCATGTCATGCTCATGCTAATATTTATTTTCAGATCATCACAGCTCACTTTGCCACACTTGGCATTGTCGACAGGATTACATTTAACAACTATCTCCCCACTCTGCCACATTTGTAAACAAAATACAGGTACAATGCCTTTCATTTCTAGTATTAAATGCTGTTAGGGAATGTACATGTTCGCCTCAAATGAATGAAATGACTTTGTTTATAAAATGGTTGTGGTAAAAGACAAGCAGAAGGACACAGTGATTCTGACACGGTCAGTAAAAGATGCGCACAGTGGAAATAAAGCTCAGCCCACATGAGGTCCATTTGACCAGGGTCCATTACCTTGCCCTCTGTGAGTTTGCCCTCTCTCTCCACTCTCTCCTCAGATGGCTGGGAGCTCGTCGCTCTCCTCCTCCTGCTGCCTCTCTCTTTGGCCTTTGGGCGCCCCTCCTTCTCCACAGCATGTCCTCCATGGTGTTGCTTTGTCTCCGGCTTCTTTGGAGGAGGAGGAGGAGGCGGAGGCGGAGGCGGAGGATGAGCTCTGATGATGCGTAGATTACTGGTGTAGATGATGATTTTACCAAAGTCTAATACTGTATTCTGGAAGAAAGTCAAATAAACAGAAAAAGAGGGAAAAGCTCAAACAATAGTTTTGGGGCAAGTGCTTAACATGTCGAATCTTTTACTAGAAGTTACATTTGCCCAAAAAGGACCTGAAGTACACATGAAACAAAGCATGCATATCTGATTCTATAAGCTTCTGCAATGTCAAAACATCAAGATTATATTGATATTGATGCTCGGAGAGTGTGACCACTGCGTAAAGCCCTGTCCAGCACATCCCAAAGGTTCTCAATGGGGTCAAGATCTGGATTCTGTGGTGTGAAAATGATGTCTCGTGCTCCCTGAACCACTGTTTCACAATATGAGCCTGAGGAATCCTGACATTGTTGTCTTAGAATAAACTAGTGCCATTAGGGAAGAAGAAATGAAGCCTAGGCATTAATTCAACCTGGGAGACGATTTCCAGCATCACATACCTCCAGCCAATGATCGCTTCCGAGAGGGCCACGCCTCCACCTCAGCCATCAGCGTAAGAGCCACACCTCCATAGCAGCCAATCATCGCCCTCGGTCCCGCTTTTAAGCCCCAGCAATCATGGTTCGTTCGCTTCCCAGCTGCGCTGCGACCCACCTCCACCCCATCTCCGCCTCTTCCATCCACGGCTTCTACCTGCTGCAGCTTCACGGATCTTCCATACCACCACCAGTGTCCAGGCTCCGGGGGAAGGCATCCCTAACTACAAGCTGTTTATCCATACTGACTTTCATACATCGATGTCTACCGCCGGGGTCTGATCGCCAAAACTAATATACATGTCAATAAATCTTCCTAATCACCGCTTTCGTCTGTTTGAGTCTATCCAGGTTGAAATCCATTGATGGAATAACCTGGTAATTCAGGATGCCAGATTATCTCATTTTTGGGCACACAGTGTTGCTGAACCTACTCCTGATCAACTGCAGGGACACAAAATAAGTAACAGTTAGTTAAATCCTGGATTAAATATTCATCTATTTTTAACAAATTCATTTAATTTTAATTGAATTGAATTTAGAATCTTGGCTATTTTGTTTTCTTGCATTCATGATAAATCCTGCCTTTGTTACTAAGCATTTCTTTGGTTTGATGACAAAAGATTGTGACACTGGTGGACAATATAATCCCACTCAGGATTCGCAGCACGAATAAGAGGCACCAATGAAATGAGCCATTTAACAACTATTGTCCCAACAGCGACATAAAACATCCTCATTTTCCAATCATACTTTTTGTATCCTCAGATTGAATACACAAAGAAGTCAATGTTTTATCTGAATCTAAATACTTATCAGTGATTTAACTGATAGACTCTTTTGGCTGTATGGCATGATCCCAAACTACTATACCACAATAACATAATTGTAGAGACTTTTTTTTATCTGTACTGTTCTATAATGTTTGTGAAAAATGAGAGAGAAATAGTTTACATCGGCAAAGTCATAGCAAAACAAATTGCTATGCAGTCACTGGAACCGTGAAGTAGTTTGCTTTCAAAGACGTAAAGTTTTGCGCGATTAGTTCCTTTTCTCAGATGTGATAATCAGACATGAGAGTGCAAAAAGGATGGGGGAAAAAAAAGAAAAGAAACAACAAATCAAGAGACGACTATTCAGACTTTTTACACTTTGGAGTCAGACTTCATGAATAATACTGTTTAGTGTGCTTTTCTCTCACTCATTCCAACAGAAGTGAAGTGGCAGCCGGAGGAGTGTTTCTTACTTGAGCGTCTCCATCGTCTGCGCCGCTCTGGCCTGCAGCCGCCTTGTAGGTCCCCACTCCGCGATACACATTGATCCGGTGCGCGATCAGACCCGTGGGAGGGTAGGCACCTGCAGACACACCACAACGGGCTGTCAGTGCACAAGACAGGAGCTGGATGTGCTGTGTTTGCTTGTTCTCTCCCCGTGTGGGTTTCCTCCAGGTGCTCCGGTTTCCCCCATCAACCCAAAACCTGCACAATGGGTAATCTTCCAGCCAGGTGATCCTGACTATTCCCCGGGCACAGCCGGTTGCCCCAGTGACATCATGGGTTAAATGCATGATGTCCATACCAATAATGGAAATCACGAGTATTAAAATGATTATTTGTTGCCTTTAAAAAAATGTTTGTATTATACTTATTATCTCAAAAAATCTATGCAAAATATTTTCTTTGGACAGTTAAAAAAAAGTCCTAATTGTATTGAATATGCTCAAGTTTCTATACTAATCTCTCTCATAGATCTATAGTATAGAGCATTTCTATACTAATGTCTCTCATTAGTATAGAAATGCTCACGTTTCTATACTAACTAGCTGAGACCCGGCCTTCGGCCGGGCCTCGCTAGTCTCCACATTTGATATTCTGAGATTGTGAGTGATTACAAAGAAATGTCCAACCCGTCACACAGTTCAGCTGTAGACCAGTGGTTCCCAACCCATTCCAAAAACTATGGCCACTACAAATGAGTAAAAGAATGAAGGCAAAAAACAATTTCAAACAAACTGCAATTGGAGTGTTTGATGCACCCGTGCTCCTTTCTTATAAACTACAACAATATTTTCGCTAAACTCGGGGAACAGGATTCAAGAGACAGTGGAATAATTATTGATAAATATTAGGGGTTCAGCTTTAACGGTTTGGTTCACGGTGCAGGACCCGTGGTTTGGTCCATCACGGTAGTGTACAATAAAAAAAATAATGAGTAGGTTTTGAACTGAAATAGCCTAGTGATCGTTATTAGACAGTATTTATAACCTTACAATAAAATTGGCAATGCGTTCAAAGCTGCTTTAGAAGAAAATGTACCTCTGGGCTCACAATACGTGAAAGCACAATAGAAAACAAATGGTACAGCAGCAAAGGAAAAAAAAAAAAGAAAAAAAACTACGCAGTGCAGGCCATGCGCTCGTTAAGTTGTAGTTTCATTTTCGCTTTTACTCACACGGAGGATAAATCAGTCGGAGCAGCGCGTTTGATTAGAGGCTCGTGTTTGAGCAGGTTTTGTTGGATGATGGAGGTTCTGTTTGGATGCGTTTTTGTGACAACGGGTTGTCCTCGGACAGCAGCACCACCAACCACGCACACACTCAGTACTGTCGCCAGGCTTCCTGGTGTTCCCAAACGGTCTCCCATCACAGTCCTAACCAGGCCCTTCCCTGCTTAGCATCCGAGGAACGGTCTCCCATCCCAGTTCTAACCAGGCACTTCCCTGCTTAGCTTCAAAGTCGGTATGGGAAATAAACATGGCGGCGCCCAGGCGGCGGCCATTGAGATAGCCTTTTCTATAATAGATTCTCTATTGAGAGATCTATGTCACACCTGCCCCCTGCTGGCCAGCACTCACACCTGCACAAGCAAACCGAGCAAAGTGTTTATGTCAGACTAAAGCATGTGAAATGCGAAGGGAACAGAAATAACCATCGCAGCGGCATGAAATAATGCAAGTTTGCTTTGAGCTGCGTTTGTGACATTGGCTCCTCTGAAGAGTTTTAGACTCTGCTACCCACAACCAGCGCCTGGGCAAAGGATATAGAGGCTTCTAAACTTATGTTCTCCTTTCAGCAAAAGGTGTCAGTAGGGTTATCTCAAGAGCTACGTATAAAAATTATTAAAATTATCCGTGACAAACACAACAGTTCTAATCACGCTGGATCATATGCGTTCAAACAAACCGCTTTCTGCACTTCGGATGGAAAAGCGGGAGGACATACTTAAAGGAAGAGGCCACCGTTTTTACATACTGAGACATGTTCTTGCATGAGCTAAGACGAGTTGATGCATACCGGTCTGGTCTTTGTGCACGCAAAACGACCAAAGATGTTATTAGCATTTAGCCTCTCCCAATGTATTCCTATAGCTCCAAACATGGTGAAGTTGGAAGCTACCACACACTTCCACAGGCACACACAAAGACCAGACAGGTACGTATCAACTCGTCTAAGCTCAGGTAAGAACATATCTCAGCATGGAAAAACGGTGGCCTGTTCCTTTAATAATCTTTTTTTTTTTATGCTATTTGTGTAATTGTTTAGTGTAATAATCAGAATTGTAATTTAATTTAGATTAATTGCACAGCAATGGAGTAGTGTTTTAAGCGCATCTTTGAGCAAACTTTGGATCTTCAGTGAGGGGGAGCAAGAGGATGGGTGGAGGCACAGGCTTATTTAGAGATTGAGTGGACATGATACTACTGGATATTGTGTTTAACTGTTTTAGGTCAATGTGGCATTTTCTAAAAAACTGTACGATAGTATTTGAGATGACTATCAAACTGGAGGAGGCTGTAGGAATAGCCTTCAGATCATGAGGAAAATCTACACACACACACACAGGACAAACATGCAAACCTCAGAAACACACCAAGTCAACACCTGCGCTTTGAGATGAGATAGCCAACCTTTTGCAACTTCATTTTTTTCTCATGAATTTTATTTAATCAAAAATGATCTCAAAACTTTTTTTTTTTTTTTTTTTTTCTGTTGCCAATTATCAGTCCAAAAACTGCCATTTCCCTTTTTCTCCAGATGAATATAGAAAAGTGAACTGCCCCCTCAAAGACCCAATCATTTCAGTGACGTGTGGGCTGTTATTCCGCCTAATCAAACAACACGACTGCTCATTTCATCATCACATTCACATTCAACGAGTTCTGTTCAAACACTTCTCACTCGCGGGAAAGAGGTGTCATTTCACGGATGCATGTTGAGCCAATCATGCACGTAGCATTTTATGGAAATCAGGCCTCCTTCAGCACAGCAATTGCGCACACAGAGCTTGGTATAGTGCCTGCTTTCTCCCTTCCTCAAACCTGAGCCCACACGAACAGATGAACGTAAAAGTACCAGGGTGGTCTGCTCCGGGGCCCTCCTCAAAGCCGCAGTACTGGTCCATCTCCAGGTGGCTGGGCGGGATTTTCCTGTGCACAAAACTGTGGGGGTATTTCTCCGCGGGACTGTCCAGTTCCTGCCCATCCTCGTACACGTGTTTGAGCACCCGACCGCTGTACGACGACGCCAACTTGAACCGCACCTGGGGTTTGGAATCGAGGACAAAATTAGGGTACCTGCAGGGTTCCTTCTGGTGGTACTCAAGGCCCCTTGCAGCTCTGTCTTCATTTACATACACAGTGGCACATGCTTTCGTCGAGTTTTATCATCCTAAAAGTGTTTACGGGATCGAGCAATCACAAGACAGCATGTCAGCATAGGAGGACATTCAGCTTATACTGTACAAGTGTTCCCATGTTAGATTAAACTAAACATAACGTAAAGTTTCTCAACATGATGAGACAAATTAGACAGTTTTTGGCCAACCTTCCTGGGCTTGGTGCTCTCGTAGCGCTGGTCCAGTTTCTTCTGTAGCTCCTCCATGGCTGAATCTTTCGTTGGAGTCAAAAACTAAAGAAACAAACTTCAATCCATCAGCTGCCCTTGGACTTATCCCTGTGGCTCCTGGTGGGATCAAAGTTCGCCCGGATGGCAAAAAAGAAGAAAAAACTAGACAGAAATCCCACTCCGGCTCCCTTTGTACAACGTAAAGTACTTCTTTCTATATTTTGGCGTGTGCTAGAGTGTGCTTGCTTTCCCCGTCAGGCTAACCTGCTGTTTTAGGCTCCCACCTTTCCAGCTCCACGCTTAATTATTCACAGCGGGATCGTATTTACACAGAGAGAGGCAGGGGAAACCAGAAGCTGTGTCATTAAATAATAATAGGCACTAGAATAGGGCAGTGTGAGAGAGTGGGCGGGGGGCGGTGATGCGCTAAAAGTCGCCGTGACGTTTGATACGTGCGCTTTCACGAGAAGTTCCCTCGACGTCAGGTTTGTGCCGTGATGACTTCAGCGCTCTCTGCATGTGTCGGATGTAACAGTGGCGCAATTAGAAATAATTCAAGACTAGATAAAAGAAAAACACATACATGAAGGTAAAAGTGGATCACCAGAAGACTAGTTTATGCATTTTCTACTCATGCAGTATTGTCTTATTTACATATCAGACCTGATGTTGCAATACAGGCCACATCAAATGGTAAATTGAGTGCAACATGTTCATAAAATAGCATATTAATTTCTCAGTTTGCACCCTCTATTAGCCTTTCTACCTTTTGCATTATACCTCAAGATTTCGAGAAAATATCACTTGGTTTGATGACATGATTATAGTCACTTATACAAAATGCATTCAATGCATCCTGTTCCTCGTTTTAAGCACTCGTAACGAGAGCAGCGTAGCAAAAACAAAACAGACAGATCCCTGATGGATTACTTATACAGTTGAACTTTAGTGGAGAGTTGAATCACCAAGAGAACGTTGGCGTTGAGGCAAAACAAAAAAGATCAGTGTGTTTTGTTTTCTTTCTCTTTTCTACAGATTCCTTTGGCCAGTTGACTGCAATGTCACAGACAGGATATGATCTCATCGTGAATTTTATTGGATCTATGTTTCTATGTTTTCTAAGTGCGAAAATCATGCCCTGAACTGGATAGATGGCCAGTTGTCAATGTCAAGTTGACTTTATTTCAATTTCACCTGCGTGTGAATACAAGTGGCTTGCAACACACTGTTCCACAGCGTTATAAGTCATCTGGTGGTTCTCTCGACATGAATCTGATTGACTGAACAAAAAGCCCATTTACCCGTGGGCTTGTACCAATCAATTGCCAAATGATCTTAACAAACGCGTTGCTTCGGCGGGACTAGAGGACGATTTGCTGGGAGCAGAGCGGCTGAAATGAGCGAACATGTCCCATATGGATCCCCCTCTTGAGTCCTCTCTCTCTCGTCCTCGCTCCTGTCTCCTCCGCTGACCGAGGCTGCAGTTAATCAGATTGCAGAACAAGCAACTGGATTCAGCCGAGCGAGAAATTGTTTTGGGACGCGACGCGGTGAAGAAACCTCTTAGTGAGCAAGGATCCTCACTGCTTCCACTTTTAAACCTCGGCCATTAAGAACCCGCCTCTCCGTGTCTTCATATTAGCACCACATGTAAATTCTACTGTCTCCATTATCGCCTCTAAATACTCTCTACAGGCTCCATATATGCAGTGCCCTGGAGATGGCAGGAGTTCACTGTGGTAGGCCTAAGCTGTCTCTGCATCTCTCTCGGCACTAATAGGCAAGGCAACTTTATTCATGCCACATATTTCATACACAAGGCGCCTTACAAAAGAAGATATGCAAAATTACAATCAGGGTAAGTTAAGGCAAAGGACATTCATAAAAATGTCAATACATGGGAAATATACAGTACACGAGGTCATGTGCGGATTTTACTTGGGTATTCTGAAAGTCAATATTGTGCAAAATATGACCCAGAGCGCTCAGTCCGTATTTGGTTTAGCCCCGTGGCTTGGCCTTGAAGGGAAAGTGTTGACGGCGTGGGGGAGATAAGGTCCAGAATTATTCCATAGTTCATAAATTTATAATGAATGAGCTTTTAACTTGGTCTCAACATTGGTTCAGTTCTCAGAGCAGGTAGTTCCCCTTCACAGTTAATCCTTTTCCCACCCAAAATATATATTTACTTTCTGCTAGGCAAACAACAATCCACATCGCCAACCGAGCTGTGACAATCCAGTCAGGGCAGACAACCTCTTTCGTGGCCTCACTTTGTGAAAAAAACATATCAATTGCGCTGAGATTCCAGTTAATCAATTCCATGGTTTAGCGGTTTGGGAGGACAGCCAGCAGAGGTCCAAGAAGAAAAATAAAAGTCAGGCAAGGCACTGTCAGAGGCAGGAAAAAAAGCACGAAAGTCAGGAGAGGTCAGAAGACACATCTGCACTCGACAGAGACAGGAAGAGAATCTATGTGATCATTCTGACAACAGTAAATATTTGCATACCATAATTCCATACAAAAATGTTACTAAATCAAAGCTTAATAAGGCGGAGATTGCATTTCCTGCCTATGACCTACCAATATTGACAGGATCAGTATCCATTGATCATACACAAATGAACATAACAGTAACATGAGTTTTGTTTGCTTGTTTTTTCCCCCCCTAAACTTTCAAAGCTCCAGGACAATCACTGGACGTCTTTTTAGCTTCTATAACAGCAAAATCATAACACAGACCACTCAGAAACCCGGCTTACATCCATCCACAAAAACAAAAGTGAATACCAGGTAAGAACAAGGTGACCTGCCCTTTTCAATCTTCAACAAGCATTACCAGTGGAAACCTTTTAAAATAAAACCATTAGCCCTCCTGTCTCTGTATTTCTCTTTCCCCCCCTCAGACACAGATGTAATTTGTACATTTTTGCTGTGCCCTGAGGCGGCCGACGGGGCAGCGGAGAGGAGCGGAGGGAACGGATAGATGGATGGCTCGCTCAAAACTGGAGCAAAAAAAAGGGATTCAAACAGGTCGAATACGAATATGAACAACAATTTATCTCCAGGTCTGTCAGAAGATTGCACTATTTCACTGCATTTAAAGGTCAAGAGAAAATACCTCTGCCTTACAGCGCTCCGAGGGAAATGGCGGATGGACAGGGGGGACAGCGAAATAGTTTCACCACTTTTATACCACCTTGTTCCTTTTTGACAATAACCAGAGTGGAAATCAAATTGGCCATGGACCAGAAGTGTTGGAGAGACTATAAAGAGACAACTTGACCAAGGTACATTGATTGGTTTGTAGAAGAAGGAGAAGGATGCTGAGGTAAACACCTGTTGCTCCAGGGCAAATAACACACAACAATGACTGGGCATAGAAAAAGAGTTAGTAACTAGGAATGTCAAAAATGGGCAACTGTTTAGCCCCTGGTACAATGTGCTTCAACATCTTCATTGCCAAACTCAGTCACACACATTTCCAGGTCTAATACTGCTATCTGACCCGTTTCTGTTCCCCTGTTTGGTTTGTTTTGTTGTCCATTTTGACACGTGTGTGTTCTGTCCTTTTGTTGTTGTTTTTTTCCTTTACTTCCCCCGTGCTGACTGCCTGCCCCGCCCTGATGTTTAACACCTGTGCCTCATTCCCTCATGTATTTATACTGTACCTCCATGTTTCCAGTGTCCTTTGTCCATTCCTTTTCAGCCCTGGTTCCTTTGAGGTTTTGTTCCTTAATTTATTCATGTAATTCCTGGAATATGTTGTGATTCTGGACATGTTCAGTTATCAAAAAACAGATTGGTCGGTCGGACGGGCCCTGTCCTGATCATTGTTGTTGAGCCAAAGACACTGAGAGGGTGCCATGCCATTAGTCTGATGTCTCATTATTCTGAAAATTACCATTGAGCAGAGGTCCTATTAGTCCAAAATGTTTAACCCAGTTGTGTTGTGGACTAGAGAGCCATATACAAGCGTTAGCCCTAACCTTAAGGTCACTGGACTCTTGCCTGAACCTAATTTTGGGCAGGACAATTTCAGTTTTACATATACGTTTTCGGAATAATGAGACACGGACTAATGGGTCGTCGTCGGACTGTGGAGAAGCTGCTAGTCTGGCTCCTATAACTGTAACATATTATCAAACATAATATTTGTTTACATCTCTCGCATTAACAGGAAATAATGGGGACCGCCAAGCTCTAGATCCCGTTCCAAGTCGCTCCCCAAAGGCTTTCTATTTCTACATAAGATTTAGGTAAATATGAAATGAGGCTAAATTAATTTCCGTTCTTCGTGCTGTGTCCAGGATGTATTTCAAGTATCCTCAACGCATAAGCAGCTCTCTGACGTTTTTGTTTTGTCTTCCATGAAAGCTGCTCATGTGGGGGGGGAACAGATTGCACATCCTTAGTTTAGATTAAACCATAATTAGGATGACTGTGCCAAGTTTAGATCATTGACGTAATAGCAAGCTTTGACATGATGTGATGTCAACAAAATACTCGATAACCACAAGCACCCATAACTACTTTATAATTGCATTTTCCATGCAGTTTAACATTACTGGGACAGCCCTGAGTAGCATAGCGTGCTGAAGTTCATGTGAAACGATGATGAAGCAGAAAACTTGCTCGTCCTGAAGTAAAAAAAAAAAAAAGTGTCCGTTTTAAATAGAGGCGCTAATGCATTTACACTTCATTATCTTAATTACGCTGTCCATCAGATGAAAGATGCCCACTCCTTGCCGTATTAATCCTTCATCATTCACTGAGGGAACTGCTCCGCGTGTATTTAATCATCTGTACAGTGAAAACAGAAGCTCAGTCGACCGCGATGGTGCCGTGTGAACTCTCCCCTCTCCATAATTTCATCTTCGCATAAAAAAAAAAAAAGTCAACTCCAAGAAATGATGCATGAGTTTTTCAGCAGCTGCTCACAGGCAAAGGCTGCGGGTCCAGGACAGAAGAACAGGCGAATCAGCACTTCCTCCACCTGACCTTAAAGAAGTGCACGCAGACAAGTGCTTTTCGGGAATGCTTAAATGTATTGTAAAGTTATGTAGGAGACTATGAGAGATGTCTTAGGGAATATGAGGTGACTGAATATATTATTATTCCTTTTTTTGGTCGGATATTGTGTGTTTCTTGACACATGCACAAGCAGCTCGAAACACAACTCCAGGTCCAGGAGGGAACAGCATTGCAACTAGCTTAACCTCTTAAAGCAGTACTAAGTAACTTGTTTACCTTAACAAATGTAGTCCAACTGGGAGTAATACAAGTCTTAATGGGATGATTCTCATCTCTCCCTGGTGTCTCTGGTCAGAAAACCATAATTGCAACTTCGCTGCCTACGGGTTGGAGGCCCCATCAAACACTAATAGAATCACAAACAAGAAGCTAGCAGGCTAACGGGCAAAGCTAACTGCGGGCTAGCGCCACTTAACCAGTTAACTAGAGAAAAAAAGTTTCTCCATTGTGTAATTGGATGTACAATATCCCTCTCTCCCTTTGTCTTTTCTGTCAGTGTAGTATTTACTCTTATGGACAATTAATGAGCAAAAAAACAGAACATGCTACGACACCTGCAGTGGCGCTTAAGGCCTCTAGGGGCATGAGTTGCTTAGTACTACTTTAAAAGCTCTAAAAAGTATTATTTTATTATGTGACTTCTGTGGAGTGAGCATCGCACCTAACATTAACAGTGTCATATAAAAGTGCCGCTCACCACTGGTGCAAGTTAATTCCACATTAACATTTATTTTCTGTGGGAGACGGGAGTGTATGGGAGATGGTGGTCAAGGGGAAAAAAATCTATGTGAACTTCACTTCTGGAACCAGAAGTCACACCCCACTATTGAACATGTCTTTCCAAATTCCTCACTCTCAATGTATTCTTAACCTCTTTTAATAAAAGGTTTTAAGGAAAAATGTGCCACGGGAAAAAAGTTCTGGACGACTCAGAAACAAGAAAGAAAGGAAGGAAGTTTTATCAACACCGAACATCTATCATGGGAGCTGGGCACCAGACCCAGCAGCGGGTGGTCAATAAGCTGGACTCTATATAAACCTTCAGAGTGATTGGAAACACCTTATAGTCTGATGGAAAGAGGCTTGCGTGCTTTGGAACAGAACCCAGTGGGATTATTACTTCATTTGGCTCAACAGTGTTATTGATCTGGGAGTTCTGTGGTATAAGAGCAAATAGAAATTTTATTATTGTCACGAAAATGCAGTGCCAAGAGGGTTTGTTGAAATTGATCGACTATGGAGTAATAGTCGAAGGTGCTGGCTGTGACTACTTAAATATATTAACATCGTTGCAAATGTGACAGGCAGCAAAACCTTTCATTCTTTAGCAAAAATACCACTATGTCTTATGAGAAATAGATGTTTATAACAATGATTGTAATAAAATGTGTCCATAAAACACAGAAAACCGTACATCCACCCCTGATTTTAATTCCATTTCTTTGTTTGTTTTTAGTTTTTCATGTTGTTTTTATTCCTGGAATACATAAAGCAGCTTACAATTTCCTGGCTGGCTTGGCCCAAGCTGCCCGTGTCCTGAAGCCTGACCGATAAGCCCAAAAACAAGAGATCATCAGCGCACAGGCAGGCATTACCGCATGTACAAACAACAGGAACGCTCTCGATAACAGGGAGGCTTGCGCAACAGCTCCATCGCAAAAATGCATTCAACAGAAATATAAATGCAGCACACTCTTTACTGTATGTGCTGAACTCTCTATATAGAAACTCTCTTTATCTTTGTCCCGAATAACCGCATGAACATCCTGAAAGCTGAAAAGCACTCGAAGTTCTATACTAATTTTCTTCCATTTATTTGAGCTCATTTTAATGCAGTACGAACGATGCACATTCTTTGGAAATGAGCATATTCTCAATATCAACTCATTCCTATTCTTCCCACTGGGTGGTGCATCTGAAGAATAATGGCAGTATGTTTGATGTGACATACTTTACATTCAGATGGCGTGCAGATATACACGTACATTATGTCCATTGCTCCCCCTGTGGTCCCTGTGAGGCCCCTGGTTGGTCCTGTAGATCACACAGCCCAATGATGGATTATGTCATTATACAAAAAACAGCGCCCTGCACCAAAATTTGTCATTTTCTCGTCCTTGGCTCACAGAATAAATAGCTTGGCACCAAAACTTTATATTTCCACCACACTTCCTGTTAGTCTGTGATCGTTTGGGTGTGGGAAACCATTTGGATTTACATTTAAATGGAGAAACTGGTTGATGTGGGACATTGATGTGCTTCTATTGACATTCATAAGTACTGTAAGATTTTCAGATATGCTGGTTTTCCATTCGTCCACCGCTTACAGCAGTGCTTTCAATGCCTTCAGGGCAGTTTTTGTCAGTGCCAGTTTTTGTTTTCCCTTTTCTGTTGTTTTGGACAGTGCAACTTTGTCAGTTGTAATCTTGATATAGGTCAGTTATAGTCACTAACTGAAACAAGGAGTAAAATTATGCTGATTCTGTATGAAAAAAAAAAATGTGGCTTTGTACGCAATTTCTAGATAAACACAATGTGAAATCACATATTTTCTTTTGTACGAAAGCTCACTGTGATATCTATTTTGACTTTGTAAAAGGTTCATACTGTCTTCTTCGATTTAACTACGACTGTTTGTTCTTTTGGTAAGACAGAAAGGTTTGTTTAGCTGCTTTACTAATTTCGATCACTTCCTGTGATCTTCCTCAGAGGCGTCACCTGTTGGTGGTGGTGACGCGTCGTAGACAGCTTTCATAGATTCTCCAGTGAGTAGGGAGAGCTTACGCCTCCTATTGACTGGCGCCTAGATGGTGTCTTTGGTATCAGACCCAAAGACACCATCTACCAAGACCGGAAATGTGATGTCATATACAAAAATCCCATGCCTATCATCCAATAAAACATATGTGGGGGAGACAGGGAGATCATTCAGCACATGCAAGAAAGAACACCAGAAGGAATGTGAAAAGGAGACAGCCAATAGACAAACAAGAGCGATAAAAGAACAAGTAAAGCAAGGACATTTCAAATCAGCCATATCGGATCATTGTAAGAGGGAAAACCACATATCATGCGCTTAAAGCAATGCCTTAAAGCAATGCCTTTAAGCATTGCGATACGCCGTGCGTATCGCTTGAAAAGTCGTGTGACCGACACAGTCACTGTGTCATTTTGTATCTTAGTGTTGTACGCAGCGAGCAGCAGGGAGCACCAGTTGAACGAGAGCAACACTTGGCTCATTATGTCTTTTAGGATTTATGTAGCCTACCACACGCCGATCCCATAGGTGCTCTCAGGCCTGAGCGCCTGCTTCTGGGGCTGCCCAAAACGTTGGGCACGAGACAATGCTGCCCTGGTAAAAAAAAATGGTTCAACAGATATAACGTGTAAAGCACAAGAGCCATCTGTTTAATTCTCTTTCACGTCCACATTGAAGTGCAACGCAAAAGCATAGATATAGGCTAGTACATAATACAATTGCAATACCGTACGTGTAGCTCTGTAAGGGGAGTGTCCAGTTTATAAACAGAGGGTCGTGAGTTCGAGTCAGATGATGGTCTTTTGATGGTTTGATGGTCAAGTGGAATTGACATCCACTGATAAACAAAAGTAGAAAAGTAGAACTATTTCTGCTGCTTTCTTATTGTCACAGGCACTATCCTTTATTAAATTTTGGTCATTTTTAGATAGTTGTATCACTGATTCGTCTCATTAATTCTCATTCTTTAGTTTCTATTCTCATTATCCAGAGCAGTTTTCCTCTTTCTAAATTATCACTCTCAGCTGGTCAAACAGCTCAATCTTGACGATTTGGTTCACATTTCTGAATGAATTTCTATAGGGAAATCAAACACAATCACCATACAGTCACATTAAAGTAGGACTTAACAAATTATTCAGGTTGGGACAACGTTGTAACAGAGACCACATGGATTTCTCCTTGCTATTCTTTGACCTTTATTCTTCCTCACTTAACTCCTCTCTCCACTCTGTATGACAGTGGTGTGGAGGGGAAAGGTGTGCTCTCTGCAATAAATAACTGTACGGGGTTTTTCCCCCGAGTGCACTAGTCTGAAATGACTCGCTGTAGCAGTGGAAAATCCATATTTTTGGCATGGTTATCTCCATGGAAAATAGACCTCAAAATGGTACCAATGCACTGCCTCCTTTCCGCTGCATTTGTCACAGAGCTGGAGAGGTCCTGCAAGTCCAAGACATTAAAATGATGTCCTTGCTTATTTCAATATTTGAAAGTTGGCTTTTTATATTATATATTTCCCACAGATCTTCTCTTCTTTTGACTACCAGACCTTCTCAGTGACACCATTTCCAACATTTCGGTTTTGACGGGAAACAAATAAACAGTCTGGCAGTGAGAAAACCTGTCAAATCTGAAAATGTGTGCAGACTCTTAAAGGAAGTGGTTTTACGGGAAGAAATTTGGGGTTTTATTTGGGGCAGTCAAAGAGAGTCTTATCATGAATACAGTGGTGTCAGGTTCAATTCTCAAACTCATAGGGCGTTGTCAATGTCTCGATGTGTTGTCATGGTTTCCTGCACCGACCTAAAACATCCAACAGCTTGGCATTTCTCCCAAGATCCTTCCTCAAGCTTGGGAGGAGGGCGCATTGGGGTCACTCCGGTAAAGGCATTTTCTGTTGCGAGATCCTCTCACTCACTGCGCATTCCCCGCTTTGTTTCCTCTAATTAAATCATCACATTTTTTGTCCCCATTGACACACCCGTCTGCCCTGAAGCGCTTTAATCCTCCTCTTAGTGCGCAGCAGAGGCGGTGAGTTGACAAAATCTAACAATATCTCATCTTAAACACAAAACTCACCCGCTGCTGCTCTCTCACTCCGTCTGTTCCCCCACTTCTAAAGAGCCCCACTTTCTCCGCTGTCACTTGTTTTCCGGGATTTTGATTTACTCGGCGCCTCCACCTGTCTGTGTCATCTCAGTGTGTCTCCCCCCCGTTCCTTTAAACACACACTTCTCCAGGTGCACAGATTCGAGATGATGACTTCCTGCAATGAAATTCAAAAAAAAAAAAAAAAGACCTCAAGAGATTTTGAAGCATATGGAGGCTTCTTTGCTCTTCTTCTTCTCTCCGAAATGCCGGTTTCGTGTTGTCGTTTGGGCCCCTGCAGTGCGTGCGTCTATTACATGGCGTTATATATGCATAGCTGTTGGCGGTACTTCAGAGTGTGATGGATGTAAAAGGTTAGTTCTTGTGCGTTTGTGAACTTTTCAGTCATTTTCGCTGTTTTTCGCCCGCGGCCACACCAACCCAGCCGCGGATAACTAAGCACAAAGTTTCAAGCTGAGTCAGCACAAATAAGTTACTTGTCGAAAGAGACATTTTGACATGTGTCACACTTGTGTGATTCAATGTGGATAATACACTTTAGATATTTTTGATAGTTTTCAACATGATATGGGGACGCACCAGATCCATGGGATGACGAGCTGTGATCCAAATAAGAATTAAATGTGTAATAAAGTATAATACGGAAATGAAGCTGTAAAGCTTAAAACATGATAAAAAAAAATAACCTTATAACAGACTTAACGGTATGGTAGTACATTGGTTAGCGCTCGTGCTTCACAGCTAGAAGGTCTGGGTTCGATTCCCACCAGGGACGGGGCCTTTCTGTGTGGAGTTTGCATGTTCTCCCTCTCCCCTCATGATTGGGCCTGACAAGCCAGTTCACAGGAAAGCTCGTCTCATTGGGCAAAGTAATGGCACCATGGAGTCTGATTAATGTCTGAGAAATGGAGGGACTTAAGAAAAAAAATATATATATATATATATATTTAATATATCAAAATGTAGGTCCAGGCACTCATTTATACACAATCTATGAAATCTGCAAACATTGAAACTTACAGACTATCACCAAGGTCAATGGAAAAAAGTTCAATGGAAAAATGAACCCATTGAAAAATGGTTCCGTGAATGTGTAGATATTTTCGACTGACTTCAACCATATCAACAAAATATGTTGCAAGCTGCTTCGGAAAGCATATTATGGTGACAACTTTTCCTATGTTATTTCTGCTACTGCCAAATTTATTTTTCTTGTTGTAGGATACTTTGAAAGTTATAATATACTGTTATTACATTGAATGTATTCTTAAAGGGGCTAGATGCAAGTTGGGCATTTTATACTCACTACTGCCACCTCAGGTCATACCTGTAACTGCACCTTCTATATTAAGCTCATGCATGGCAGGTCTGGGCTCATTCTACACCTTAGAACATGGCTGGAACATGTAGGGGGAGGAAAATACATAATTTTCACATTTTTAAACTCTGTATAGTCCCTTTAAACAAAGATTCACAAAGTTTGTGTTTGATTCCGAGCCTTTCAGTGTTGACTGTGGGTTTCCTTCTGGCACTGATGGCTTTCCTCTTGCCTGGAAACTGCCATCAACTACATTTCTGAGGTGGAGCAAACGCAATCAAACAGGATGCGATATTATTAGCGGCTCTGCAGTAATATTTGAACTTGGAACAGTGATTAGAAATCACAAAACTCACCCACTGTTGACGTGTGTTTAGTCATTTACTCTCGGCCCATGCACCATCCGTGGATGGTTATCGAGTGACGCTGCTCACGAACAACATGTGACGTAAAATAACCATGATTGCATGGATTCATTTAGGTCATCTTGAACAAAACCTTTCATTGAACAATTAAGTATAGCTTACCAAACCGTCAAGACACATCTATTTCTGTGATGTCACTCTTTGCCCCCTATAGTCAGTTGGGCACATTTTTGCTCCATTGCCTTTTATTGTGCTGGTTTTGTTTGACTGACAGCTCGTCCTGTGAAGATGCGGCGTCTCTGCTCCAGATTGGACACGCTCCTGCAGTCCTAAGTTCTGCAGGAGACAGGCGGCTGGCTCTGGCTTATTTTTACTCTTTCAAACTTGCTCCCACAGAGACTTTTCATTGGACTTTTCTCATCAAATCCAAACACAGCGATGACACCAATTCCTTCCTCACGTCTCCCTTCGCTCACCTGTCTCTCAGTGGCAGCCAATCACAGCCCACTGCCTGTGCCTCTCAACCAATCACTAAGTAGTGCAAATTATGACCTGTAACCACCCCCCCCCCCCCTAAACTTTGCACAGGCGACACTCAAAGTGACACTCAACCACAAGGCCCAAGCTAAACTTAGGCAATAAGAATTCTATTGTAAAAAAAAACAGAGAAGTGCCTTTGAGCATACGCAACGAATAATAAATAGTTATACGGCAAAACAGACTGAGCAATACATTTCACTTGTTTACTTCTTATAACTGCACACAACTCCATAAAACTTTAAGTCGTCTTTGATCTACATTTTGCTTGATTGTGCTTCTTGTTTGCTACAAAGGAGTTTGTAAAGTCTGGGAGTTCACATAAACTGATGAAGGCTGTCTGAAAGAGCAAATTCCCATATAACAAGCTCCACTGAACTACTCTGTTGTGATGTTTCATTCTCTTGTTTTCAACCTATTTTCTGAATCTGGCACATTTGGCAACCCCCCCTCGATGTCTTTATTTTCGCGCCTGCAGCATTCACTACGGGCACCGTGCAGAAACACTCGAATGAACTTTTCTTTGTAGCTAATTAAGTGCACTGATGTTTTGGAGCTATACCCACGACAACACGTTCCTGCACTGTCTTGGCAGAAATTAAAATCTACTTCAGACTCAAAACAGTGAAGCGGAGCCAGCAGAAGTTGAGCTGTTGGGGCAACAACAATGTAAGCAAGCGCCAGGCAATACAAGCCTATTTTATGAGCATATTATAACAAACACAGTAAGTTGAAGTCACCAAACAAGCAACATTTTCTATGACTTGTCAAAATGTGGGTGGGAGCACAACATTGTACAGTGAGGGCAACAGTGGCTCAGTGATTAGAATGGGAAAAAAGGTTCATCCATAAACCAGCTCCTCTTCCTACTTCTTTGGGTACTTGGACAATATCCACACGAAGACAAAACACTTATAATTTCAGAAACACCAGCTCGGTAAATGTGTGCGTCGACATGAAGCCAGTCATGTGTGTAAAACCGCTGCAATTCATATACCAGACCTGTGTGTGGCGCTGTGATGCTACCACAGATAATAGAACAGCATGTAGATAACGCATGCGCAGTGAACGTTTGTGAAATGTAAACAGTGAAAATGAAAGGGATTCATGGATTTATGTTGTACAGAGAGACAAAGAGACAAGTTTATTCTTCAGACTCACAGGACTAAAGCAGAAAAACTGTCTGTGACCGGACTCTCACTGTCAGTCCAAACACAGACTGAATTGAGGCTAACTCTGCCGTGTTTTACTCCTTGTCACCTGTTGTTCGCGGAGTAGAGGAGCGGAGTAAAACTCATTCTAAGGTCAGTAGATTATGTACAACAGACACGACGCCGGTGCTGTGATGTCATTGTTTTAGTAAACGTCAGAGCCACGTAAACAGCATTTTGAGATCTTTCCACTCTGGCACCTGGTTTGGAAAAGGTTTGTTTACAGATCCCCAAAGCGCCAGTTTCGTGTGGATGATACGCTGGATTGACACAATATGTTTGCGTTTAGTCCTGAGCTCGACTTCATGTGGACAGGGCCTTAGTTAATGTTAAAAAGTACAGTATATTAGCTCTTCTGCCATTTTCGAAAAGAGCTATTGTGTCAGTATGGCCTGCAGGCGGGCTCTGCCACTTTAAGGGAACATCTCTGATTGGTCACTTGCGTGACTAGCGACTTATAAAAATGTCTGGCTCCTGGCCTATCGTCTGACCTCGCACACTTTCTCCGCCTCCGTGTCCAGCTTCCGGGTTGAGTGTAGCTATGGCAGTACAGGCCGCCGCTCGTCTGAGAAGGGACAGACGCGCTGTGCGCTACACCGTAATGGCTGTCTCCCAGTTGTTTACCTCTCCCCGTCCTAGGCGTTGCGTTTAGCCTCAAAAGCGGTAAGCGCTAATGCACTCCCTGGGTGGAGCTTCTATGTAGGCAGCCTCTATTAAATGCCCCCTGTTTGTTAATATAGATGCCGCTGTTTTGCCCACCGTAACGTTTCCTCCACAAGTCAACATCTGACTCTGCACTGCACCCCCAGCTGAACACTGAGATCTCCCCAGTCCGATCACCTGGAGAGACGCCCAGCTGCTCGGCGCATAGTCGATTCTGTTTATAACTGTTTTTGTTTGAGGAATATGTGGAGTGTTTACGAGTCCTCTTGCAATGGTTGTGACATGCATCTTTGTAAACTAAAATTGTGTCTCTGTGCCTAGAAGCTGCTGGCCCGTCCCAGAGGTGGTGGTGGATTTCGTTGGTGGTGGTCCCTTTTACTTGGTTTGAGGTGCACTTTTACTTGGTGTGTTTTTGTTTTGTGTGTCTTCTTGTTTAAGTTTCTGCCCCCTTCTGTTGTCCCCCTACATCTGGCCAAGCCTCAGCTCTCTTGCGTGCAGTTGCACCTTTTATGTTTAGTGCCTTACCTTTTTTATTGATATAAATTACTACTAAAAATACAATAAAAATACATTTTTATAGTAACTTGAAGCCCTTAATAAATCTTGTCAAACTGGTTGTGACCGTCTCTGCCTCATCAGTGATTTCGAACCTGTACGCCTTTTCATCTGTGTTGTTAAGGTATTTTCCCAGTTCTACTGGGTGGCGTTGTGGCAACCTCCTATTTTAATAACTAGTAAACCCCGCTCTGCTACACTACTACCACACAAAGCCCCTGACAAAAACATGGCTTTCGGGTGCACAAGCTCCTCTATCACAATAAGGAGACGGTTCAAGGAGGGGAAAGTTGTGCAGCTGTATGAAATACAACAAAGACAGAAAATAAAATCAATGAAGGTCAATTGGTGAAAGTGAGCTGTAAGTAGGAAGTGTATGAGTTTAAAGATGACACTGAAAACTTATTTCCATATTCATTTCAAGCATGAACACAAACAGCAGAAAGAGAATACATTTACGTGGCTAAACCAACAACAGGTGCCCACAAAATGTGACCCTTTTACAAAGTTACCTTCTTCCTCATTGTATTGTAAACAAGTATTATTCACAATTACGGGCTTATTTCATTGGAATTATTTGATTTGAAAAGGCACATTTCCCTTCTTAATTGGTAACAGGTCAGTGTGTCCACGAGGTCACAGTTTGAACCATAAAAGCAGCAGACATGTTCTCAGACAGTAATGAGAGTCAACAACATGGAAATACGGATACAACAGCGAAGTGCGCAGCATGTTAACATCCTAATTGGCCATTACTTTGTACATTAGTCCAATAATGTGATTATTATGAGCATGCAAACACAGGCATTGTCTATTTCCCATTTCCCCTCATACATTTTTTTCCTGGGACGCTGTGTCTAATTAGATATTTAAATTGGGCCGAATAAAGAACAGAGCCCTCGCATTGAAACACAAGCAGAGAAGCAATGGGGGTAATTAAATCTATTGATTTTATACATTTGCTAAAATCAGACCAGTTTGAAAGAGATCTCTGCACAATTTATACAAAATGATGGAAATAGAGGGCAGCATAACTTCTGTTCTGTTGTGAGCGAGGAATAAATTGATGTTTATTGCCCATCAAGGCGCAGGACATATAGCTGGTGGTAAGTGATAAAGTGCCATGCGATAATTACTCGTTTATAATCTCGGTGCCAACATTTGTCACTGCAAAAGCATCTTAGGGCTGCGGAATTCCGTAATCTTATTTTATGCGTCAGATACATCATTAAGATAAGACATTTTGGACCGTGCTGAGACATCAAAGCAGGAAGGATTGCCAAAAAGACACTTCAAAGTCTGTTTCCAAAAACGTAGCAGCGTAAGCCAAGCCAATGGATGATCTTCATTAGCTCAATCTCTTCATCCCTGCACCCGAGTGGTTTTAGTGTTGGGATGTAAAATTACCCGGTGAGTAAATGTATTTCCTCAACATTGACCGGAAAAATTATTGATAAAGTGAAAAGGTTTGAGATTTCCAAGGGGCGAATTGTGATAATTATCAAAAGTATCTCCAAATATGCTGGTTTTGTGCTTATTTGCTTGGCTCACTATCACAGTTAAACTTTCATCAATAATCTTGAAATAAGTTAACTTGTTCTTGATTTGAGTCTAACTTCAAGAAATCTGTCCATGAGGCTGATGAAAGAAATCGCTGAACTAGCCATGAAGTAGAAGTTTGCTAAAAGTAAACAAACAGCTAGCTTATGAGCTAAAGACAATTGAGACCTACAAATTTCATCTTCTGAAACACTGAAGAGGCACCAAGAGCCGCCACAGCTACAGCACAGTGGAGGCGTCACAAGAGGCTCTACAGGAAACAAAAAACAGGGCAAACAAGGAGGTATCAGGGCAAGACTTGCAGCTAGGCCACACATGTCTTCTATCCTGACTTTTGTTCTAGCTAATGGACGTTCACTGAGAGGACCACTGAGGACAGCCAGCCAGGTTTCCTCCTGGGTGCTCCGGTTTCCTCTACCTCCAAAAACATGCTGGTCAAGATGGCCCACAGCGGTGGCACGCTCAATCGCAGCGGCTCAGGACTAGCCCTGTACACCTGAACATAATTTACATAATGTACAATGACAAATAAAGCACTTAACTTAACTAAAACGAGATAAACAAAATCCTAATTTAGTTGAAATAAAACAGTTGTAGTTGTATTATCTCAATTTAAGTGTAAATATAATTACACTCTCAAATCAAGGAATTATTTCAAGGGTACATTTTGCATTGTACCATCTAGGAAAAGAAAAATCCTCTATAAGAAGTCCTAAACTAAGTCTATAACCAGACTGTTGGTCAAAACTTGGACTAAACCCTGATCCAGTTTGAGAACTATTCCTGTAAACGCTTACTTAATGTTATGGGTTTTTCTGTTGGGCGGTGATGACAAGAAGCAGAACACACGTTTTAACGGTACAGAATATAAGGGGACATCAATGACTCTTGCCTGTGGAAGTGTCGGATTGAGATAAAAGCAACACGCGGCACTTCTGAAACAGCCCTTTTCATCTCCTGTCATCCACAACCATCGCGCAAGAGATCCAGCATGTCCCCCCGCTGTAGGTGAGTGTGTGCGAAGAGACGTACAGCTCAAATAAACACGTCTGACAGAGAGACAGGCTGAAAATGCCCAGAAGCTCTATCCTCTGCCCCCGTAAAGATGACAATACTGACAACATGGCTGCCGCTCTGATCTATAAATAAGCAGCAACTTAATCACCACAACCTCATTAGGAACTCAAAACTGCAGGTCTGTTTACATGAACACTATGTTTATGTTATACCTAAAAACAAACAAACAAACAAAAAGACAAAACTCTTACCTAAAGGAATCCTTGTAATGAGGAACGGCAATCTCTTTTGTCACTTTTCTCATGCCTTTGAGCAGTGTATGTCAAAAATGTAAATAGGTCAGTTCCAAGCGAGGCTACTATAATATAGGGAAATAACATGCTGGTGCGTGGAAGAAATTTAGAGAAGGTTTTCTGCTTATCTTTTTCGGAGGCCTCTTTCCCCTTTGAGTGGTCTCGTCCTCAGGCTGTGTCTCCCACGTCTGCTAATGTTTGGTCTGTCCAATTAGGGGGATCTCGCTTTGAGTGCCTAATGTAGGTGGAAAAGCGCTATATAAGTTGAGACCATTTACCATTTACCATCTCCGTGTTGTCACGTCCGAGGCTACTGGTGAAATTAAATAAAAAATAAACAATAGGCAAATATAACAGCCTCCCCGACCCTTATTCTTCTGGCAATTCTTCTCGCAAAGATATCTGGGTCACGGCACCAATTGTTATGACCCGACTCTTTTGAATCATGAGGATAGACATTTGGATATAGCCAATGCATAGACTGGAGATGGAATTCGTCTCAAAGATAAGACAATTATTACCGTTGTTCCTTGTTACAAAGAAGTATAAGCAGCTGGGGACTTTAGAGAAAGAGAGAAGTGAAGTTCTGACCTCCTTTGACAGTTCCCTTTTATCCTAGTGTTGCACTCCTGCATCCAAAGGGGTAGATGCCTACCCGTGAGTCATTTGTTTGTGGCTATGTGTGTACTTTATGTGTATTTCACATTATGTGCATAATGACTATGGTCTATCAGCTAATCTCACTGACATGGTCTTCGTGTTCTGTAGCGTGCAAGCAAAGCCTGAGTCAGAAGCTTGTTCAGATATTGTTCAGTCCGGACAACACAGATGTGGCCTGTTGCCATATCTTAAAATTACTGAAATTGAAATTATATCTATTATCGCCTGTTTTGTTTTGCAGGGACTGTCTTGCTGAGGTCCAGGGTTCAAAGGCACTTCCTGGTTAAGGCACAGCGGGTGAATAGGATATAAAATTCAATTTGTAGATCTATTTATCATTATTTATCTATTTGCAGAGATTACTGACATGGATATAAGAAAACACATGCTCTATGTTTAGTTTTCATTCAAGTATTATATTTCTTTTAAGTGATTTTATGTGTAAAAATGCCCAGAATTGCCCAGTGAGGAAATTATTTCACATTTAGTTCTTGCACATCAGGAGGAAACAGTTCATTCTCTTCCTTTGAAAGTGAGATTTCTGTTTCATTCTACTCTCACAACACTTTAAGTACTATTGGCTACTACTCATCTTGATCTATGGGGGTTCTGAAATGTTTGTCCACCCCATTTTACTGCAAACCTTAAATTATGACTAAGGGCAGTTATGCTACGAGGCTGACGATATGCAAGTTCTAGGTTAACCTATTCACATTCAACAGTTTGTCCCTCCAGGGCTGCTATAGATTCGAGCATCTGGCATCTTTGTCTCCAGATGTTGCGCAAAACAAAACAACTTCACATATTGCATGGCACGTCATTGTTTCACATACACACAGCCTTAAATCCTACAGCAAACTGAAAGCATCTGTGGTCCTTGTATATCATTCATAATTTGCACGGTATCATTATTATGCAAACTAGTCTCAAAACACTTTTATTGAGCATGGGGGTAAATATGAGGAATAAACAATGCATTCAGATCTTAAATAGTGGCAACATGGTCCTCTTTGGCAGTTGTGTTTGTTGCCTAAATGAAATGTCCAGTTTCCTGCACATGAAGGAAAGGATGAGAGAAAACATCCTCGAGTTAGAGAAGCCTATGTCTCTGTCAAATTACTGATTAAGTATGTGTGGATAGTGGGGAATGTGTCTCCAAAAATAAAAAACCCACATTGTTCATGTTGATATAAAGACACAATGACTGTGGTTACAGCTGTACAGTATCGTTGTATTATATCGTGACACTTTCCAACAGCAGTAAATCAGTTTTTGTGTTTTTGTTTGTGGCGAGTGTCCAAGTTAACTTTTTCACACATTTTACTGTATTTTAAAGCAGTACTAAGTAACTCTTGCCCCTAGAGGCTATAGGCGCAACTGCAGGTGTCGTAGCAAGTTGCAATTTTTTTTTTACTTATTGTCCATGAGAGTAAATACTACGCTGACAGAAAAGACAAAAGGGAGACAGGGACATCCAATTACACAATGGAAATATTTTTGTTTACTCAAACTTGGCTGTAAATACTGTTTAAGTGGCGCTAGCCTGCAGTTAGCGTTGCCCGTTAGCTTGTTAGTTTCTTCTTCGTGATTCTATTAGTGTGTATTAGTGGCTCCAGTCCGGTGGCAGTTAAGTTGCAATTGTGTTTTTTTGGTCTGAGACACCAGGGGGAGATGAAAGACCCCCCAATCATCCCATTAACACTTGTATTACCTCCAGAGGGACTATGGAAAGGATTTATTAAGGTAAAAAAGTTACTTAGTGCTGCTTTAAACTTTTGAAACAGAAATAAAACATCTTTTTGATCTATGTTTTGAGCATCAAATATTGATAATGTAGAAAGATAATGTATTTATTATAAACGTTCTAGCATCTAGCGTTCTAGCATGGATGCATCTTTATGCTGTATCAGCAAAAGTCTCTTGCATTTCAGTCGTCAGGTTTCCACTGTTCCCCAAAGCAGGCCCAAGGCTTGATGCCCTGTACTCTACAGAAGTGCAATATCAGAAATAAAAAATAAAGTTTTTGAGATGAGTTGGTATTTAAGATAAGTTTGTATTTGTAGATGCCCGGGGATACAGTTTATTTTTCCAAAAAGTTTCTCTTTGCTAGTTATTTACACACTATGGGCATTACAGTGACCGGTCCCATGGTTCTCACTTTCTCATCAGTAAAACATAAAGTAGACATTTTGTAATTTGCTGATCCACAAATGAAAACAGTTAATTTATGATTTAGACATACAGTACCTAAATTTGAAACCCCTATAAATGACAATATTCATAAAAAAAATCTGGATCTGTAATAGTATAACTATGCCCCAGTGACAAATCCTTAGCAGGCCGTTCTACTCGCTGTAAGTAAACTGTTCACTGTGGAGGAAGACGCTTATGTTTTGATGGAGAGGCTGCTGCAAACATGAAGGCATCTGTGGATTAAGTTGATTTTAGAGGTAAAAGTTCCCACTCCAACCTGAAATTGTGTTTACGCTTGGTGATCGGGGAGGTTATGGGTAGGACCCTTGAGTTTAGACAGTTTGCTTTGCAGGAATTGGATCTTATTTCGAGGATGTGAACTTACTTTTCAGAATGAGACCTGCGCATGGGGGGGGGGGTCGTGGGGGAGTGTAGAGAGCGATCCAAGATCAGAGTGGGGGCCTGGGGGGGTCAGAGCCGCGCTGGAGGCAGGAGCAGTTGAATAAAGACACTGCAGATTACCATTTCCCCATCACAACAAGGGGAACCGAGGAAAGTCCCTGTAGCAGAGAGGCGGGGGGTCCCGAACATTCACTTTGAAGTTATCGCAGGAGGAGCCGTCATGACACCTTCAGAGAGGCTCCTGATCCCTGGAGGGTCCACTATAGGCCTAGTGTGCCATCTGACATCGAGCAATATGGCGACTGGCACTAGAAATGAGATAAACAGGATTCAGTCCGAGGCGTTTTTTGAGGGATGATACTCTGAACAAAACTATTTTCTGTGGAGAGCCAATTAAACAGCAACCGAGTGAACTATGGTCATTATCATTACACATTCATGGGGCTAAGGCGAACAATAACTGATGGATCATGGACGTTTGGGTAAACAATATGTTAAAATAAACAAGCCGAGGCCACAAAAACAAACGGTGAAGAAAAATGGATGTACAAATGTATAAATACATTTGTTTTTGGGGGCGAAAAATGTCACCAAAAAGCCAAAGTCACACCTATCAACCGCAGCTGGCATTTTCACAGAGAGGCTTAGACATGAGTGACTGACAGTCCTGACATTTATGGTGTAAACATGACCCAAATGCATAAAAGATTTTACATATGCAGCAGTTCGGGAGTGACTTACTTTTTCGCCCATTTCGCATAAGGCGACAGGAAAGTAGTCGATCTCCGTGGTTGCAGTAAGATAATAAATTGCTCTTAAAGTTAGAGAGGAGGGGGGGGAATAAAGATGCGAGTTGTAGTTTCTGGGGAGTGCTATATTATTCTGAATACAAACCTCTCTGCTTTTTGTTCCTTTTGAGAAATTTTAAATAAAGTGCCGCATAAAGTGAATGGCACCCTGTCGTGAGGAACAGTGGAAAAACATCTCCGGCTTCAGCTGCCAAATGCATCCTATATCACAATGGAGAAAAGCAGCATATTCATTTCTGCTTTAACACTTCCACTTCTTCATGTATGACCACTGAGAATAAACTATTTCCGAGCCTCACGTCACATCGAGACGGCTCCGGGTACCAGTGGTTTCTCTGACAACAAAAACATAAAAGAAACAGGTGATTTCTCCAGCTTTTCTGAATGTAGGTCAAGACTTACAAAAGACCTGACAAGCATTTCACTCCACTACACCTCACAACATGCTACAACATCGCAGAATGGATGTTGTAGTTAACTTTACAAGTCACATAATAGACCGGTTTCAAATTCCCTAAAAAAAACCCACTATGGCTCTGCACATCTCAGGCTGCCAAGTCCCTTCAGCTACGCATCCCTTTTCTCCATCCCCAAATCATGCAAATGCTTTTGTTTTAGTCAAATAGAAAGACTGAGGATGCGTCACATTCGCAGGCGACAAAACGGCGTGTGATGCAACCTACAGGATGCATGTGCGTCTGTGTGGATGTGTGTTACATAAAGCCCAGGTGGCTCCGTTGTCCTGGATAGAAGTATCACCAGAGGGACTAGCTTAGCAAGTCTCAGCGCAGTCAGTGCCTCCTCTTCTCCTCCATCCCCCCCCCTTCCCCACTTTTGTGCAAGCATTTAGTAACACCGTCCAAATATGCACTTATATGAAGCAGAAAAAAGAAGTGCTGGCGCTGCACACTTTTGATAGGAGGGGGGATTGATTGGTGCAAAGTGAAGAAAACTGTAGTGTTTTGTTATACCGGCAAGATAAAAGCATAAATATTGTGTGCACCAAGGACCAACAAAGTGCATGTCTCACGGGGGTCTCTTTTGTCAATAACAGCCTGACTCTGAGCCCCATTCTTGAAACATAAGGAGGTTATAAAAACTGGAAATGTGGCAGAGATCATTTTAAGGTCAAGGTCAGCAAGTTACGGCCCGCGGTCCAGATCTGGCCCACCAAATTGATGTCATTTTTTTGGCATTTAAAGCCACACCACGTACGATTCCACCCAATAGGCTAAATTGAAATATAAGCATTTATTTTTCAATCATGTGCTTTTGCTCTGAGCGGCTCATCTCTGCTAAAACATCATTGAACTTTACCGGGAGTGGGTACGTCTCCAGCTAGTCTCCATGGAGACGTGACTAAAGGTAGCAGAATTTGAGAATTAAACAGGTTAGGTTCTCATCCAAATCCATTCTTTGATTACCCACTACAGTAATAGTGTTTTCTGTGTCGAGCTGCACATTGGGAGCATGTTTTGTGTTGATGGCAACAGTATAGTCCAAAATGTTACGCAGTGTCCCTTTAACTCAGCTTAATTTCTTACCATAGCGGTGTCTTACAGGCGCTGTGACTGTCACCTGTCACCTGTCAGGGATGTCACAGAATACAAGAACCATGGATAGTGTTTTGGGACTCTGCTCAGTTAAAAGATTATCAGGACACCATGTTGGACAGCGCGCCTCCCTACTTTGATCATTACAAAGGCCGCAAGCAGGGACTTCAAGTAAAGAGACAGCTGTTGTGGATGAGGTTACAAAGAGGATGGTGAAGCTGATGGCATACGCAGGTGGGAAAAGTGCACAGTGTGCTCGCGTTTCAGTACAATTTGTCGTACTTCATTATCTGGATCCTATCATGATGAAATAATGTCTTTATATATATTTTTGACAAGTGCATTTATTTCTGGGCATATTTGCACTTTAATACTTTTTAGTGTTTGTGAAGATTAACAAGCTCACATTAAATTTCACTGATTCAGATTTGACCTGTACTGTACACCACAATTCCACATAGCCTGTTTACAGATTATTATAACTCTACCCATTACCGGCTCTTCATATCTATAATTTAGGGCAATTTTCATGTGCACATTTTCAATCTCGAGGAAAGCTAACCAGTGTGAAGCTCACTGGTGCGGCCCTCTGTCACAATTGAGGTTTATCGTGTGACCCCTTGTAAAACTTAATCACCCTCCACTCATCTAGGACTGCAGAATAAACAGCAGCTTCAGTCTTGGCGGTGTTGACCCACACTACAGTTGTGGGAATCTAAACAATCCAAAACATGGGAAATAGCGTGTACTGTGTATGTATATGAATGTCTAATGGGCTTAAGCAATACTGCCCCCTACTGGAGCAGAGGGGAGGGATGACGTAAGGCAGGCAGCAGGCAGTGTGTATTGGGTTGTAATGTATGAGACAAGATTGATGAACTTTACAAATGCAGAAGATGTTCAGCTTTTCCACATTAACCATATCTATTTTAAGTTTAATACTTCAGCTAAATACATTTGCCATGTAAATACCCCATGATAACAAATAAAAGCCTATGAGTTTGTGCACTTCTTCCATGCAGTTCAATACAGGTAGACATAATTTCAGTTTAGTTCAGTTCAATTGTCACAATTTGATGCGATATATGAATCAATTAATAACACTTTCAATAAGGCGTACCTTTAAAAGCTTTGTGAATATACATATATTATATACATATGACATACAACTGAAATCACTACAATAAACAATATATTGGTATTATTAGTATAGGCCATATTATGCAATGGTTGAAGCTACATGAGCCAAAAGTCACTTGTGAGTGGTTTTATAGTAGCTTATAATTGAATTTACTTGAGATACGAAAGGATTTCTGCTTTTATCTGACAACTCTCTTCAACTTAGTAGAAATGAGAAACCCAGAAACCCAGCAGGACTTATTTATCCAGGCTTTCCTAGTAATCCAGGCTCAGAGCAGGACTTAAAGCAGGTCTGAGCCGTGTATAAGAAGGAATGAGTTCAGGATTACTTCTGGCCATCTCCTGCTAAAGCCACCGAAGTCCTGGTGAAACTCAAATAAAAGCTGTGATATTGCAGCAGCACCACGACAGGAAGTCCACATGGGATTGGCAATGATAAAGCGCCCCAGTGTTGAGAAGAAGAAGAGACGAAGTGACTTGACAAAAGGGAGAGGGATAGAAATTAGGACATAAAAATGTTGGATGAAATTGGAGAGCTATTTGTAAAGGAGGAGATGTATCTTACATATAAGGCTATGTTAAAAAAAAAAAAAAAAAAGATCCACAAAAAAACCAGAAGGGCCTTTGAACAGTTGAAAATGTGTGTGCTATATTGTGCCTTTGATGTGCACTTCTAAGGGAGCAGCATTGAAACTGCCTACTTCCCATACGTTTTTAAATCACGTATGTGCCTGCAAAAGACATGGAATAAAGAAGATAATAGTCTGCCTGACATAGATAAATAAATACAAAACAGCATGGTCCAAATTAAGACTTGTGCGATACATCCTTAAACAAACATGAAACAAAAGACAGTTTTCCGTCCTATGAGGACCCCAACCCCTTAGTGAAAAAAAAATATCATTTCCATATTTTGTGCTGCCTGGCATTTTGGTTGGAGGGCACAGCACGGATATCAAAACAGGATTAATAGTGTGATTGAGTGCCTCAGGAGATGCCTGGGGGGAAAAAAGCAGAAGAAATGTGTGAAATATGGAAACAGGTTTTTATTATTGTCTGAGGGCTTGAACTGTGTTGGGAGGGAAACACTTCGCTCAAACAGAGAAACTCTAAAGAGGCTCAATGAATCAAATCAATCCTCAAACTGAACTCAAAAACCTGTCACAACAAGTCATTCTCAGTTTAGGCGTGAAAGTGCTTGTTGCTGAATGGATACATAAGGCAAGCAGGAGAAAGTATATTTTTAAAGCGCTGTCTTTCGTCTCTTCATCTCACGTCCGGTCTGATAGGGCATGTTAATGTGACCTTTGCACCAACCGCCTTTTACTTGGAGCAAGCGTCCACACACACGGTTCAGTTTTGTGTCTGAAAAACGCTCCCAAAAAGGAAAATTAGATAAGAAATAGTGACGGTTAATTGGAATTTGTTGGGAGATTTGGTTATCTGTTGACGCCGCCGCATTAAACGGGCATGAGCCAAGTGCCTGGTTTTATCGGCAGAACAAAACGCAGTTGATGAGTTTTTGCTTCTGTGTAATAGTGTGAATTACTCACGTCGTATCTGAGCAAGGGCACAATCAGTTACAGGTGTCTATTTTATTGTTAGGAGCACAACAGCGTCCCACACAATTCAAATTATCTGCCAGTTGTTCTTATCTCAGTTTTTAGTTAAATATAGGTGACTGCCACTAACTCTTCCACTTGTATGAAGTCTTGTCTCTAGATATTCAAAGTCTCTTCACAGTTTCCTGCTTTCTTTCTTCCTTCACTCCTCTCTCTCTCTCGGTGGTAGTTCTGCTGCGATGAGTCTTAGATTCTTTATCAGTATACCACACATGCTGTATGATAATGTGTAACTCAATTTAACACTCTGTTAGTTGCAGTCCAGGGCCGTCATCACATGGTAGGTCTTAGTCTTCATCCTTCTCTTCATCTCTCTCATCATCTGACACAAGGCCAGAGGGTAACAGCAGCACACGGTGGTCCAGTCATCACAGACGTTGCCCTAGAAATACAGGACATTTAGAAGAAAGAATGCACCCATGAATGCAAGTGGCTACAGTCAAAGGATGGGCAAAACTGAACTTTCAGTAATTTGATCTCAACTAAACGCAGCTTTAAGAGTAAGTTCACATGTAAATTGCAAAGTTATTCAATATTAACAAGTCTTTGGATTTCCTACCAATCATATTCATTTTTATCACAATGCGACACATTTATATAACAAAGATTGGTGAAGGAGGAGCAGTCGCATCAGACAATGATTATTAACATTTTGGTGAACAATGTTAAGATCAGTGTTTAATGTTCAGTATTTCGCTTTTTTTAACTAGACACTCTAAGATAATGTAGTCTACACAGTAAACTACATTATCTTGAGAAATTCTTTGAGATATAGTATCAGAGGAAAGGTTTTAGTCTGGGTCAAAGTTACTGGTGGCACCAACCACTCACTCACAGATTACATTCCCCCAGGCTTCCTGGTGTCTCCCAGTGGTCTCCCGTCCAAGTACCAACCAGGCCCTATTCCTGCTTAGCTTCCGGGATCGGACAGGATCAGGCAAAGCAAAGGAGGTATGCCCTTAAACAAGCAAAGGGCTCCCACAAGGTGGTGTTGTTGGGCTGCAACTGTTTTACTTTTACATTTCAATAATGATATATAAAATAAAATAAATATATTTAATTAATTATGTACAATTATATTACCAATACAGTTGCAGTCGCAACACATATTTTAAAAAAAGAAAGGTGCATACTGTAATATTTGAAGTGGGGCAAAAGCAACACCTTTTCAGCAATGAATGCTTGTGAAGAACATAACGATTTGGACAGAAAGTTTTTTCAAATGTGGCAAGGACAGTGTTTTTTAATCGCAAATTGTAATCTTTACTGAGCCTGCAACCTTTCCTCTGGAATAATTCACTGGGGACAGAATGACACACCTGTATCTTGTACCTCTCTCTGATTCCAACTCTCAGAGCAAATGTGGATCCAGGCAGAACAGTCAGGCAAAAACTCTCTCCGAACTGGTGGGCCAAACTCAGGTCCAAACAGCAGGGCACAAATGCTCCAAGAACACCTAAAAAAAGAGATTTGCGAGAACATTTTTTCAAACTGTGCAATATAGCAACAAAATGCTATATTTGCCACAATGAGTTTAGGAGTCCAAACCCATATTATTTCTAATAGAGACATTCTATGGTAACGTGTAATGAAATTCCTCCCCAAGCAAGAGGGTAAACAACAAAAGCCATAGGCAGATGAAGAACAATAAACAGAATCCTACATCGAGAGCAACTGAAATGACAGTTGAAAATTGTGAGATTCCCTTCAGTAACTTGTTGTACCTCTTTGTTGGGTTACCTATGTTCCTGTCACTGCAGATGTCAAAAAGCCCAGTGCTCCAGTCTCCACCCGTCTGTGTGATCGTGGTGACGTTTGTCGTGGTGACGCCCAGTCCAGGCTGAGTCAAGACTATGTCCGTCACCGAAGGGGCAAAGTCTGACCTCCAGCAGCCCTCCTCACTTTTCGGGTGAAACTCTGCCATTTCCTGGTACTGGAGGTCGGAAGAGGAGCGCTTGGTGAGCGACAGGCTTGGTCTGAAAGGAGATACAAGGCTTTTAGGGGCAAATTGTATCCATTTTATTTAACAAAAAAACCCTTTTTATGGTAAAAAAGCAGTAGCAGTGGAGCAACTTCACCTTCATGTGGTGCAATACGGATAAATAGGGGAGCTCTGTGCCCATTCTAAAGAGGCCCATTGGGTTTAGGTATTCTCTTCCAACACAAGTAAGTCAGGCTGCCAGAGTGAAAAGCGAGGCAAAGCTTTTTCTCCCAATAGTTAGCAATTGTTAAAAGTAGAATGTGTAAAGGCGGGAAGTGTAAAAGGTTTTAAAAGTACTTAATCTATTTTGCGTTAGCCTATATATTTGAGTTTGTTTTCCTCTTTGGTTCTGTAAATGTATATTATTATTATTACTGGACAACCAATTAATTAGTGAAACACAATTATCAAGTACAAACACTGTAATATCCACCAAGGAGGTAACGTACAGTAGCTCAATAAGCAACAGCAGCAGTAGCAGTGTTTGGAAGCCACAAAGCCATAGTAAGCCATTTGGTGTTAATTCGATTGTGCCGTCCGTGACAACCACAGCGCAGCGCTAAGACATACTCACTGTTGTGTGACTGCAGCCTGCTCCATGACCGAAGGGGGGGGTTCAGTGTGCACTGGAGTCAGCAGGAATGAGCAGACTTAGGGGGGAACCAGGCCGACACTTCACCCAGCAAGAGGGTGTGTGTGGCGGGCAGATAAAGCCGCTCTGAAGGCCCCGGAGCTGGGTGACAGAGATAAGCCTAGAGTTGTGTCGCTGCCACCCTTCACAAGCTTTAAGGCACAAAAAAAAAGAGCAACAGCAACGGCACCAGCAAGCAGATGGACATCAAAACACATGAATGTGAATAATAGGCTGGGAGTTATCAGATGTGGTATGTGTGAATGCCTCTTTGAGATGATGGGGTTGGGCTTCAAAATGTGAATGTGACGTATATGAGACAACCTAGATTCGTATAAAGTGCATACGTAAAAAACATAATCATAAAAGTACAACTCATATGAAAACAGGTGTCCAACTACAATATTTTCCGGACTAGAAGTCACTCCGAAGTATAAGTCGCACTAGCTTACAAATGCATAATGAAGAAGAAAAAACGTACATTAGTTACTCTGGAGCAGTGGTTCTCAACCTGGGGGTCGAGAACCCCCAGGTTGAGAACCACTGGCATGAGAACTACATGCCAGATCATGTAGATAAAATATACATATACTTTTTTTTAGCGTATATTATAATATTGTATTGTCGCATGTGTGTGCTATTTTAGCAGTGAGTGCCATTATATGTTCGCAATTTGATGAATTTAATTTTAGCCTTTTGTTTTTGTCTTTGTTTTTTAAGAATTATGTAGGCTAATGTTCCGATTTCTCACGGTGTGACCCGGGCGGGGGGTCATGAACCAAAAGGTTGAGAACCACTGCTCTGGAGTATAAGTCGCACCAGCCAAAAAATGCATTATGAAGAAAAATACATTATACTTTTCTCCGGAGTATAAGTCGCACCAGCCACTTATGAAGAAGAAAAAAAGATATACAAGTCGCTCGGGAATACAAGTCGCACCAGCCAAAAATGCTTTATGAAGAAGAAAAAAACATACATAAGTCGCACCAGCCTTAGCAACTACGTGCTGCTGGGAGCACGTTGTTCAAGCTGCCATTTGCGAACTCGTTCCTCTAGCTGTGGTTATCTAGCTTTTGGCCCGTAATTAGCTTTTCTGGTGTTCTTCATTGCAGTAAGAGTGACCTACGCTTTTCGCCAGTCCCTCACAAGTTTCTCCCCCACTCCACACTTTTCTTCTGCCACTTGATTACCATTTTTAAGATCTTCAGTGGTAGAGGAGTAGCAGATACTGGTACACAAGCCTAGAGCGCCCTCTAGCGGCTGTCAGTGTGAAAATAACAAACATGTTTAATTATATATTTTGATATATAAGTCGCACCCCCAGCCAAACGATGAAAAAAAGTGTGACTTATAGTCCAGAAAATACGGTAAGTGTTCAGGACAACTCTACCTGTAATCCACAGCACTGTGTCTTAGTGGGAATTATTTGAGGAAAATTTCCACCCAAGAAAGCCTCGTTCTCATTGTGGAAAAACCAATTTGGCTTTGTCTTCCTTTAAAGGAGAGGGATTGCATCAGTCTGGCCATTCCTACTTTCTAATTGAAAGTATCGAAAGGGGAAAAATAGGCTGGCCGGGCAAGCAATGGGCCATAAATTGCTCTCCACAGTCTCCATCAGTTGAATATTTTAACTAATATTCAAAAGGTTTCCCTGTTAAACTTCCCTCTCCCAATAGGTCAGTGTTAAAATATTTACATTTGGCTCTTAGCACATTTATTTAATCTAAGAGTCTAAAATGAAGTGCACATAGCCTTGAAGGATAAAGAGACTCAATTTAATTTGGCTTCTGTATTACGTATTCAGTCAAGTAAAATGCGGCTTTTCCATCTTCTCGGCACATCTTCCACGTCAATACCTGTAGCCTTGAGGAGCCTGCATGCTGATTTCCTATTACATATACACAGGATGGTCTTTCTGTGCATCTCCACAGGGCGAAGACAGAGAAACATCTCCCATAAAAACTACCAGAGGAGCAGTAGCCATTTGAGTTACATTAGTACGAGATATATTTTTGACCCTGGCTTTGTTTGATAGTAGGTGACAACAGGAAATGGGGAATGGAGAGTGATGCAAGACATAAACTAAGCTCTGCTGAAGATTGGACACCAACTCACAACACAAGTGAGTTGCATATGCGATATTTTTTGAAGTATTGTGTCCATCTATGCACTAGAATATGAAAACAAGAATTTTGTTTGAAATATTTCAAAAATTCTCTGTAAACGTCAAAGTAGTGACTACAGAAGAACTGCAGTCCAGAAAGGAATTTGTCTGACCTTGGACACAGAAAACACACCATTAGCATCTATATTAAAACCACAGGAGGTCGAACGGCAATAAAAAAAAGTTTCAAAATAACTGCTATATTCAAGTGGATGTTTGGCTATTCAATTCAGAAAACTTTATTTAAAAGTTACAAAGATAGCGCCTTATTTATCCACCGTTTGCATTATCCGACAGAGGAGAGTGACATTGAAATCTACACAAGTGAAAAAACCAGCAGAGATATTGCCATGAGAGAGAAGCTTTACTGACCTTTTAGAGGGAAAGGTTTATTCTTTCAATGATGCTTTAGTTTAATATTTATAGGAAAAAATGTTTAGGTCCCTACACAAAATATATCAGGGGTGTGAATTTGTCGGTATAAGCAAAATGCATTACATTTTAAATCACCCGAAAATACAATTAAAAATGACGAACAGTAAACATGTAAGCACTTCTTTGTCAAAGCCCGGACGTTCCACACAACTTCACCACTGACACCATTACATAGTGTTTATTGAACTATGTAGACCAGAGAGTCCCCAATGTCCACCGTGAGCCCGTTGTCAGCCAGAGTGATCTTCCTTTGCTCCAGGTTGACGTTGAACACGGACTTTTCGGAGATGGGGAGTTTGCCCTGCTCCTCTTTTCCCAGGACGGGCACGCGGCGGGGGCCCAGCAGGGGGTCTTCGTACCTCATCAGCTTCACGCGGGACAAATCTGTTTTTGGATGATACACACAGAGGTCGGTTTAAATGAAGACAGGTGGGGAAACTGGAGGAGAGCATAAATCTAGTTCTTTAGTAAATCAACATTACAATAGTCTTAATTGATTAAAAATCACTTAATAGTAAAAAACAAAAAACGGTTAACATTGACCAATACATCTTACAAAAATGTGTAAAATGACTGTGCATTATCAAAGAGACTTTACTGATCGGCACACTCTGCAGTCTCAACTTCGTGAATAATTTTCAAGAGCATGTTCGAGTTGCAACATCTCCCTTCCTTTTAGCTGTACTTTTTGAAGCCTTGTGGCATAATAATTGCACTGACCTTTGATGAGTCTGTTGACTTTGGCGAGACGCCGCACGATGCTGTCCCTGCTGTCGCCCTGACGGACGTCCAGCTTCATAGAGAACAGACCGCTGGAGGGCTGCGGGTTTATGAGGGACACAGACACTCCGGGCTAAAAAACACAGACAAACAAATCGATTATCATTCTATTTGCATGTCAATATTCATAAATATAATAGATGATCAGAACCAGGATTATTATAGTTGTTCTTGTGTTGTTGTTGCCAGAACTCAAAGCTTGTGAAACATACTAACATTTGCAAATTAGTCATATTGAAGACACAAATGTTTGAAGTTGTGAAATGAATATCAAAGTGGCGGAGGTATCATGCGTTTAGATCTTTTTTTTTTTACGTGTTTAATGTTTAATGTGTTCCCTCATCAAAACATACCTGGAGTTGTGTTTTGAGCTGCTGGCACACTTTTGAGTAATCTTTGAGTCTTCACCAGAGGCTCTTCTTAGCAACGCCACAGCAGCTTCCTGAAAGCTCTTATTGAGGTCCTGCGTAACCAGGAAATGCTTTCCTCACCACATATCTTGCTAAGCCTAATCCTTTATTGTTGAGTAAAAACACTCGCCAAGGCTTCACTACAGCCACACCAGCTGTTATTGAAACAGCTGCACAGCAAAGGGGAGCATATGGATATTTTGTTTCAGCTGTTTTAGATCGATATTCCAACTTTTCAAAGTGTAATATAGTGATAAAGATGTGTTTGAGATTATGTTTTAAATATTATTTGGCAACAACAGAAGTATGCAGCCCTATTTACATTTGCGGCATCAAATAAACCACAGCATGCTAATGAAACAGCCCGCAGGTACCTCAGATCTGAAAACACAGAACGGTTTCCCGGGGCAACAGTCCTCCTTAATCTTGTCATCGGCCTCAGATGCAAACAGCACATCAATCTGCTCCAACTGCGGGGAAAATAATATGAAATGCACAAATAATGAGTGTCAGCTGGCCGCTATGTGTGTGTTTACAAGTGTTAACAAGGCTCCGCGGGCGATTAGAGGCTCAACATGTGGCTCAGAGCTAATCCGTCACACCTCTCCGGACTGAGATTAGGATCTAAGTCCGGGGAGGTTTTGTCCTTCACGGAGCACAGCAGATAAATGTTGAAATTCTCCCCAACTGTTACTACACCTGCAAAAGCTAAATTGAAGATCGTTCACTTAAACTGATAATAGCAATAATACAATTGTTTGCCTTTCACACATGGGTTAAAGCCAAACTCTTCACAAGTCTTTTTGGGGATATATAGGTAGAAGGATTTTGTCTGTGTTGAATGCTGACTGGAGCATTAGGGGCTTTTCCTGAGTGGCAGCTGAGCTCAGCGGCGTCTCACCGAGTTTAACAGAGCTGGTGAGGAGGTGGGGGCGCTCATAATACTGACATTTTGGCTGGAGAAAGCTAGACACATCTAATATGTCCAAGTACCAAGCGTAGTAAAAAAACGAAAGACTAGATCCGCAAAACTGTAACGCTCACCAATTTTTATTGCTCACACTGGCAGGGATGTTTCCGGCTCCAGCCCTTCACCAGGCTTCAGTCTGAGTGTGCCATCATCAGTCATGTATATATGCACTAACGATATTCATTTCAAGCTTTCTGCACTCCACAACACTGGATCTTTTGTAATTATAGTAATTAATTCATAAACATTGTAAATGGTAAATGGACTCTACTTACAGGTGAAACTCTGCAAATTAGAATATCGTTCAAAAGTGCATTCACTCCTGTTATTCAACTTAAACTGTGAAACTAATATTATATAGACTGATTAATTTAATATTATGAATAACTAATATTATATAGACTGATTGATTTGATCTGTTTTCCTTGATTTTATCAGTTTTCCTGTAATGTTATGCAGCTGTGAAGCACTTTGAATTGCCTTGTGTATGAATTGTGCTCTACCACTAAACTTGCCTTGCCTATATGCAAAGTGAGATATGTATAGCCTTTATTTGTTAAAATGTTGACTAATATGGCTCAGCTTGTAAAAACCCCATATTAAAAATCACAAAAAAAATAGAATATTTTGTAAGCCATAATCATCAAAATTATGACAAAATAAAGGCTTAACATATGTACATGTCACACAAAAGTATGTAATTTAAGACAACCCTACCACCATAAATGAGGTGGGGAGTAGAATCCTTTTCATATCTTACTATATATACTATAACGGGTCAAACGTTTTGGTTGAGTTGCAGCTTGTCTTGACAGGCTGAAGGTGGGTCCAGAGGCTTAACTAGCAAAGAATGTTGTGAATAAATATGAAGTTTTAATTTTCAATTGTACTTACATAACATTTAAATCAATACTGCAGCAGATAATTTCAGTCAAACACAGAATACTCAAGCATCTTCCTTTCGCTCACCTCTAGTGAGTTGGTGAGGTAAACCAGGTTCTCCATGATGACAGCCCTTTCGTCAAACTCCAGCTCCAGATCCAAAACCCTGGGGCCGTTCTTCTCCAGGTTTTCCTACAGCACAAAGAACACAAAAGACAAAAATAATTTGCTTTTTATTGTAACAGTAGAAACTTTTTTGGAGCATCAAGTGACTCCATCTATGACAGAAAGATCCCTGGGATGCTGAGACGGCTGCTATGAGATGACGAAGCAAAGAATAACGCTTTCAGATGCTTTATTATTTTATCAAAACAAACCATCAAACAACGGGCGCGCAGTGAGAAAACTAGCCACTTGAACAGTTCTAGGAAGAAAACAAAGAAATAACGATAATTTAATAACTTCACCGTGTCTGCAGCGAGACACAGAAACACCTGCACAACCGGGGAGCACTGGCCTAATCTCTTCAAAAAGTCTGTCAGCACAAAACAAAGTTTATGGCTTAATAATAACAACAACAACTACAAGAGCAAAAAACAACTTTCGCACAGTGTAGAGAAGGCAGGCTCTATTGATAAAAAGTGGACATAAAATAAGATTTGGGACAATAAAGTTGAGATGCAGCTCTAACGATGCAGAATCAAGTGTTAGTATTCCCACTGCGACCAGACGAGAACAAAGGCAGAGAAAAGTAGCAGCCTGAAAATCCCTCTCTCCAATCAATAAGAAAACTATTAAAGTTATTTCAATATACAACAACTGCTCCACTCAAACGGCCCTTTGTGCTGTTGTTGGACGGTGAAAGAATAAGAAAGCAGATGCAGCAATCAGACAAGTATATTTAAAAACCAGGATCAATCGGGAGCGAGGAGGGGATGTACAAGTGGAGCGGTTACAAAATGTTTGCGCTTAAAGACTACAACCGTCAATGCATCAGCTCCAGATGCATCTGAGCGCTCTTTTGAAAGAAAAAAAAGAGCCTATAATATTGATGAGGCTGTCATTTTGATTTCTGCTGTATATTATATCAGACAGAGGGCTCGCTTAAAGCTGTACTAACTAACTCATGCCCCTGGAGGCCATGAGCGCCACTGCAGGTGTCGTAGCATGTTGCGTTTTTTTTTTACTTATTAATTGTCCGTGAAAGTAAATACTACGCTGACAGAAAAGACAAAGGGAGAGAGGGATTTTGTACATCCAATTACACAATGGAAACCATTTTCTTCACTCAAACTTGGCTGTAAATACTGTTTAAGTGGTGCTAGCCCGCAGTTAGCTTTGCCCGTTAGCCAAATAGCTTCTACTTTGTGATTCCATTAGTGTGTATTCGGACCTCCAACCCGGTGGCAGTGAAGTTGCATATGTGGTTTTCTGGCCAGAGACACCGGGGGAGATGAAAGATCCCCCAATCATTCCATTAACACTTGTATTACCCCCAGAGGGACAACAGAAAGGATTTATTAAGGTAAACAAGTTACTTAGTACTGCTTTAAGCTCTTAACCAAAATAGCGAAGATAACTACAAGAAAACGAGGATGAAAACACAACAAAAACCTGTGAAAGAAAGAGACAAAATAACAAAAATCTGAGTTTAAAAAAAAGCGATGCAAATGCAATACAAAAGTGATGAAAAATGTGATAAAAATGTGATGAAAATGCAACAACAAAGTGATGGAAAATGTGAAAAAAAGTGACGAAACATGGTTTAAATCAGTTTTGTAGCTCCTTCAAAAGAGGCGTTACTCAAGCTATAGGCTGTAAACTCCAGTCAAGAAACTTAGATTTGGGTAAAGTCGAGCTAGAAAAAATGCACTTGGTTAAAATGGGGGTTAAGAGGTTAATAGCCCCAAGCAATGCGTTCTAGCCTCATTTGCCCTTGCCTCGAGTGACTGTCAATTTGGATGACAGAAAAACATCTAAAATGTATGATTTAATTACAAAATAATGCAGTAATGATCAACGGGAATGTTTCACAGATCCATGTTTCTTTTCCCCAAAAACCACAGTAGCTGTACCTTGATCATAGCCACGAATGGCATCACTCGTTTCATGTACTTCTTCAGCTCTGGCAGCGCTCCCAGTTCGGTTGCGATCACTTTGTTGTCGGGAAGGACTCCGTTGTTGCTCTGAGACAGAAAAGAGCACAAACCCATTCAATAAGAACCAAACGGATCTGACTATTCAAGCATAAATAGTGCAGAACTGTTATGTTTGAGGTGTCACTTGTACCTTGTAGTGCTTGCCGAGCAGGGATAAGGCGCTGTGCTGCCAGGTGGGGTAGTTTTTGGCGACATAGATGGTGCAGTGGGAGGGCTTAGCGGGCGGCTTGGTGTCACCCTTCTGCTCAGGAAAAAAAAACAAAAAAAAAAAACATTTACATCCATATATTTTAAGCTAGTCGCAGGAAATGAAAGACAGCTGCATGACGTGCACAGTTGTGACGCATTAACACAACCAAGTCTTTACTTCTCTGGGCACTGTGTAACTTTATTTAGGAGCCATTTGCGATATTTTCCTGCATCATCCTTCATCCCCGGTTCCATTTGCAGCAGATCGATTAAAAACAGGCTGGGAGCAGGAGATACTGTGTCTGCCTGTCAATACCGCTCCCCAGGTCACTCACAGTCCTAATAACAATATCAATGTTTAAGCCAATTCAGGGGGAAGTATAGAAACCGGCAAACTCACAATAGAGATTTATGTCAAACTTCTTATTTCTTCAAAATGGAATTATTATTATTTTCCCTCTTCTCCAGCTTTCTTTTTCATGCATATTATTTGTGTACACCTTACAACTTTAATGAAGGTTCTTGAGTCGACTTCTGTACTCTGTAGTTGAAGTGTCGAAAGTTTCTCTCATCCAAAAGGCTTCGTCAGCAACGCTAAACTTACAGCTCAGCCCGCAGACTAGATATAGGCCACTGGGAGGAGTTTAGCTTAGTTAAGTCCCTCCCCTCTATTAACGGTCACTCTCACCTGTGGGTAAACACCTTTGTAGTTGTCTTTGTAGTTCTAAGTCCTAACGATCTAACTCACACCTAATGAGGCTGAAACTCCGCCCAGGGCAGATCTATAGGCAGGTAATTAGCAGTGATCAGCCGGGAGTAGGGCTGTTTAGACTGACACTTAGAACTGCAAAGATGTTTACCCACTGGTGAGAGTGGCCGTTAATAGAGAGGAGGGACTTAACCAAGCTCAACTCCTCCCTGTGGTCTATATCTAGTCTGCGGGCTGAGCTGTAACTTTAGTTGAAGAAGCCTTTTGGATGAAAGGCAAAATGCTCTACACTTCAATGACAGAGTACAGAAGACGAGTCAAGAACCTTAATTGAAGATGGACAACTCCTGTACGACTGCGAGCCTACAGAGACATCTTACAACTTTAAATAATGCATGCGTCTAGAAAATAGATGTACAGTAGAAGTTATTCGAACGTAGCTCTTCCTTCTTTGCTCCAGTGACCAGAGCAGTAAAGCAAAAACTAAACCGGCAAACAAGCTAATCTCTGCATGAAAGGGTTTGACACGGAAAAAATCAAGTTTGCTGTGGGCATCGAAGGAGTGTGGAAGACGGGACGGACTGAATATGCAGGATTACTGAACCCTAACACTACTAAAAGGTATGTTTTTGATGACAAACCTAAGCAATACAACAATGTGCAAACATCAAAACAAAAAAGTATGCTAAGTCGTTACTTGGAGGGTGAGAAATAATTTGGATTCAACAAAACAACATGAATTTGTTACCAACTGTCCCGTTTCCCTTCTGGCGTATCACTGAAGTCGCTAATTGCTTTTCGCTCAACACATTTGATTTGTATCTGACTTTGTGCTCATTTCTTAAGCAAATTTAACACCTCCTTAAGATGAACTAAACTTCAGAAACAATGCCCTTAGCCACAGCATCATCTGATAACTTTCTTGAGCTGAAGTTTCATTACTTTACGCCTCATTGTGCTGCGTATTAAACAGCACCTGGGGGGACTGAAGCCACACTCCGCTAGATGTGATTTATTTACCGCGGTCCGTAAACGCTTGGGATTTAAAACGAATGGCGCAGAAGGAGGAGATCAATCTGGCATCAGAAAGTTGACGGAGGGTTATAGGCGGGCCCGGCGAAGCGTGCGGGACAGGAGGGATGGGTCTTGCCTTGCTTTTTGGCGGCTGCATGTAGGCCTTGAGGCGCAGCCGGAGGTCGTGGGCCGTCTCCATCAGGTACTGAGACGAGCGGATCAGCACCTCGTCTACGGGGCCTGCCACGGGCCACGACGCTTTCATCAGGGAGGTGGTCTGAAACGGAGACAAGAAACAAATCGACTTACAACTTGATTCACAGTGGGGAGCAACTTGCAAATCCCCATGCAGTAGATGCCATTTTCAGATGACATAATTATCCTCTGCATATACCACAAAATGTCCAGTCTTTTCAGGGTCCCATGTATAAAAGTTTAATGACAAACTTTTATACAACTTTTAGAATCTCCACAAACAGGTTCTAAAATGAGTTAGAGAAGGGAATCTTATTTGTATAGCACTTTTCATGGACTAAAGTCTCTCAAATCACATCACAAAGAACTTTTTCTATTATTCACTCCAATACCTTGTATTCCCAAATGGTCGCCCCAGCCATATGATATACTGTGTGTTCAAAATGTGAACTGCAATCTGAATCTAGAGTTAGAGTCTCGGAGCCATTTCACAGTATAAGGGGGGTCATTTATCAGCTGCTAAATAGGGAGCTCAAACTGGAAATTACAAATAGCTATTTGTGGGCCATTTAAAGAGGCGTGCGTGATGATATTCGAACCTCAAATCTGATATGTAAATGAGAGAATGCTGCACAAATGACTCTGCAGCTGATTCACTTTTGCATGTGCCACCTGTTTTGCACCTGAACAAACGCTTGGTAAATGAGTGTAGTGCATCTGATACTTTATTTCTTAATTTATTTGGTCCTTATTCAACCAGGATAGTGCGATAGTGCAAACTCCAAACAGAAAGATCCTACCCAGCCCAAGAACGAGCTCTTTTTACGGTGAGCTTAGATTACTAGCTTACTATTGAGCCGATATTGGCAAAGTGTATATCAGCAGACAATGAACCACAAAAATGTCAAAATCAACCATTATAATTGGGACTATTGGGATGTATGGGAACTAAACCCCTAGACTATTACCATGGCTATTGGCTTATGCTTAAAACAAAAGCAAAAAGATATATTCTAGTGAAGGTATAGTGAAGAAAATGTACATGACCAGCCATTTACTTTCCACTTTTAATTAATATGCCGAACAGTTTGGACTTTTTAATTAGCGAAAAGACCTATGGCCCTGGAAAGATGCTGGAGACGATCCCTCTGTAAACACATTGATCTCTACCTTAATTCGACTCATTTATTTATGCAAGAGCAAGAGTGACATTTCTATTACGCTGACATCAATGAGCCAAAAGAAAATAATGACTTTTGGCTGCTCCTATTGATGCACAGGTTATTCTGGCAAACTCACACAGATAATGCGGCTTATTATAGTTTTCTTTTGTGAAGGGGACCTTACTCTCACTAAAGTTACCATAACCCGTCCATCGATTCTTCTATGCAAAGAATGAAACAAAAACTGTCTTTTCTGTTATAAAATAGGACATGTATTTATCTTCTCACAGCCTCCAAAAGTGGTGACAATCAATCAAGATCAGGTTAACCATTTGTAGATTTTCATGTTGCCGTTTTCTTTCAAAAACTATCCCTCTCCTATTATAGTAACATTGGTCTCTGCCCTCCATCTGACAATATGACACCATCACACAACCTATTCAATAAATTACAGCGACCTTCTTAAGATTGGCTGTTTGTTACCCTTGTCCACCCCTTCATTATGAAACTTAAAGTACCTAGACTTAAAACTGTGGACTTGTGAACTGTTTCACTTTTTGACCTCTTATAATAACACAGTATTAAAATGAAAAACAAAAGTCAAGTCAATAGCGCTTCAAAACCTTCTTGAAATCACCAAAGGCAGAGGTCAGTGCAGTCTTGCAGCTCGGCAGAGGCGCTCCGTAATAACTAGGCATGTGCGCGCATCCAAATTGCAGAGTTCCGATTGCCTCTTGACTTTCCTGTTAGCCATGCTCAACACATGATGATATAAAAAAAAAAAAAAACACTAGTTATGGGCCCTTTGTTGTTGCTAAGCGACAGTTGAAAAGCCACGCGGGGCCTTTTTCATATTCATAAACTCCAGGGTGAAAAATACTACAGGCTGGATGTGCTTTCGGGAACATGCATTGACACTTCCATCTCTTTCAAGAGGACAACATTAAAATAAAATAATGCATGGTGTGAAAACAGGCTCCTGATGGACACGTCGTGCCACGAAGGGAGTGCGTGCCTGCTGCTGGTAAGCATTTCACACAGGTAAATGAGCCTTGGGAGCTACACAACTAAAGGCCCATGTAAAGCGTGTGGCTATATTTTCCACTGCTGCTCCCAGGTGCATTCACGGATGTAAATGAACACGGCAAGTTCCAAGGTCTATTATTCTGTTTTGAGTAAGTACACAGTGGGCAAGAAGACTGCAGAAAATTTAAGAAGATACTGAAATGTAGCATTCAAAAGGCAAGCGGCGAGGTGGTAGTTACCTTCCCCAGCAGGCTCCATGTGTATTCACAAAGATGTGGGCAGATGGGAGCCAACAGGAGGGTCTGCCTCTCGATAAACTGGAACACCAGGTCCCTGTGCATGCCCTCAATGGCCAGTTCACGGTACTTGTCTTTGGCAGCCTGGAAACAAATAATCGTTCAAAATGCCAGTTACAATTCCCTCTGTGAATACCAAAGAGCAAAATGAAATACATGAATAAGCACCAGCAAAAGCAAGAAGACAATCATTATCTCATCATTATTCAGATAATAGAGACAGTTGGACTCATCTTAATGCAAACATTATGTGATAAACCAAATATCTTCCTCTGGGCTTAAGTTGGACTCGTGAGTACTGGGACTACCTTGTTGGGTACTTTCTCTGATTGTTGGTTTTATATGTTTGGAATAATAATAGTTGGTTTAATTCCTCGTATGGTAATTGTTTATACTTTAGTTTACAATAAGCAGTAACGAGCCCTGTTCCTGTTCCTTTGTGCGTTTACCTGAAATTCAAAGAAACCACTCTTCAGCGCCTCCTTGTACATCATGCGCTCATAGTGCTGCTCCGTTTTCAAGATGCCTGCGTTTATTTCACTGCGGAGAACACAAAATCCATGCAATCAGTGTGAAATAGGCGGCGTTCCAAAGCATTTATGATTCCTGAGGTACAAGTCCAGTGGGTTTTTCAGTTTTTGCAAGACCGCTGGGGTGTAAAAAGGCTGGTGGAAAAGTGCAGGATGCTATCAAAGAGGTCTGAGCAGAAACCATTTGCAAATATGTGCTAAATATCAAGTTGGCTTTTGTCTATGTTCAAAATGCTGGAGACAATATCAAGCCAAGCTACTGACTGACTGTATTTTCCGGACTATAAGTTGCACTTTTTTCATAATTTGGCTGGAGTGTGACTTATACTCAGGTGCGACTTATATATAAAAATAAATACTTTCACATGTTTGTTATTTTCACACTGACAGTCGTGAGAGGGCACTCTAGGCTCGTGTACAACTCATGTACCACTGAAAAAAAAAGAAAAGCAAAAAAAAAAAACAGTAATCGAGCAGCAGACAGAAAGTTTGGCGTGAGCGAGAAACTGGCGGGACTGGCGAAAAGCGGAGGTTACTCTTGATGCAATTAAGGAAACAAAAAAGGTTCATTGCGGGCTAAAAGCTAGATGGCCACAGCAAGAGGAACGAGGTCGCAAATGGGGGCATGAACAACATGCTGCCGGGAGAGGCTGGACAATACAATATACAGTACAAGCAAAATAAGCAACTATACCTCCATACATGTAAATTCCTTAGCAAAACAGGTGCAATAGGATATCTTTTCCCAAATAGGACTGCTCTTATGTACCTGGCAAACACCCTGTCATTGAAAGTATCGGCGGGACCAGTTCTCAGGCTGTTCTGGTTGGCGATCATCTCTTTGACCCACTCAACCCAGGTGTACAGGCGCAGGATCCCTGCGTCCGCCATCGTCTCCACGAAGTTGGCATCCTCCACAGTGTCTCCCGCATCGGCAAGGGCTAGACGCATACCTGAGAGGAAGGAACATGAAAAAAAAAGAGCTAGAGCACGTATTATGGGTGATGTGGCCAGATAGTGAGTCATTAAGTCATTAAACTGCTCTTCTCTAACTTTTCTAGACTACTTGGGCCAAGAAACATTAAAATAGTGTCATAAGAACAAACATATTTCATCGATAGGTTTAGTTAAGCTTTACAGTGAACTTCAGTCAACATCATCTGCAATCAGTAAGTTGCAGGAAGTTTTGACAGCACCACACAAGTAAAATCAATAGTGTTCCTTCAGCAGATGTAACGTCAACACGTCTGTCTGCTGTCAGGCTCACTGCTGCGTAAATCAGGAGCAGTGGTTCCCGGTTTATCTATTATTCAGGTGTTTTTTTTCCCCTCTGAACATAAAACAGCAACACTAAAAACGAAAAGCAACGCAATAGACGGGCCGAGCAGACAAGCTCCTGCCAACAAAACTAATGGTAGTCTGCGTCTCAGGAAAGAAACTGTTCATCATCGGAGAGAAAAGTCCAAAACAAACTCTTAGCTTCGAATAGTGTAGTGTGCAGTACTTAACGGCAATATAACCGACTGTGGTGCAAAGGATGGATTGAATGAAGATATACGAGGGGAAGCTCATCTTTGATGTGTTAGATGAGGGAGTAATAAAACAATGAATAAAATATGAATATGACTAGCTTAGCTCGTTTTTGGTTAAGGTTTTTATTTTCATCATCATTTTTTTTTTTTTGTCCTAATCTTGCCTCAGGGACCAAAAGGTAAGTAGCGCCGTGATCTATGCCCGCTAGGATTTTCCTCAGTATGTGGTCACCATTTATAGACCGTGAAGCCATTTTTGCTGTGCATGCTACACAGAAAACCAACCAATGACTTTTAGATATGACGCACTGTCGCTCTCAATTCCCTCCTGGCATTTCCGAGCACGTTCGCTAAAATGGGCCGACTGTGACCTTAACCTTCTCCTGATAAATGTGTCTCGGTCTGAGTCCAGAGAGCGAACGAGCCGAGTTACAGAAAAGCCCTCGAGGTGCTGCTCTGAAATCACCCTTCGACATTTTAGACACTTCAGCTTGAAACCTAGACCTGCACTAAACCAGCAATAACAAGTCGACAGATAGAGCCATGTTTGGTGTTGTGACTTGGCTTGCAATGAAAAGGTGGCCAATGCGGATTGAAGTCTCATAAACGGAAAAAGTTGCTGATTCAATCCAAGCTTCAATCAATGCGTACTGTTGTCGTGCCTTTCGAAGTAAATATGGGCTGTGTGAAAGAGCGTGATCGGTGTTGTTGCACAGATTAGCAGCTATGTCCATTACTCAGCCTAAGGGCATTTGTGGCTAGTGTGTAGCTTTCCAGTGTGCAAAGTACTTCAACTTTGGGTATCCAGCACTATATAAATAGAGCTGGGTACCATAAGACGATATCAGTAAAAAATGGTTTAGGTACTACATGAATTGGAAAGAAAATTTTGGATTGGTGCAGGGAAACGTTCACCACACTTTTATTTAGGCTTGAAAACGTAAAGAAGAACTAAGTAACTTGTTTACATTACTAAATCATTTTCGTAGTCTCTCTGGGGGTAATACAAGTGTTAATGGGATGATTGGGGGGGGTCTTTCATATCCCCCTGGTGTCTCTGGCCAGAAAACTACAATTGCAACTTTCCTGCCTCTGGGTCGGAGGCCCCAATACACAATAATGGGATCACGAAGAAGAAGCTAAAAGGCTAACGGGCAAAGCCAACTGTGGGCTAGCGCCACTTAAGCAGTATTTACAGCCAAGTTTCAGTGAAAAAAATGATCTCCATTGTGTAATGGATGTACAATATCCCTCTCCCCCTTTGTCTCTCTTGTCAGTGTAGTATTTACTCTCAAGGACAATTAACGAGTAAAAAATTGCAACTTGCTGCGACACCTGCACTGTAACGCTCATGGCCTCTAGGGGCATGAGTTACTTAGTACTGCTTTAATGCCAGCTTTGTCTTGCAATAAAATTGTAGTTTTTGACGTTTTAATCATGTGGAATTAGGAAACTTGGAGTAAAAATTACTATCTCTGGAGAATGAGATGTGTGCCAATTCAACATGAAGCCGGAGGGCCACACTTTATTTAATTGTTTTTTTTCCTCACATTTCCTGCCTATTTGCACACCCTGAGTGTTTCTAAGAGCTGAATGTAACAATTAAATGTCTCCATTGTGAGATCAATAAAGGCTACCTTATCTCTGGGCACCCCTGTTTTAGATGCTTGTTGGGTCCAGGAACGGCACTTGAGAAAGTTACTGGGTTGTTTCTGCTCAAATAAATGATACATTTAAAGGAGATAGAATTTTATGGAATAAATTAACATTATTATTCAGTTTTATGGTTCTAGACGACAGGTATTGGTATCGCAAAGCAAGTATCTGTACTAGTATCGAATAACGATACCTAAACAAATTATTATTACAAATTGACTGTCCTTTTTCATAATTGTGCAACTTTTGCTCAAAGTATTTTGAGGAGTTGCACTACTGGGAAACAATGCTCTTAATTACTACACCTAAAATATGCTTTGTAAAGTCACATTGAACTTTAAACATTATGTAATTAGTTCAGCCTTAGGCCCAAATGAAGATTAAGTCTCATTGAACAAGTCCCTGAAGGCTTTAAAGAGACTCAGCCAAAAAGAGCGATAGATGAATGACAAAAAAGTGGGCCTTTAGACACTACAGACAATGACTGACGGATGGACTAATTCACTAAGAAAGAAAGAGAGGAGACAAACAGGAGTGGAGTAAATTGGAGACATGGTGTACCGTCTGCGGAGAACTTGTCAATAGCTTGGCTGAGAGTAAGGAAGTTTCCAGTGGATTTGGACATCTGGCGAAATACAGAAACAGATGTTAGCAGCTAGACCGTCAAGTACCCACCCACACAAGTTCATTACTGAGCAACTGTCGCAACAGAGCTATTGTGTTTGGAAATACGAGAGCAAATTAGTACAAATCAGCAGCACGCAGAGTCACAACAGGCGCATCTCTGACTTGGCATCTGCTGCTGCTCGGTTTGGTAGACTCGGTCATACGTAAAGCAAAATAAAAAATAACATTGCATCGGCTCAAAAGTTAGGCGACCTTTTCGGAGTTGAGGAGCAGATGTCCGTTGGCGCGCACCGCTTGAGGCCACTTCCCACTGTCGGAAAAGAAAAGGCAGAGATCGTTTCCAAAATGTCACTCTAATTATCAAATCTGATTAAGTGCTATATACTGCACGTGGATCATCAGGCATAATGGCACAATGAATAGCTTTTTTTTTTATGACTAGATTTTCTCTTCACCATGACGCCTTTGAGTGGGCGAGATTAATTATGCAGCAAATTAATGTTTTGTCATAGTTAAAATAGGAGCGCAAAGGATTGACTGAGTTTGTGAAAGGCCACATGTGCATATACTGGATTTCAATAAGACTTGTGCAAGTAAAGGAGGTGATTGTGCGAGCTTAAGTACACACGGCTGTCAGTATCTTATCAAAAGTGGTTAAAATAATGCTTGTCGTGAGTAAGCGGTAGTGAGAGTACGCCTGCCCACTGTTCTGGATGTTCATGGCAGGGCTTTGAGGCTTTATTTTTTTAGAAATGTGGTGTAGTTGAAAGCATCATATTTATTTTTTCAAATGTAGTGGAGTAAAAGTAAGACATTTTAAACAAAATTACTCAAGGAAAGTACAGATCCTCAAGACCTCTCCTTGTACATTAGTTATTTTACTTTGCTCCTGTCCACCTGTCTGTGAAACTAACCATGTTTTTGGGTAACGTATGGCAAAAGTTACAAAGTTAAACAAATATATAACTTATTTTAGTACCTAAGGAATAGAAGATATTACTTACACAAAATACCGGAATATATTAGTCATTACATTTCAAGTAACTCGAGTTACAAGTGCATTTAAATGTATGAACAAAAAAAGCCAATCTCCCCCCAAAAAACAGACACTGGTGTATAAGATCTAACTTCGTAGCTAACGTCGTCAATACAACAAACACAGTGGGGGAAAGAGAGGGAAAAGGAAATCTTTGACAGCAGTTTTGCTCGTGGCATTATTACTATTTTTGGTTTATGTTTTGCCAAAAGTAACTTAAAAGTAACTCAAAGTATTGTTACTCTGCTAAATTTTTTAAACAGTACATGCAACACAAGCATATTAAATTTTTATAGCTGTAACTACTAATACAGAATATATTACAGTTGGGTGCTCGTCATGTAATTAGAATATCATGAAAAAGAACATTTACGTCTTAAACTTAAAATGTGAAACTAATACATGATAGACTCATTATATGCAAAGTGAGATATGTGTAGTATTTATTTGTTATAATTTTGATTATTATGGCTCTCAGCTTGTAATAACCGCAAATTATAAATCACAGAAAATTTGACTATTTTAAAAATGGACTGTAAGCCATAATCATCACAATTTTAACAAATAAAGGCTTGACATAGGTCACTTTGCATGTAATGAGTCTATATCATACAATAGTTTCACATTTTAAGTTGAACAACAGAAGTAGATATGCGTTTTCATGATATTCTAATTATATGACGAGCACCTAAAATGTATCTAAATAAATGTATCTAATTAATTTCAGCAGGGATACTCAGTCTTTTTCCTTGTCCCAGAGAGCAGCATGTCCCCTCTGCTCAAACCAGCAGCATGGGATATTAAACAGTATTGCCGTATCGGACGAAACCCAATATACCAAAACTATTTAAAAAGTGTTTATTTTTACTGAGGAATTGATCTTTATGAAGTAGTGGTATAATGACTATCTGGTTTCTTACAGTTTGAACTTTGAGATAGAGGTGATCATACAGTATGGTCACCTCCAGGCCTAAGTGGATATGCCAGATCAGAGTAAATCAAATTGGTTAAGGGGCTCAGGGGCTAGAGCATCTGTCCACGGATACAAAAGCCGCCGGTTGGAATCCAGGTTCCTCTACACTATGTATGAACGCGGCGTGTGAAGTCATTTGTGGTGGACGGAGGATGCGATGGCACAGACTGGCAGCTGCTCTTCCACGATACGTAACTCGAATGCTGAGAGTTAATTAATGGCCTTGTGAAGTGCTCTGTGACCATGTTTGTGAAAAGCACTACCCCAATAAAACCCTTCCCCTTCTAACCCGGAGGTCAACACGCTTCAAATAACCTCCGGTAGTGCCTGACTGACCTGTCGGAGGGCCACATAGCCACGTGGTTGTACAGGTAGTAGGACAGGTGGTTTGGCACCAGGTCTTTGCCGGACACTCGGACGTCCACAGGATACCAGTACTCAAACTCCCTCCTCAGCTTCTGCAGGTGCTCTTTTGGGATGGAGGTTTTGGGGAATGGAGACGTTTTGAAGAAGATGAAATCCCAAACGTCTCTAGTCATCTGCTCAGGTCTGTGTAGGCCAGAAAACAAACATCACAACGCGCCTTATACATATTTAGTCGTGAGTGGGAAGGCTGGGGTTGGTTTCCATTGTTTTTTCCTGCTAATACCCCAGCTGTCATGCCGGCTTCTCATTTGCATGCATATCACGACTTGTAAAAGAAATGGGTAGTTCTCTTTAGAGCACTAAATAGACAATTAATTAAAATACGGCAAAAAACGTGTGCCTACAAGCATAATGATGCGCGGTGACATGCCATTTGCCTCGTCCAATTGACAGTCAGCGGGCTTATGCGTGAGTGATTATGGCCTTGTTTAAATGCCACGCTGTATCGATCGCGCGGTGAGTGCTCGACAGTGCGTTTGTTGTGTGTCCGCAGACTCTCCGTACTTGATGCCCAGAGGTGAGAGTCCCTGTCCGTTGAGCACTCCTCCCTGGAGTAAATGGGCCACGGTGTAGTAAGCCATGTAGATCGTAGAGTCCGATAGGGACTCAATCAACCAGTGCTCGTCCCAAGGCAGGCGCGTTCCTATAGCAACCAAGTGAGAGAATAAAGCACACACAAACACAGAATGGTTTTCTTGATCTCGACTTGAAAAGGGAATAGAAAATGGGGAGATGGTTGCCACATGAGGAGAATTTTTGTGTTTTTTATTTACTTTAACATCAACTTTGGACAGAAGTATTGTTTTCAGCACGTGTTGATTTTAAACACTTGTCGCAAGGGCTTTCTGAGGCTAGGTTTATGAATCTATTTACAAGATTAAGACAATACAAAAGTGAAAGTGCTGTTGTTTAGGTTTATTTAAAAAAAGTGTCAAAACAATTTACACATATTCCAAGTGAGAAAAACTAAAAGGCGCAGTATTTCTGAACTCTTGACATTAGAACACGGTAATCTTTGTTTTGACAATAACTCGACAGTTAAAAAATAAATATGTACTGTTGTAGCACTCGTACTAGTAATAGTAAGAACTTTGAGACAGAATAAACCAAAATATATATTTAAAATAGAGAAATAGCATGTTGGGGGAAAGATATATATATACACAGATTGTTCTAGGCAAGAAAAGCGTTTTCTGAGAAGTTTGTTGTGAATATGCATGAGTTGTTGACAAAAGCAGTCAACATTGAGTCTATTGTGTACTGTACTTGTACGTGCTGAGTGCCAGATGGCTTCCTGTCCAAATCTTTGGCTATTCAAACAGGAAAGATTCCCAAATGGGGAGAGAATCTTCAGTAGCAATCCTCTCCTCTGTCTCCCTCTACAGGCCACAGGCTAAACATGCGGCAGTCAAATGCTCGATAAAGCAAACACAACTTTAAAACTAATTTGTATATAAGCCAAGGCAGCTTGTATTCAGTATGAGTGCAAGAAAAAAACGGGAGACATTTTTAAATATAGGCATCTTATGGACTAGGTGTTTTTATTTATTTGGACAATATTTTGAAGTAGAAACAAGACTAACAACTAACTTTTGAGAAATTATTCAACTTTGCACATGTGACTTTTTGTGCTTTTTATCAACACTGTGCAACAATGGTTAAAACTCTTACCAAGTCCATAGGTCCTGGAACAAGCGTGTTCTTGTAGCCAAGCCAAGGTAGCCTCGAAGTTTCTTCTCGTTTCATCACAAAATCTGTCCAAAAAAAAAGAAAAAAATTGGCACATGGAGGTATTAAGAAAAATGGTCACTTTAATTATAGAAGATTAATTATTAACTCACGTTTCTAATGACTTGAGGGCTTCGTTGGCCTTTGCCTTCCATTCTGCATCTCCATAGTCCAAATACCTGAAACATGAAGGTCGACAAATCAGACTAAACTCTTTGTGTAAAAAAAAAAAAACATACAACATTAAAAACTCCACTCACCACTGGTCACAAAGAGCCACCACACACTCGTCAGCTGAACGGGACATGACCTGTTTCTCTGGCTCCATGTAGAGCATCGCTTCGCCCTGTTTCAAATTAACACACAGTTGTAAAAAAAATCAAAATATATGTAAATAATAACTATAAACTTACCTTCTCCACCATCATCTTCTGAATGGGTTTTTTGACATCCTGAACCTTTTGACCTTTATATCCCTCAACCAACATGATCTGACAAAATAAAAAATTTAAATATAGGCGAAGTCCACACATATGCACATTTGCTCATAACAAAGTCACAAAAAGAGCTCACCCCTTCATAAAATCCTTTCAAGTACACCTTTTCTTTAGCCTCTGCCAGCTTCTCTTTGTCGTTTTGGCTCTGAATCTTGAGTTCATCACAGACCAGGGGAGCGGAGAGGTTTCCATAGCCTGGGATTTCAATGATGGGGACCTAACACCACCAAGACTGTATCACTAATAATATGTAATAAAGGTTTATGCTGCTGATATAAAAATCCACATACCGGCTCAAAAGGCAACACCATCTTGTCTTCGATGCCATACTTCTCCCTTAGAGCCTTGAGACACACAATATGATACAGGTTAAATACACAGTAGCTCAAGATACAGATACAGAAAGACTTAATCCAATTAGCACAATCCTACCTCTTTTTTCTTGATATCTCTGAGAGCAGCGATATCATCAGGAGCATCAGAGGGTACACTTGTTACAACCCCAGTGCCTAAAAGAATAGAGATTTTGCAGTAATCATAGACGGGTCATACTCGCGGATTCAAACATTACTCAAATAAGCGCTCACTGTGTATATTAAAACCATACCTTTGTCCTCCTTGATGGTGAGCATAGGCAGGGCATAGATGACCTTGTAGGATGACAGAGGGGCGCTCAAAGCACAGCCCAGAATGTCCTGCAAAATCCAAGCTTTTTACAAATCTTTACTCGTACCGTATGCAGGACATTTCAGTCTTCCTTAAGCATCGTTATCACAATAATCCTTTTAATCACCTTCCTTAGAATTTAGATCTAAATCTGTTATGTAGCTGAAAATTATAATACTATGAACAATGTCATTCCTTTTTTTTGCTCGCATTTAGTCAAAGAAAGCACACATTTCTTCACACACTAATGGAAATTTGAATATTGATAACAAATAATATCCAGATAAACAATGCTCAATTTTGACACCCAATATTTATGTATATATACAGGGTATATATATATATTTGCACATATAACAGCTCACAGTTCTGCCCAAAATCTAAAAACTCTACAAAAAAATAGATCAAATAATGAGATTTATTTTGGGTTTGGGTCTCCACCTTTCTAAAAGCTCAGGGTTTTTACTTTCCCATCATGTGAGCAGGGGCCTCATTTATCAAACTGTGCGTGAGACTCTGACTTTGAAAGTGCGTAGGAAAGTAACAAAAAAATTCATACGCAAAGTTTATTTCCGATCTATAAAACCCTGCGTATGCGCCGGTACGCACACCTGACCGCAATCTTTCCTTCGCTGATTCCACCTGGAGCAGAAAGCTGCGGACCTCACGCCACGCCCTCTGCCCGCCTCCATTTGACCATAAAAGGCAATGCAAAGTGACTTATGAATGAGATTTCCCTAACCATGAGGCGATAATGAGTGGGTTTTACCAAAGGCGAGGTGCAGAGAGGGAGGGGCTGATGCTGCCGCAGCTCGGGCAGAGACGACACGGGCTCGAGGAGATTTACTGAAGAGTGAACTCTGCTTCTCTGATCACACGTATTGGCATCTTTCTACATATTCCATCAATAAAACTTTTCAAAACACATGTTTACAACGTAAAGAAGAGCCTTAAGTGTCGGCTAGATTTGCCAATAGCAAGATTTGAATTTGCCAATAAAACATGATAAACTGTGGAGCATTTCAGTCAAGCTCCAAACTCCAAACAGCACACGCTGTACATTAGGTCATGTTCTGTGTAGGATGAAGCAGCGGTTCGGTTCGGGTGGAGTGAGTGTGGAGAGGTCAGTGTCCGGGTGGTGTGAGTGTGGTGAGGTCAGTGTCCGGGTGGTGTGAGTGAGGAGAGGTCAGTGTCCGGTGGTGTCTCAGGACGGCGCGCGCAGTGGAGCCGCGGTGCCGGTGCGCACTGCGTAAAGACGGCCTCGTCTGAAGGTCATGTGACCCGAGCTTTGGACCTAAACCCAGTTGGTCAGACTTATGTCCAGAGATGACTCAAAGCACAGGACAGCAGGATCATTCCTGCTTCCCGTTTAAAAGGCTTTAGCGCCTGTGCGCATACGTGCACGGGTACGAGCGTGCACGTATGTGCGCACCAATATTCACAAACATCGTAATAAGTTGCTTATTTCATTCTGATCTTTGTCATTGCTGAAGAAAGTAAATTCAAACCATTTCAAACCTAACCAAACCAAACCTGACTTCCTCAAACCAGTGATGTCGCTGCTCTCCCGTCTCTCAGCAGTGTTTCTGAAAAGTGCGGACCTCGTACGGGAGCTCTTTTAGACCGGGAGCCAGACCCGCTCCTCAGGCACATTTTTGCTACCTTTTCCAAACTAGTATCTTTCAGTAGAGTATATCTTGGGTCATTACCAGTGGGGACCCCCCATTGCAACTCGGCCCCGTTCGGCTGTGGGACCCCAAAAACCACTTTAACGGGACAGGCGTCAGACGGAACTTTGTGATTCTCTCCAAAGTAGTGCTGTGGTCACATACAGAGTCACAGATGAATGAAATTTAGAAGAAAGAAAGCTGACATGATGAGGAACAAAGGAATATGACAGTTTTGGGCTTTAGCTTTTTCTTTTTCCATATATTAAACAATATATCTACAAAAATGTTAAATAAATGTCATATTGATAAGAAAAGCGCTTCACAAATGAGTGCATTAGTGTCTTTTGTGTTTATCTTTACCTTTTCAAATGTAAATAGAAAACTGCCCCAACTCATTAGCTTCACATTAAGCGCAAGATGAGCTCAGTACCTCAGACGGATCAGCAGCTATAACAGAAAATGTGTTCCATGTTCCCTCTCAGAGCTGTGGAATCTTCATGCATTTGTCCATATAGGCCTGTGAGAACATTCCATGGTGAAGTTACAGCTCTTAGCACAACAGTTCAACTTCACCTTTTTGGATTTGCTTCAAACTTGGCACAGTTGATGTTGATATACTAAATATTCTGTGAATAAAATTTGAGCTGCATACCTTTTTTAATTTATGAGTTTTAGGGGATTTCAAAAGGGGGCAGGGTTAAAATCAGGCCTTGATGCAACTAACAAGTTTCACTAACTTAAGAGACTACGGACGTTTGTGACAAACTGTTGGGAATTTTAGTACTTATTTCTACTTTTCAAAATATCTTTGACAATCAATACTGAATATGTTGCCAGTGTCATCTCTAAATAATATACACGATGGTTTAACGCAGGGGTCATCAGCGTGGTGCCCACGGGCACCCAGGTGCCCTTTGGGGCGTGCCCAGCAGCCTTTTAGACTTTTTTTAAATTGTAAAAGACTTATTTTTCTTAAATCAAATACAAATACAGTTGTTTCTGTTCTTGTGACTCAATACAAGGTTACAACAAAACTATTTTGCTATAATATGGGGTCAAAATCCTTTAAAGGGGGGGTATTATGCAAAATCGACTTTTTTAAGCTTTGCATCATGTTATTATGTCACTCCCTCATTAAAAACATGGCTGAAGTGTTGCCTTGGCACATTCACGTATTTTTGAGTAATCTGTAAAAACTCTGATGGCGGCCATTTTAGGGATAGGTTTGCCTGAGTCCTCCTAGGAACGCCCCCACCTCCTGGAGACGCCTCCGAGCTTTCGTCACCAGCCGAGTAACCAACCACTGCTCCTCAGCAGAACCCCCTCCCTACTGATGCCACAGACAGCGTGTGGAGGGGGCGTGTCTAAAGGCTCAGAGGTTCTTAAAGAGACAGAGGCCTATTTCAAGACATTCACTACAGCCATTTTGAGAGAGACATTTTATACAAGGCAGTTATTCTAATTTACTGCATTTACAGACCGACAGAAGGTTTGTCATCATTGTAGTGAGATATAGACTGGTGCTATGGGACTGACAAAAGCAGAACACCCCCTCTTTAAGTAAAAAGTGTACGTTTAAGTCTTAAGGATTTGTTTTTAACTGGAAGCTCTCAAACAACTTAATGCCTCGACAGTGGCTCAGATGGTAAAGCGGGGTCATGAATGTGAGGTTGCCAGTTAGAATCCAAGCTTCCGCAGGTGCAGACTGCCATTGTGTCCTTGGGCAAGAAACCTAACCCACATTGTCCATGTATGACTGTAGTGTGTGAGTGAGAGGTGCTGGTCGGAGAGGTCTAAACACATATGGGCAGGCTTGCTTCCATAGCCACAGCTCCCAGGGCACCTGTGGCTACAGCAGTAGCTTATCACCGCTGAGTACTGGAGACCCAAGCGTTGGTGGCATTGGTGTTTGGTAATATTTTCCTGTCATTTCAATTTGAGCTTGTCCAATCCACTTTAAATCCAATCAAAGCCCATCTATACATCACGTCTAAGTGAATGTGAGTTGGTGGTCTAGATGTAAGCAGCCACGCTTCTGTCAGTCTGCCCCAGGAGAAACTGGCTGCATTGCAGCTGGTATGACATGAATGAAAATCCCCATTCCTTTTGAGGAGCCCTTTGGGGGACTTGTGTCATGAAACACGCTATATAAAATAAGATTCCCTTCCTCTTTACCCAGTCTGAAGCTGACCTGAGTCTAGGGTTGCCAGGTTTCAGAAGTCAAACCTGCCCAAGAACCTGGCAACCCTGCCTGAGTCAGTCTAATTGGAGCTTGAGTTAACCCAGTCTGTGTCTGTGTTTACTGATTCAGAGCCTAAACCTGTTCCTTTTAAGGTTAGACTGGGTTTAGATGTGATCTAAAATCCAGTCTAAACACACATAAGCGTGGTCTAAACTGAAGCTTAACCACAATAGACTCAGAATTTAAAAAGAACGCTCAGTTATCCAGAATAGAAGAAGAAAATACTATTATTATTGTTATTCAGAATAATGAATAACCAGCCATTTTACAATATAGTGGCATTGAAATGAAGAAGTGAAATGGATGATTCCTGAAACGTTAGTCTGTGTAATTCTGGAAAAGTCAAGACAGGTTCCCTTGTGTTTTAGGGATTCAAAGCTCTAGAAATCAGGCTAGAAATGAGCTTGAATGGTGAACCAAAGACAAATTTAAACGAGGTGGACATTAAAGTTGAATCTAATCTAATATAACTGCACCGGGCAGGTCAGGTTTTTGTGAGTGGATAATGCGTTACACAAACTTTTAATAATTTTAGAAAAAAAATCCAAAGGTGAATGTTCACAAATGGTCATTTTAATGTGTGAATTTGGTCCAACATTTACTCTCACAATAAAACTAAGATGTTGAGGGAGAAAACATAAACAAAGAACCTAAAATTGATGACTGTATGAAAAAAGTCCTCAATAAGTTATTACCCACAAGTTGACTCGTCTGCCAGTAGTAACACAGCAGGTGCAATGAAAATGCATAGAAAGATGATAAACCACAAAGCAATAAATGCTGCTTCAGTAAACACTGAGCAGTTTAAGTAAAGTCGCATTAGGCTGATGAACAGGTCCCAAACTGTTCTTAGTTGTTGTTGTTAATGTTACATATGTTTGAACCGTCATATATCATACTTAGTGATGACACTGGCAACATATTCTTATATATTGTTAATGCAATGTTTCGATAAAATAATATATAAAGTATATTAATATAATAAGTACTAAAATTCCCAACAGTTTGTCACAAACGTCCGTAGTCTCTTAAGTTAGTGAAACTTGTTAGTTGCATCAAGGCCTGATTTTAACCCTGCCCCCTTTTGAAATCCCCTAAAACTCATAAATTAAAAAAGGTATGCAGCTCAAATTTTATTCACAGAATATTTAGTATATCAACATCAACTGTGCCAAGTTTGAAGCAAATCCAAAAAGGTGAAGTTGAACTGTTGTGCTAAGAGCTGTAACTTCACCATGGAATGTTCTCACAGGCCTATATGGACAAATGCATGAGAATTCCACAGCTCTGAGAGGGAACATGGAACACATTTTCTGTTATAGCTGCTGATCCGTCTGAGGTACTGAGCTCATCTTGCGCTTAATGTGAAGCTAATGAGTTGGGGCAGTTTTCTATTTACATTTGAAAAGGTAAAGATAAACACAAAAGACACTAATGCACTCATTTGTGAAGCGCTTTTCTTATCAATATGACATTTATTTAGCATTTTTGTAGACATATAGTTTAATATATGGAAAAAGAAAAAGCTAAAGCCCAAAACTGTCATATTCCTTTGTTCCTCATCATGTCAGCTTTCTTTCTTCTAAATTTCATTCATCTGTGACTCTGTATGTGACCACAGCACTACTTTGGAGAGAATCACAAAGTTCCGTCTGACGCCTGTCCCGTTAAAGTGGTTTTTGGGGTCCCACAGCCGAACGGGGCCGAGTTGCAATGGGGGGTCCCCACTGGTAATGACCCAAGATATACTCTATTGAAAGATACTAGTTTGGAAAAGGTAGCAAAAATGTGCCTGAGGAGCAGGTCTGGCTCCCGGTCTATTTAGTTTGCGTGGAGCAGCGCAATGTTTCACGTTCAGTTTGTTTTCTATAAATACCAACTTTGGCGCAGAGGAGTGGCTACGCAAAGTTTTGGCCTCATTTTGTGCGCAGTAAGCTTGATAAATGAGGCCCCAGGTCTGTCTCCGTCTCTGCTCATAGGTGTCAAATATCTTCTTGAAAAAAAAAATAACAATCGTACTTCCTTGTTAGTATTTTTTGTCAACAATCGATATCATACCAATGAGTTCTTAGATACAAGGTGGTGGAAATTGAAAGATAGAATATTTCATTTAGTCAAGAGGCGTGTCTTTTTTCCTCCCCCTGTTGTTTTGTGCTGGAACCTGTCACTGACATGAGAGAGAAGTGATGCCAAATCTGTACCTGTGACAGATTCATGTTTGCATTACACATTAAGTAGATAAGATTGCACCAAAGCAAGACACTCTCTCCTACATTGGGCTAATTTGTGCATTCATATTATCCCGCATCCCTAATTTTTATACACACAGATGTGGTTGTTTTTTTTTTATAGGAAACTAGGAAGTGGGGAAACCAGTTGTACCTGTCCAAGAATCTCCATGATGACGGGCACAACTCCATTCTCTTTGGTGAATCCTTGGAAGGACATGTTCCGCGCAGACCTCCGTGTGCAGATGAAGATGTCTCCGGTCACTGTCTCAAAGGCCACATACTTCATATCAGGCCTCACCCAGCAGTTCGTCTGTCCAAACATAGTTTCTGGTCTCAGAGTGGCAGCGACCAGAAAAATGTTTTTCCCCTTCATGCCACTAGATACAGAAAACCCAAAGGCAAAAGTTACATTTTGTGCAATACTGAGTGACATTCAGAGTATTGAAATAGCTTTGTACCTGCTATAAAAGACTTTGGACTTAAATTTGGCAGTGTATGGCTCCACAATCTTCATTTTGATAAGGGTGTACTCTTGAGGTCCAACTCCCTTATGTGCAAAAGAAATATCCATGATAAAAATAAAACCATTCACCAAAAGTCCAAATAACACACCTCTCCAGTCTGTCTGTCGTGGTCCATACATGGCTGCCCGTCCTTGGGGGAATAGATTGTATACCTGCCAGGAGAAATGGATATAATACAGTTTGAGAGGGCTTGGGTGAGGTTTCAAAATGTGCACAATGACTGAAATATAAAAATGTACCAAACCTCATTCCATGTTTTTTGATGATAAAACATTTTCACACAGCTAAATGCACATCTATATATCATGCAAGGTTAATTTTGCATGATATATAGACGATTAAAAATCAAAATAACAGCATTCCCGCAAGTATCATCTCACCTTTTCCCAAATTTAATCTTCTTTCTCTCCTTCAATGTGACAAACTGCCATCGGACAAAGGAGTCATAGAAAGGGTTGACATCAGTGGTGATGAATGAACGCCTCCAGTCGACCTGAGACGAGACAACGCGACATTTGGGAACAATTTAGCATAATATGTGGCCTGAATGTCTAAAGACTACAGACACAAGCAGTGCTAACCAGAGACATCGGCTGAAAATATGGTAAAACAATCCTAGGGGAAAATTTGTATTCACTATCGCATTTTCCGGGCTATAAGATGCTCCGGAGCATAAGTCGCACCAGCCAAAAAATGCATAATCAACAAGAAAACATAAGTTGTGAAGTCTCACAATTGGCAACTACCTGGGCATGGAAAATACGGTAGTATTACTGTCACTGATTGACTCGTTTTAGCATTTTTTACAGATCTGTAACTTGATAATACAAGAAGCAACACCAGTGATGTATTAAAATTGAAAACACTGCAAGAGACAGGAAGGAAAGCGGCAAGGATTTTTTTTTTTTATTAGTACACCTAAAAGCGCTTCACAAAGGACAGCTATTAATTTACTTTATTCATTCCAGACTTGGTCTTGGCAACTGACATACCTACAGTAACTACTAATATTGACATGGCAATGTATTAAGTGTTTTCAGTAAAGACAGCGATAAAATAACTTTGATATACGCACCTTGACCCCCATGCCTTTAAGGTCTTTGACAGCTAGAGGAGGGAAGTACTCCAGCCAGTGCTCAGCGTTGGCAAAACTGGCAATTTCCGGATCATTTAAACCCAGAGACCTCATAATATCCCACTGGTATGTGGCAGTGCCCGATTTGGCAACGGCTTTACTCTGTAGTGACAGAAAGTTGAAATTAGTCAGGGTCTCTTCTTATACACTGTCGCATTTTATAATTGGTCAAATGTTCAAAGACATACCTTTTTCCCCTTCGCCTTGTCTTTGATAATAATTTCATCAATTATCTTGGGTTTCTCCTTTTCCTCTTCCTCCTCATCAGGAAATTGCGGAGGATTTCCGTACAGCTCCATCTCCCGCTTTAGTTTGTCTGCACAGGCCTAAGAGACAAAGATCACACTTTCTAAAGTGAGTCTGCAATAATGCTTATGCAGCAATAACAACATGATGCGTCACATGCAAGACTGGTTGAACTGGAGAGATACTGAAGAATGCTAACGATATGAACTGAAGATCAATTATGTGATGGTACATAGAAAGGAATATCAACTGCAGCTAAAGCAAACATCAGTAAAGGTGAAAGTTGTCACACTCACTTTTATAGGCATTCCTGTGCAGTGTAGCCCAAAGGGGAAAAAGCTGTTCTTGCCCTTCAACATCTGGTAGCCCACGCCAAACTTCAAAATAGAAACACCATCAACATTTGAAACTGGCCACTACTGATGCGTCCTTAATGTTTACCTCGCATTTTGACAAGCTGAACGTGTGTCCAAGATGCAAACGACCATTCATGTAAGGATATGGGAAAGTAACAAAGTACTTGTTTTTGCTGCAAAGTAGAAAATATATGTATTTGACAGAGAAAAAATATAAGCTGAGGTAACAAGCCTCTAAAGTAAATAAAAGTATTGCAAATGATACAAATCTAAAATAACCTACTTTGTGCTTCCTCCAATTGTTGTGGATGCATCACGTTCAAACGCCTTCTCTTTTTCCCACTTCTCCTGGATCTCAAGTTCTATTTTTCTCAAGAAGTCCAACTTTGCTGTTCCTTTCCTCTCCTAAAGACACAGTTTAGGATACAGTTTAGGAGCTACATTTTGATTCATATTAAAAGCGTTACAATATTTTCCATTACTCTCAATAGTTTTCTTAAATTTAAAGACTGTCAGTGGCTGGACAGCTAGCACTGTTAGCTTAGCAGTAAGTTATGAAGGTATAATAAGCGGTGCTGGGCGTATATCGAACTCTGCTCTACATCGTATGAGGTGGTGATGTTTAAAGCATAAACATACCGTCATTTTGAAAGCAGATCTAAGCTATTTGGAGAAGTAATATCAGACAGCAACAGTTTCCAGATTGACACGGGAAACCCACGCTGCCACCGGTGTTCGGCTGATGACATCCACAATCAGAGAGGCATAGTGCCTTCTGGGAAATGAAGTCCGCACACAAATATTTGAATTATCATACTGTTGTAATGTTATTGTATCACTATTCCTTGTTTATTAAAATAAATTGACAAACTAGCATAATTGTGCAAAGTAATTTATCTAAGGGTTGATGTTTCCTACTGTATTTTTTACGACAAGACTTGTGTTGCCATGCCGTAAAACGTTTGTACGACTACGACCTGCCAGTCAACAGCCGAAGGCCTTTAAGCTTATAAATTCGTAGACGATGAAAGCTGGATTGTTGACAAGCAGTTTCTTTTTATAGATTGTGTTTAAGCCTTTCTCACAATGATCATAGAACATGTGGATGTCTTGAAGACGTGGCTAGCGAAACTCCTGGAGCCAATGTGAGTGTTGAATTGAGATGACATTTAGCTTGGATGCTACATAGCTGCGTTAGCTCGCTGTGCATCAATGAGCTTGCTAGAGATTGAAGGCAATTTCTGCACGAGTTAGCCAGCAGCCCTGGCTGCATGCACAGTTTAGGGCAGACACTGTTATGCTAGAATCGTTTTATAAGTTGTATAGCTTTCTGCATGTTTTATATGGTTCCTCGGCTTATTTTAGTGTACATTTAGCTCCAAATAATGTAACTTTAGAACAGTAGAAGCTATCAACTCTGGAACACATGCCTAACGTACATCAGACACCGTCCAGTTTTATACACATATAGCGTTAATAGTTAACTTAATAGTTTGTTTTACTCAAACGTACACAAACGTTGCTTCTGTTTGTTTCCAGTTGTTTCCATAGATACAAAATTAAACATTTGCTCTGTAGATAGACGTTCCTAAAAAAAATAAAAAAAATTGGCAGTTTTAGAAACGATGCTGGAAAGCACTGGATATATTTCTGATGTATTAAACGAAATCCAAGTCTTACCTTCACGCTGATCACAGTTTATTACATAACTGTAATGTTCAGTGCAACCTGTCATAGATATTCATGAAGCAAAACATGCAATGCAATAATGAATGAAAGCATTCCTAAGCTTGAACACACAGCTAACAGATTGTAACTCTATGTTGTTGTAAATGTACTGAAGTTGTGAACCTAATTTGCTTTTAAGACTATCTAGCTTTCATTTGCATGATTTGCAAAGTAAAATAAAACACACAATGTCACTGGGTTTTCTCTTGCTTATCCATAACATTTTCAAAATTCTAGCATGTTCACAGTAATTTGTATTTCATTGTAAGTCCTTTACAGATATGCGCTCTCCTCTGGACAATCTCCTGACCTTATCACTAGATTGTTTTGGGGAAAGTGCATGTCTGAAAAGAACAACAAAGTGTTGTTGATCATGAAGCTGACGTGGATCTTTGCTCTCAGATGTGAGGCTGACCCAGCGGCTCTGGCTAACTATGTTGTGGCTCTTGTGAAGAAGGACAAGCCTGAGAAGGACCTCAAAGCGCTCTGTGCTGATCAGCTTGAAGTCTTCCTACAAAAAGGTTTGACAAACTGGTCTCTCCCAAGACTTTAAGAAAGATCATTTTGCTATTGTGTTTCCTGTTTGTAGGTTATTACTAACTTATCGATGCCTTAAAACTATTACTGTCATGACTGCAAATATAATGGCACTTTAGTGCCTGTGGTTTTACGAGGTTATACAAGCCTTTTTACATTATATTCTTAAATTGTATCAATTTATTTGTGTCCATTCTGTTTTCCTGTTTACCATGTTTTGCAAGTGACTTCAGGAGCAGTTTATACCCTGTATAGTAGTCAAAAAGATGTGCAATGAATTCAACACCAGTGCAAAAATGAATTTAATGTTTTGTCACTACAGAGACCATGGGATTCGTTGATAAACTGTTTGAATGCCTGACAACAAAAAACTACCTGGGAAACCCGCCCTTAAGGGAACCTTGTAAAGAAGAGGTGAAGCAACCTATCGTGAAAATTGAGATTGTAGAGGTAAAAACAACTACTTAAAGTTAGATGTAAGTTTGTGTCTGTTTATCAGCATTTGCAAATCTAAACACTTGCCTGTTTTCCCCCCTAAAAGCCTGATGCATTGGAGGAGGAGAGAGAAAACAGACGCAGGCGAAGTCCTCTGAGGAGTCGCGCAGACTTCAACGAAACCAGGTACAGCCCTGCTCTGCTTTCTATTTTATTTAAAAAGTAATGTTTCTATCCTGGTATGAGCTTTTATCATTGTTTAATATATTTATTACACCAACTAAAAGTAATACCCCTGAAAGATATGGCCTTCTGCATCCCCCATTGTGCACCAAAATATTCTGGAAAAAATGTATCTTATTGACAATGAGCAAAACATTGTGCGCCTTTCATAAACCAGGCGTGTTGAGGAGCGGAGGCGAGATGACCGTAAACGGCGGGACTTCGACCGCCACGGGAAAAGCGGCAACGACTCCCACCGCGACCGCGAGAGACATGATCGTCGCCCTCGGGGGCGGAGCTACAGCCGCAGCCGCAGCCGGAGCAGAAGTGGCAGCCGAGGGAAGAACCAGGAGCACCGGGGAGGCAGAGGTGAGAGAGAGAGAGAGAGAGAAAGAGGCGCATCTAATAACAACCAGCCAACAACAAAGCAGGAAGCAGCACTCAGTCTTTCAGCAGAGCGTCACCGCTGTCCTGTGAAGGGTTTATGGCTGTGTAAAGTTAAGTTTCACAAAGGTTATCGCGGTAATCAGTGTTTTTTTTTTTTTACAAATGAGGAACTATGTATTGCATCCACAACGTAATTGGAGATTTAAAAGGTGGCCCTGGAACTCTTATTACATTGAAGGTGAGATTGATATGAATGCTTAACATGCGTAGTGTATCATTTAAGTGACTGTGACTAGTCGCGTTTGTATTGTGCAGAGCTCTACGGTATTGATGCTTTTTCAGTGTCTTAGCAGCAGGCTGTGTGGGAAATGGGGCTAATTAGGCATTTTAGCTGTTAAATGGGAGGGTGTCGCCGAAAGTCAAGTATCTGTATTGGCTCAACAGGCTTAAACTGAAAAGGCAAGAATCAAAGGCTTTCCTTTTTGAGCCGTACCAATTTTTTCTTTTTGTTTATTTTAAGATTTCAAGTCCAGTTTTGACGTGGAGAGGAAAGACGGCTCGGAACTCTACAGCACACCCCCATCGGGAAACGGGTCGCAGCAGCAGCAGCAGCAGCAGCAGCAGCAGCAGCAGCAGCAGCAGCAGCAGCAGCAGCAGCAGCAGCAGCAGCACCAGCAGCACCAGCACCCCTCGCCCCAGCTGCCCACCCCTCCACACCCACCGCACCCACAGCACCCACCGCACCCACCACCACCGCACTCACAGCACCCATACTCGTCATCAGGTGGAGTGACGGGGCCCCCGGGGGTCCCCGTGTCCACACTCGCTCACATGCCTGACAGCACCACGGACAGCTGGTCGACTTTCTTCAACCAGAGGCCGGACGCAGGCAAACCATTCATCAACAAGAACCCCGCGCTCAAACTGCGGTGCCGGGACTATGACGGTAAATAGATGTTATATATTCAGCCGCACTCTATAACATTCCACACAATAAATAGAATATAATACAAGATTGTATTTGATTAGTGAATATCCCAATAAACATTATGAAAGGAAGCGCGAATAATAATAAGTTAATAATAAGTTTGCATGTTACTAGATGTGTTGAAATATTCTAGTTTTAAATGCACCTGCAGACTTAATGGTGTTCTCATGTAAATCTCTCTTCACCAGACTATATAGTTACTCTGGAGAGCCACCAACTGCTTTGTCTAATCCCATCACTAATGACCACTGTTTAGCTCTCCATCTCTGCTCCCACGTGAACGGGTCCTGAGAGGGAGGGTTAAACTTACCCTCTGTCCCACAGGAAAACACAACACAACAATACAGACCAGGATGTTTAATGAGACTGTAGGGTAAAGCCTGTGCGGAAGAATAGAATAACTTTGAAATTCAGTCTTGTTGTACTGCTCAGGGTCAGAAACTAAAATTTAGAGTGGATGGCTCTCCTGTTGGTTTGCAGATGAAATTTGAGGAATATGCAGTAATCTGTTGAGCTTAAAACATGTAGAGAAATGGGCAGCAAACCATTTTCGTTTGGTGTCCCACTGTTGAAACACAAGATCTGTTGGCTGATTTGAATTGTTAACTCTAAATGGTCTAGTGCCGGGGTGTCCAAACTACGGCCCGTGGGCTAACTGCAGCCCACTTTTAATTGTCAAACTCTAAAAATATAATCAAAATTTGTATAGATTTTTATTATATATAGTTGAATGCTGAAGGCTGTTTTTACTTTAAGCATATGAATTTAAAAAGCATAGTTAACATTTTATTGAATTTGCTAACTTTATTACAATAGAGGTGACTGACATTATATATCTGACCTACTGAGTGCGGCCCAGTTGTTTGTATAAAGGTGTCTGTCAGTCTTCAGTGTTCTCACTCAGGGAAATACTCCTCCATTACTGGAAAAGGTGTCTGTATCCAATTGGGCGAAACCATCTCTCGAGACGAGGCAATACGGAAGAATGAACCAGAAGTAACTTTTGGCATTTTCTTTCCAGTGAAGGGCTTTTGCGTTCGCGGAGACCTGTGCCCGTTTGACCACGGTAACGACCCCCTGGTGGTGGACGACGTGAACCTGCCCAACATGCTGCCGTTTCCCCCAGCGCCCATCCTGCCGCTGCCCCCGCGCCCCAGCATCCCCCCGCCTCCCATCACTGAGCCCCCGCCGCCCCGGATGACGCCCATGCCGCCCTACAGCCAACCGCCCCCTCCGGGAGTCTTTCCAGGTGAGAAATGTTGGGAACGCTGTTTAGTTGTAGTTCAAGTATTGCCTAGCTGAAGTTTGTTGCATCTTTAGCTTGAGGCGCCTTTTCTTCAGACGCTTTTAAATACTGAAAAGTACACACATTATGCTAAACTGGAAGATCGAGCATGTTTTTTTTTTTACTGCGTCTTGGCGCCAGCGTGTGATTGACTTAACCTTATGAAGCGTTTGCTGATGATGAACCCTGAGACATTAGCCTGGGCTTGTGTCTCCCCCAGGACCCCCACTGATAGCCACCAGTGGGATTGACCCACCCAACCACCAATCCGCTGTCACTTCCTCTCCTCCCATCGGACCGCCTGGCGTTGGGCTGCCTCCTCCTAACCTCCCTCCTCCCTCGTCCTCCTCCGTTTCCCTGCATCCTCCGTATGTCCAGTCTGAATGTAAGCACTGGGGATTTTCCTATTCAGATTGACACTATATTTCTGTTTTTGAAACTTTTTCATTTCACTAGAGCGTCATACTTTTTATATGTGTGTTGCTTCAGTGCAGTAAAAGTTTTTTTTATTCAACTTCAATGTAGTTCAATTTGTGATGTTTGAATAAAACTGCAGTAACAGCCATTGACCACAAGGTAGCACTGTTCATCCTCTTTAGAAATGTCCAGGCAACTCTCATTTATTATTTGTGGTCTGTCATTCATTTTGATGTTAATGCACGAGTTTGCCATTGTTCTGTCGATCGTTGTTGATCCTGGTGCTTTTTGTCCGTGTGTGCAGATAACTACGACGCCGAGGGCTATAACCCCGAGGCTCCGGGTATGACGGGATCGGGACGGAACGCGCCGTTTCGCCACTTCATTCCCCGAGTCCAGACGCAGCGGCCCAACCTCATCGGCCTCACCTCCAACGAGGGCCAGGGCTCCAGAGGTACCACACCACCGCCTCATGTCTGTTAGATTGATACAGTTATCTCAGATGGGGGGCGGGGGATGTCAGGAATTGAATCTAGTTTCAAGTTTCAAGTTTAATGGTTTTGTATAGCCCAATATCACAACAGAAGTCGCCTCACAGGGCTGCACCAAACATCAAGGCAATAAAACAGAGCAATAAATATGACAATTAATCTACAAATTTGTGAAGTTGATTTTATGGTTTAAAGTCTTTTCAATATAAGATTTTTACACCTTTGTGATTAAAGCCACCACTTTTGAATACAGCAGTGAAAAGAAGGTTATGTCTTTGAAATGCAGTACGTGCCAGTTTTAGTTTCATGTGCATTGGCCCACCAACAAAAGAGATCATAAACAAAAACTGGGTCACATCTGCATTTTGAGCACACCATAGACTTCTGGCCCATCCCTCATCACAATATTAAAGCCCTACTGCGAAATATTTTACCCAAAAGTAAGCGTTCATTAAAATAAGTGTGTTTTTATTGATGAAACTAACTATGAAACTAAATGATGATGTCACGTAAACACAAAATAATGGTTTGAAATCATTTAAATGTTCTCAGCGGCAAATATAGTGATCCAGACAGAGCCACCCTCTGGGAACAGCAATCCAGGATTGAGCCGCTTCAACTCGGAGCAGGACAGCAGGAAGAGGAGCATTGAGACGGGCTCAACCGTCGGTCCACAAATAAAGAAACCCTGGATGGACAAGTGAGTCTTTTTTTTTCAGCGGGAATAATGAAAAATGCATTGTGATTATTTTGTTCACTGCGAAAAGTAAACTAGAGATGAGTCATACTGTATGTTCTAGAAATGAGTAGATTTACTTTTGATTTGAGATGGTTAGTAAATAGTGGCACAATGATGACGAATATCAATATAGTTGAAAAAAAAAAAACTTTGCAGTGTTTTCAGACAAATTTTGCATTTGCATGCATTTTTTTAAAATTTCATCTTCATATTCAGACACATAGGTAGAATAATTACAAGCCTGATCAGTCAAACTGAATTTCCTGTCTGTTTTATCGCGCTGTTGTGTTGATAAGAGCTTCTTTACATCACTTTTTGTGTCAGATTTTGAAGTAGCACACGTTGGTGTTGAAATTTGAGTAAACCGTTGCTCCACTTCTCCTGAGTGCAGGAGAGAAGGAGCCTTGTTTCAGGCCAAGGTGACTCATAGGTCAGGGGCCGATCTTTTGTCTCTGTCGTGGGACACAGGTGCAAACAAATGCTATTAAGTTGCAAAAGCTTTACCATAACCCTACCTAACCCACATTGGCTGTGATATTGTATGTCATAGCAGGAGTCTTAAGTTAACCAGCACGCATTTACTCATCGCCAGTTTGTCATTTTAAAATCTGTCTTTTGTGCTTCTAGGCCAGGCTTCAACAACCAACACAAAGGCCCCTTCCCAAAGAGGCTCCACTACATCAACACCAAACTGGAGGTGCGGAAGATCCCACTCGACCTGAACAACATCACCAAACTCAACGAGCACTTCAGCAAGTTTGGCACCATTGTGAACATCCAGGTAAAGACACATGCTGTCAATAAACGTCTATGTAGCAATGAGGTGTCACATTGTGTTATACATTTTCTCTTCATCTCGCTGTTTTTTTGTGTGATCCAGGTGGGCTTTGGCGGAGATATGGACGCCGCGCTGATCCAGTTCACGAAGAACGAGGAGGCGCGGCGGGCCATCTCCTGCGCAGAGGCCGTCCTGAACAACCGCTTCATCCGGGTCTACTGGCACCGAGAGCCCGGGGCTAACAACACCGCGGCCCCTGTTCCAGACCAGGGCACGGGGGTCCAACCTGCGGGACCTGCCCCCAACCACGGACCACCGCACGCCAATCTTCACAAGGTACTTTAACATTCAGATTGTCGTTGGGCTCAACTTGCCGGCAACTCTCGACCCCCTGCAGTTTTTGTAAGTGCATGTTTCTCTAACCTAATGGTGGTTTTCTACATTCTGTACAGGGCATAAAGCAGCACAATGCAGCCGCCTATGTTTTGAACAAGACTGTGCACAAACCTCGGGTTCAGAGCACCGCCGGGACGTCCGGAGCGAACACGGGGGACATCAGCAGTCCTGAGACCATCATTGTACGGATTCGTCTGACTATAGCCTGAGTTTATGCCAAATAAAGACATGCATCTAAGGAAAGGGTTCAGGATTAGTTATTTGAAGATGTACCAAGAGTAATCGCTGTCTGCAGGGAGAGTTTATGTTGCATATTGAATATTAAAGGTGCACTACGCAACTTTTAAGGTGGAAAAAAAAAAATCTCACGTGTTCACATTTGACCATGTTCCCTCGCAGTGGCATCTATGACACTCCAGGATCAATTGTTTTTAGGTTTTCGTACCAGAAACGGGCCAGAAACCCCAAAACTATTGATTCTGGAGCATCACAAAGGCCACTGTGAGGGAAGGCAAAGGTGCCATGCAGCACCCGTAACGCCAATAAGTCACTAAAAGGTCAAATACACAGAAATATCAAGCCTTTTTTTGACATAAAAAGTTACATAGTGCACCTTTAAAGATGGTAATGGAAAAAGTACATTTTTGAAGACTCGCTTTTTAATCAACGTTGTGCACTGATGGGTCAAGAAGCCACTGAGCATTAGACACATGTTGGTCCCCATGAATACACATTTAAGCAAGATTACAGCACCTTATATCAGATATAAGAGAAAGGAGTACGTACTGTTTAAGTGTAGTACATTGGCTAACTTCCTGTATTGAGCAGCACCATTAAGGCCACCCTGCCACCTCTCTTTATCCCTACCCCTGTTTTCTGTGGTCCTCAGGTGCCATCTGCCCTCACAAACTCCCAGAAAGGGCCCTTCGCTCCCACGTCCCTCAAGTCGTCCAAGAGTCTCGGGAAAACGGCGAAAGCACTTATCGCACAAGAAGCTCTCAAGCAGAAGCAGGCAAGACTTTTTCCGCGCACTTTCTAAGCGCACCGTTTGAACTTCTTTTTTTTTCTTTTTTTCTTTTCAGTTTTTAAATCTTCCAGGGCATTATTATTTATCATGCCTTTTGCTTTCTTTTAGGAGGCATTAAAGCTGCAACAGGACATGAGAAAGAAGAAGCAGGAAATGCTGGAGAAGCAAATTGAGTGCCAGAAAGTGAGAAATTTGCTCAAATTACTTGGAATGCTTAATTGTATACAGTGGGTTCAAAAAGTTTTAGGACCTCTTGTAGTCATGTATGTACGTCTCCTGAAAGTGTAATATCAATGATGGTAACTACGTGGAAACTGGACACTTTCAATGTGTTTCTTGGTGATGTCAGCCTCATTTATCCTGCGTTTGGAATATATATATGAATGCTTCCTGGACCCACTGTACATTTCATGCACTGCTTTTATTCATTCATGTAACACTCCTTTCTTCAAGGCCTTAATAAACCGCCTGGAGAAAAACCGAGGCATGAAGCCGGAGGAAAGAGCAAACATCATGAAGACGTTGAAGGAGCTCACAGATAAAATCACTCAGCTGCAGAACGACTTGAACCCTGCCTCTCAGGTCACCAGTGCCAAAGCCAACCACAACCAGCCCAAGACTAAAACCGATGTAAGATGAGATCTTCGAAACTGCACTCTTTTTTTTTTCTTGCACCAATAATTCACCAGTGATGGCGACATTGCACCTTTCATATATTGTTGACATTAAGACACATAATTCTATGTTGGTGAACTTTAGAATTGCAATATTTCACGCATTTCGGACTATGATTCTAAAAGTCTAAACTACAGGATAAGCAGGACTGTAGAAGACCCTGTAAAGACGGGATATTTGGATGTTTGCTAAGAATATTATATTTGCTAAATGATTGCATCATTTTCCAATTTGTTTATTGCAAGCATCCGAATTTTTTATCTGCTTGCAAAGCATCTTGCAGACCATTATCTGCAGTGTTAAGTCAATTATCATTTTCTGCTCTCAGACAATGGGTTTCTCAGGTCTAATATTAGTCATAACCCAAATGTCTCACATCAGAGGCTGTGTATAATTGTGCCACCTGTTTAGCAAAAGTCCTAAACTTACTTTTGTTACCATTAACTGCACAGGCTTGGATCATTATCTTCTATTGCATGTTTTGTAACTCCAATAATATGCCCTACTGCCGTTTTGTTATATTTAATGTGTGACTGTGCCCAGGCCCAGAAGGAGCTGCTCGACGCTGAGCTGGACTTTCACAAGAAGATGAACTCCGGAGAGGACACTACAGACCTCAAGAGGAAGCTGGGGCAGCTGCAAGTCGAGGTGCTTCACTTCTGCCACAGACACCCACACACGCTTAGCTACAGATCAAGATAAGGGCGATGTCATTGAGTTTCATCAGCCTTTTTCTTGTGACAACAGGAAATCTGTTTATTGAAAGCGTCATCAAAGAGAAATGTGCATCTAAATGAAAAGGATGACTATAATGAGAAAGACTACTGAATAAAGGATGCAAGGAAAAGTATAATCTTTAACGCTATTTCAGTATTGGCACATGTAGCTGTCAGTTTTAATCACATAAGCCCTAAACCCCTTTTGTTCACCTCTCTTATGGCGAGCCAGCAAAAACTATTGGGAGCTGTTCAATGTCACACGTGTCACAGTCTAACACAACCACAGCTTTGTCCGTAACACCCCACCCATCCCGACATGTTCTCTTGCCTCCTTCTGGGTCTTAAATTAGTGAGAGATTAAAAATGCACGTGGCCCCCATCGTCCCGGGCCAACCCGCCTTCTGCACATTAAACTTCAGCCACTTAAGAAAGCCCAGAGGAGCGGGCACGAACGAACGCAAATCAGACAGCGGCGCTCACTGATGGAGCGGCGTCTCATTAAAGCTCTGCTTCAAACTGTGGGGTGACAATTAGAGACGGGAGTGACGGAGGGAGAGGGGAAGTTAGAAGTTTGTATGAAGTTGTGACTTGCAGCACAATGTTAAGACAACACGGTGTGGGATCTTGAGGACATGTTTTGACTTTTAAAATACAACTATCTTAACAACCTTAGTAAATAATGGACAACGTTTAGTTTTCAAACTATTGAACCACCTGGTAAAAGGTTAAACATTTGCAGACTCCACAATAAAAGAACTTTTTGGTTGGACTTGATAGTTGCTGTAGAAGTCGTTGTCTTATTGACCTCATGTGTTGTCTCCAAGGCAACGCGGTTAGGTCTGATCCGCGCCCCTTCGAGCCGGGGCAGAGGCCGAGGGAAGATGGCGGTGGATCACGGCGCAGTGGGGCGAGGCCGAGGACGCAGCCGGGACGCCACGGGCCGAGGCGGCACAATAAACCGAATGGTGGTGGACCACAGACCAAGAGCTCTGGCCATTTTGGGAGTCACACAGGAGGAGAAGGAGGAGCTCATGCCCCACTTTGTGGTAAGTAGAAAAATGGTCAAATACAGGGCTCATATTCCACAAATGTAACCTTTTTGTGGATTTTAGCCACACTTTCTGTGTTTTTAAAGGCTCAGTTCTAATCATCTTTAGCACCCAAAATGCCTCCACTAAAAATCATTTCTTGCCAATAGTTGTTAGCTATTGTTTTTAACTTTTGAAAACTGCTTCACTCGCCTCTGTGCCAGAAGATGCTTTTGTTTGCTGAGAAATCGTAGGGGTTTTTACTTTGACCTGTTGACATACATAGATGTAAGTTAAAGGTGCATTATGCAACTTTTTATGTGACAAAAAAAAAGTTGATATTTGTGTGTATTTGACCTTGTAGTGACGGCATGAGCTGTATGAGTGGTCAGCATGGCGCCTTTACTTTCCATCACAGTCTACAACACTCCAGGATCAACTGATTTATAGGTTTTCTGGTGAGAGGCTCCGTCAGCAGTGAAAACCTTCCAAACAGTTGATCCTGGATCATCGTAGACTGTGATGGAAAGTAAAGGCGCCATGCTGACTCATACATTTTTTTCCACATAAAAAGTTGCATAATGCACCTTTTCAAAGCGTACATCAGCTAAATGGAACCCCCCCTGAATAAACCTTTAAAACAGAGGTTAGAGACTGATGTGTTGTCTGCAGAAATTTGGAGAGATTGAAGATCTGCGTGACCATGACGCCACCACCGTCGTCATGACGTTCAAGACGAGAAGCGAAGCTGAAAATGTAAGAAATCTGTCACATATTACATGTAAAAAAAAAAAACAGAAATCTGTCCAGTTCTGAAATGTTTTTGTTTTGTTAACATGCAGGCTGCCAACCAGGGCGCAAAGTTCAAAGGTCGCGTGCTGCAGATTTCCTGGTACAAGCCCAAGACGCCGTCCGTCGCAACTGAACCTGAGGAGGAGGAGGCCAAAGAAGAGGACAGCTCGGTATCACTTTCAATTTCCACAATTTTGCAGTAGATTTAGTCTTTGTGAAATACTTAAGTCAAGTCAGCAGAAACATTACAATGACTCTGAGTCATATGACACCGCTCGCTATGTCAAAACACATGTTATCTGCCAGTGTGGTTTTAACTCAGGCCAACATGGAAGAGGCCAGAATCAGCAGTTTTTTGTTTTTTTCTCAGCCCAGCACACAACAAAGCAAATCTAATCAGTGGTTTCACTTCAAACAGAAGGAGAGCGGCTCGTATCTGGCGGAGGAGGAAGAAGAAGAGGAGGAGGATGACGACGAAGATGACGAATACGAGAGCAGATCCTGGAGGCGATAAAAACTCCATTTTGTTTCCAGTATTTCGAAGCAAAAATCTTTTTTGTTTTGTTTTGTTTTTAACACAAGTCTTTAGCGAAACACCAAAAGACACAAAGGAAAGAGGGTCAAAGTTTCCCCTCGGAACTCAAACTGATTAAAACTTCTCACTTTTGCTGAGAGGTAAGCGTGTCTAAGTTGTCCTCATAGATATAGTACAGATCTATGTACGTCTCCGTGTGCTTACCAGACGATTCGTATCAGTAATGCACAACATTTGTGTCTACTGTGAATAGGTATTTTTTATACTTAAAACTGTATTGAAACGCCATTTTTCGAAGGATATTTGTCCTGTGTTTTGGGGACACGCTCATTCCATCATAAATTCACTTAAGAAGTAAGATAATTTATTTTTCCACAAGTGCACTGTATCAAAAGGAGATTTGACACATAAGGATATGCTTTATATCACTATAAAACATTTACTTTTTTTTTTCCTTCACTTGTTTTGGATGTGGATGCTTATTTTAGATACATTCAATACTCTCTCATAAAGCAGTGCAGGTGCAATACTCATTATTGATGTTTACAAATGCCTTCTTTATCCACCTCTAACAGTTTTGCAGGAAGCGTCCATTTCAACTTTAAGTGCATCCCCGATCCATCCCAATATTGCGAGCTCCCACAGTTAATCTGGAAACATGTCACTCTTCCTTCACGCGAGTTTTCTTCATTCATCCAAAAGGCCCGGGAGACCACAGTCATCTCACATGATCGGAAAGACAGGCGTTTGAATGTAAAACTGAGACGTTGATTTTAATATATGTATAATTTTGCCTTACAATCAGCGACAGGCTGAATTTTTACTAGAGTTATCATTTACTTTTGTACATTTTGTAAATGCTTGAAAGAGTAATTACTGTTGTATCTTTTGGTTGTTTTAAACGGCACACCGAGTCGGGTCGAAATGCAAAGCAAGAGTGTCTCTGCTTTTATTTCAAATTAGTTGCAACCTTTTTTCACTTTGAGTCATTCACCATCTAAGGTATACATTATTTATCTGTTTACTTCACATAAGAGACATAGGACGCAACCCCAAACCTCTACGGGTGCAAATAAATCCGAACATTGTGGGAAAGGTTTTATTCAGCGCAAACAAATAAACGTGCAGAGATTCAGGACACAATTTTTGATCTGTGTGTGTGAGAATGATATTGATATTGATTTCAATTGAAAGATCATGACACTTTTCCACAATGTTCACATTTATTTAGATGTGCCCGTCTGGCTCAACAAACGCACTGTGACTGAGCAGGAAGTGGACACGTTGGTGATGTGTCGTCTTCACATTGTATACTGTACGCTAGTGTCGTTGGGATGGAAGTACATCCACTACAAAATTAATAAAAACTCACAGCAACCAATGAATACAGAACACTATATATATATATATTACAAAAAGGAAACATTTAATTTGGCCTTGTTGAAATGAAATCCCTCCCGTGCCCTGGCGACACTAACAACTTAGATCGTTGACTGAACATTTTTGCATAGCTCATTGTAACAAGTTGCTTTTGTGATTTATTATTTAACAATGTCAAGCTCATTTTAAGAATCACCATTATTTACCTGGCAGGACTCTTGCTTGTGAAGATACTGAGGTGTTTGTTTCACTTTTTGTAAATGCCCTGTATGCTATAACTATCACAATAGTGTAAAGTGTAAAATGTCGATTGGATAATAGTTTTTTGTTTTTTGTTTTTTTTCCTTTTGATATGTTACTGTTTATATTTGCAGGATGTAGATGTATTTTCTTCATGTATTTTGTTTGTAAAAATGGATTTCTAATTTACTAGCATGTTTGCTTTGGGCAATAAAGTGAGAGGAATGGGATGCTTGTAACATACAAAGAAAGAAAAAGAAAAGATAACTTAAAAGATTGGAACCTTTTGGATTGAATCAAGAAGAAAAAAAAAAAAAAGATTGAGGAAAAAAGAAAAGAAAAAAGGAAATGAAATAGTGGGAGAAAAAAAAAAGCAAGCCAAAGCATTCCTGACGACAATATTAATCTGAGCTCTTGTGTGGTGTCCTTTATTTTACTAAGCACATTTAGGCAGTGGAAATACTCAGACTCATGTAGTGTAACTTTTTATGCAGGGGAAAAAGTTTATATTAGTGTGTATTTGACATTTGGATGAATGGAAACAAGTGTAACCATGGAGATTATAATAATGCATTGGTTTTATATAGCACTTTTCTGGACATTTAAAGACGTTTTACATTGCACTATTCGTTCACTCCATACTCGGTGGTGGTAAGCTACTATTGTAGCCACAACTGCCCTGGGGTAGACTGACGGAGCGAGGCAACCAGTCTGCGCCATCAGCACCACCAACCACTCACTCACTCAGGCACTACATTCGCCAGGCTTCCTGGTGTTCCCAAGTGGTCTCCCATCCAAGTACTGACCAGGCCCTTCCCTGCTTAGCTTCCAAGGTCTGACGGGATTGGGCATCGCAAAGGCGGAATGGCCATGATTCCTGTAGCGGTGAAAACCTACCAGAAACCCTAAAGAACAATTGATCATGGAGTGTCAGAGAGGATGGAAAGTAAATGATAACCACTTGTACAGCCACTGGGTCACTGAAAGGTCAAATAAAACGTCTGCTTAAAACGTTGCGTAATGCACAATTAATCAGAGATCATTTAGTTCATAATGATTTGCAGGCATCAGTGTTATTTGGATGTTTAAAACCATATCCTTTTGGTGCTCCTGAATGCAGAGATCAGTTTCACCAAATAAGTAGAACTCAAATTATTACTCAAGTATTTGGAGAACATGTTACATGAGTACTTATTGTCTTTTAAAGAAGAAGCATTTGTGCCTATAAGTAAAGATGCCCAATACATGTGGAGGATGTAAAAGCATTGTTGACAGTTGAGACTAAAATATGACTTAAGCTGGTGAAGTACAGCTGCATCTGCCAGACTGAACGCACTCACGGTCAACACTCAATAAAAGATGCCATCCTCACTCACCAGAACCCCAAAGTTAGACAGGGTTGTAAACAATGGCTATTGAAATATGGATGCTACAACAGTGTGACAGCTATTAACAAATATAAAAGTGCTGCAGACAGGCGTGAGATAGGGGCGAGAAAAGCTCCTTCATGCTTTATTCAGGCCAGTTCTCAAACTTTTAGCACCACCTCATAAAACGTTTGACCGTCTTAAGATCACCAGGCCTAGTTCAAGATGAAATCAAGAGTGAAAGGGTCTAGAATAGAATATCTGGACTAACTCAATAGGCACGTCACATTAAAAAAAGGTCTGTGGAAGATAAGCTGTTGATTAACTTGAATATACTTAAAAGTTGTGTGACTCTGCAGGCAACAGGTCTGCATGGTGAGAAAAGACCTTGGCTGTTTTAATTTGTGTAATGAATAAGCTCATGCCAGTGGGGAAATGGATGCCTGACACTGGCTGCTGAATTATTGAGGGTCTGGGGAACAGGAGAGGCACAGGTGGATCAGGTGCCACTCTGTGTCATCTATGTCCCGCGGACGTACACGGGGCTCAGGGCTTTACGGGACAGCTACGTTGCCAGTGTTCATTTTGACCATTAATTTTAGTTTAGTTTTAATCTTAATCTCCTGATGTGAATGTGTGTGTTTGCTTTAAACAAAGTAATGTTGTGCAAATGTAGGCGCCTATATCTCTAGCAACATATTTACTTAATCTCGGATATTTCTCAAAAGTCAAAAATATACCCTCAGAGCAAACCCGACATTGTAATTTGCACGGGCTTTTCATATGTAATGCTTCAGGACCATGGACAGCGCCAGGCGGACATCGCTCGCTGTCCATGGTGCTGAACCAACTGGGCGCATTTTCCGTTGCCTGTCCTTAAATTGCCTTATATTCATACAAATAAAATCACACCGCTCTTGGATCACGCCGCTGTTAGAATCTCGGTCAATATGAACATGTTTTAGAATATTAATTTTGTGACTTAAAAAGTGTCACAAAAGGGCGACGTTGCCACATGACGCTTGCGCAAAGAGGCCACACTTTGGCACTTGTAAACTGAGTGCGTTGGGAGGGGGGAGGGAAGCCGGGAGGCGATGCCCTGCCGCGTGAGCAGCTCATTGTGGGTGACCGGAGCCTCGCGCAGGACCTCATACACTGTGCGTCCTCGTGCCTGGGGCCTTGGCATCCCCGGAGGAGGATGATGACCATGAACGGCAAACAGCATTTCAGCATGCACCCGGCCCTGCACGAGCCCAAGTACCCCGGCCTGCACGCGGGCTCGGAGGGCATGCGCAGAGTGTGTGTGCCCGGCCCGCAGGTACGTGCTTCAGTTTGGTGGAAATGTCACTGTAATAAGGCGTGTAATGTTTGACAGGGAAGAGCCTCGGTTGTCTTGGATGGAGGTCTGTTTTGATTTCTGGAGCTTAAAACTACTTCCAGATGCATCATGACCTGAACGAACTAGAGCACATTTGACACGACTTTGTTCCAGCGAGTTTCTCTCTCTCCTCTGTGTCTGTCCCCCCTCCCCTCTCACACATGTCAATTCAAGCAATGCTCTTGCTTCATATTAATTTTTATGACCTGCGCTTTGAGGAGCCTGCTCTGCGCTGCCTTTGGAAAAAAAAAAATGTTTTTAAGATCCTGAGAGCTGACTGCTGACACAATTCCCCGCTGACTTGCAGTATGCTCTCTCCTCTCTCTTGCAGCTGCAGGGCAATATATTCGGAGGCTTTGATGAGAGCCTGCTGGCGCGGGCAGAGGCTCTGGCGGCGGCTGACAGCATCGTCTCTCACAGCAAGAGCCACGCGTTCAAAGCAGACGTGACCTACCATACCATGAGCAGTGTCCCCTGCACCTCAGCCCCCTCCTCAAGTGCTGTGCCCATCTCCCACGTACCGTCCACCATCGCGTCCCACCACCACCACCACTCGCACCTGGGCCAGGGCCTGGAGGCCGGGGACCTGCTGGAGCACCTGTCCAGCAGCCTGGCCGTGAGCGGGATGGGCGCCCCGGACCCCTCGGGGATGACGGCGCAGACGCACCACCACCACCACCATTTGCAGACAATGGGCCAGCTGCACCAGGCCATGGCCACCATGGCACACCCGCACTCTCTCTCCATGCACGGGGGCATGGTCAGCGACGTGGAGTCGGATCCGCGGGAGCTGGAGGCGTTCGCGGAGCGCTTCAAACAGCGCAGGATCAAACTGGGAGTGACACAGGCGGACGTGGGGTCCGCACTGGCCAACCTAAAGATTCCAGGAGTTGGGTCGCTCAGTCAGAGTACCATCTGTCGGTTCGAGTCTCTCACCCTGTCCCATAACAACATGATTGCGCTCAAGCCCGTTCTCCAAGCGTGGCTCGAGGAAGCCGAGGCTGCGTACCGTGAAAAAAGCAGTAAGCCGGATCTTTTCAATGGGAATGAGCGGAAAAGGAAGCGCACGTCCATCGCCGCGCCGGAAAAGCGCTCTTTGGAGGCATACTTTGCCATCCAGCCGCGGCCCTCGTCCGAGAAAATTGCAGCCATCGCAGAGAAATTGGACCTGAAAAAGAACGTGGTTCGAGTGTGGTTTTGCAACCAGCGGCAAAAACAGAAACGAATGAAATACTCTGCTGCGCACTGACTTTCACACATCATGAATAAAATAGCCTACTACATTTTTGATTGAGTGATTAATAATAGCCTAAGTAACAGGGATTTATTAACAAGCTGCTCGCGTCTGGGCTGGATTATCTCCAAAAACTGGACTTAGACCTCTGTTGTTGCACTTTTTTTTTTCCCTTTGATGGAACTGTCGTTGATCTGTGAGGAGGTGGCTTTTGATGTTGTCGACCATTTTTCTTGCACTGTTTGGGGTTTAAGAATACTTTAATTCGTGTCGTCGAAAATCACTTCACTCCGTAACGAGGGGGGGGACGTTTTCAAAGGGCAAACGGTAATCACGTATTCCAAAGTTATCAACACTCACTTTACTGTGTTCTACAAGTGTTTGGAAAGTTCAAACTGGGATTGTCACTGTGTTTTGGGGGAAAGGATCGAAACGTCACGTCACAGATTCTTCATATTCATGTCGTGAACTTATTCTTTTTTTTTTTTTTTTTTTTTTACGCACAATATCACAGGGTATGACGCACTGTTTATCCCTTATAAACGGTATTACACTGATGTCTACGAGGCACATAATCCGTGTGAATGCTGCTATATTTATACAAGTATTTTGATGTGTTTTTTTGGAGCTCTTTAGCCCAGATACAATAAACCACTTATTATATTAATAACATTATTTTCTTCACCCTTTTGTTTTACTTGAAAATGTGTGGAAAAATAAAATGTATGAATACTTTTCTAATTATTATCATTGTGTTAAATTCTTCTAAGCGCCCTTTTTGCATTTATCCAGACGTGTTCATCATCTGTTTTTCCTGTTTGTTTGGTAATTCTGTTTCCCATTGTTTAATTCATAGATCCCCAGGCCTCAGTCGGGATTAAATATGTATCCTCGTTGTATGATCCGAGCGCCGTGGTATAATAAAGGCCGGGCAATGTACAGGCGTTTTCTCACCGCGGTGCGTAAAAACGCGCGTCTCCATCCGCGCCGCGCCGTTAATGGCCCTCTCCTCTCTAATTAGCCTCGTGTGAATTATGGATGCCCGTGTGTCACCGGGTTACGAGAGGAGGGGGGGTTTGAAATTATTAAGTAATGACGATGCAATATTAATCCTAAATTGGTATAAAACGAAGAAATGCGAAGGAGGAGCAGGTAAAAGTCGGGACCGGAGGAGCGCGCGGCGCCTCTGGGGAAAAGCTGGATACTGAGGACGCGCCAAACTACCCGAAACAACCTACGTTTTCGACCAGTAAGTAAGTATAGGCTATTTTTGTGTGTCTATATCATCGTCTAATTTGGTTACTCGCCTTTGTTCCGTCGCGTGTGTGTATTCTCTGCAGTTTCCCGCACAATTGAGGCCTTATTTTAATTTTCTCTACTAATATCCCACACCTACATGCGTTTTGGTTTGTCCACAATGCAAAACTTAATCAGGCTAATGTGATGCCGTTAATGATGTTATTAAATGAGGGCTTTCGGAGCCGGATCCACCCCACCGTTACGCGAGGCCTGAGGTTGTGTGCTTTCCCCCTCTGAGACTGTCGGTGAGTTGTTGCAGCCAGAGGACCAATACTTCGCAACTGCAAGGAAACATTTGTGGCGCTGATTAATATTCCCTTTGAAGGCGTGTAATCCGTGGTGTTAACGTGGATGTTTCACTGTAAGAGCGACGCAACAGAGGCGGATCATGATGTTACAGTCAATTAGGCCTTTTACTGACGTGTCTGTTACTGGTGCACCCTACTGACAAGTAATGCAGCAGGTTTACGCACACAAAAGCCTGGAATTACAATATAGAAATATGTGTTTCTCCATGGGGATGATAAAGTACACCTCAACCTTAACCTTAACAACTGCGAATTAGATGAATGGCCCAAAGGGGGGAGGCACCTATAGGCCTATTAGCTGTATTAGAATAAACAGATGATCGCTGGCATGGCATATTGGTCTCCCCTCATTCGCCCCACAATAAAAATGGTTTCTTTTCTTTTCTTTTTCTTTTTCTTTCCTTTTTCTTTTTTTTCTTTCCTTTTTTTTTTCTTTTTCTTTTTCTTTTTCTTTTTCTTTTTCTTTTCCCGGAGGAGGTGCGGTTAGCGCTCGTGCTTCACGCCAAGAAGGTCCGGGGCCACGTGTCTGCGTAGGTTTCCTCCGTGTACTTCAGTTTCCCCAACCACTATAACATGGGTAACGCTTTATATTAAGGTGTGCTCGTTAAGTATTAATAAGGCAGTAATAAGCATTAATAATATGCTTGTCAAGTATTAACACACCGCTTATTATACTTGTATCTGTTAACATACTAATAGGCCATTAATTATCGGCTTATTCATAGCCAACCCTAAACCTGACCTTAACCCTAACCCTAAAATGATTACTAATGCTTATTAATACTTGTGAGCACACCTTGATCTAAAGCGATGCCAAAACATGTACAATAGGCCAGAAAGAATGTAGTGCGTGAGTGAGTGGTTGGTGGTGGTCGGAGGGGCCGATGGCACAGACTGGTTGCCTCGCTTCCGTCAGTCTACCCCAGGGCAGCTGTGGCTACAATCATAGCTTACCACCCCTGAGTATGGAGTGAATGAATAATGAGTACAGTGTAGGGCAATACAAGAGTTAGGCATTGATACTATGAATATATGGCAACAGTGCTATGGCAGTGTGACAGTTATCCATTTTGGCTCTCAGCCAGGATTATGTTTGGAATGAAAATGATGCAAGGGCACACCCTCGATTGCTTTCTGTAAAAAAAAAGAAAGAAAAAAAAGAAAAATATCCGCAATGTGATCATTCTTCTTCTCATTGGAGTTTTATGGCATGTGTGTCTTTAGAAGAGTATTTATTGTCTCCCATATACAACGAATGCCAGAAATGTGCCATCAGCTAGCTCATCCACATGGGCATGGTTTATGATAATTGAATATTATAATATGAATATTGAATATTATATATTCAGTCAGTGCCACACGCTATCAGTCTGAACTGTGGCGACACTGGTACAGCTGTCTGCTCTAAATGTTGTTGTGTGTTTGTTTTTGTTTTTTAACTGGACCTCGAGTCTGCAATAAAGGTTGATGATGATGATATATAATATAATTGAATTGAATATGAAATTGATGCTGTCGATCATTTTAATTAGTGACTGACTCTATGATCTCTGACTGTGCAATCTCCACAGTCAAAAATAAAACTGACTGATAAACAGACTAAAGACAGATAAATAAGGATATCAAAGGAAAAACAATAAAGATGCAAAGCAGCAAGTAAAGAAACAGTTCATGTAAAACCGGTCCCAAAAGCATGTGGTAAAAGCATTCAAACTTAGCATTAAACTTAGACAGATGTTTAAATGTCTTCATCCACTTGAGTCCCAGGATTCCTTGGGCCATGCCCACCCCGTATGCACGATGAGTATCATACTGCAGGCGCCCGGCGGTAAGTCGAGCTGAAGCCTGTGAGCGCTCGCAGCATGTGGTGACTGGGGCATGTCAATTATTCACGAGACACTCAGAGCAATCCTGCATATTCTCATGCCATAATCGAGGTGAGGGCGACGACTCAATTTGAGAATCATGGAGGACTTCCTCAGTGAATGGAGCAACGCAAGAGGGGTTATTACAAATGTGTTAAGCTTTCATAAAAGCCTTTACTACTCATATATATATATATATATATATTTTAAAAGGGAGTAGCAGTCAGATATTTACTCAAGTAAGTGCAAAATTACTATAACTAAATAAAAAAAAGTAATTCAAGTATAAGGACAACAAAACATATGTAACAGGACAGACACATAAAACAGGATGAACATTCTGGGTAACACTTTATTTTACATTACCCTTGATACATTGTACCTAAATGAATTTGTTACAATGTAATGTGCTCTGTAACAATGTGTAATAACTTGTACCTATGGGTTAGATACACAATGGAATATTATGTATTTGTAGTTTGTCGGTACATCATGTAATAAGACATAACTCTAACTTTAACCTTAAGCCTTAACCCTGAGGGTCTCGTGTCCTATTACATTTTGTACCTACAAAGTACTAATACAAGTTATTCCATTGTGTATCTAACCCATAGGTACAAGTTATTACACACTGATACAAAGCTCATTACATTGTACTAAATTTAATGAGGTACAATGTATCAAGGTAGTGTAAAATAAAAATGTAATTATCCACAAAACAAATTCACAAAAAAATTATATTTAAGGAACCGTTCTTCATATACTATAAAGCTAATTTGATCAATGACACTTTGATCCATTTTATTTGTCAACATCAAGCTATTGTCATTCACAAATGTACTCACAGTGGAAAGAGAAACCGACTGTCGCTCAAGGGGGGGAAAAAACAAGATGGATGAAGTAAAAAGTACTTAGTGATAAAACTGGACTAACAGTTACTTCCAAAGTCACTCAAGTTCACATACCACCCGCCTCTGAAAGATTATAGCCTCTAAAAAAAACATTGAACTTCAGGAGAAATTTTAAATATGAATTTATTTTTACACATTATTAAAACGCTTTCCCCCCCCCCTTTTCGGATAAAGCTGCTTCAAGACTTAAAAAAAAAACATAATACACTCATTTGTAACTGTATAGAGATTGGACTAGATGAGGATCCAGCCTAAACAACAATGTACCCTAGGAGAGTCCGCTTGAGAAGAGCCTTTCTGACAGAATGGGGATGAAAGCCGTGGTTAATTGCTGCAGAATGCACGCGCGTACATATGCACACTCCCCCCCTCCCTATCTCTCTCGCACTCACACAGACAGGGGAGAGGCGCGCTTGGGAATGTGAAGGAGAGGGGGGGGGGGGCAGTCGAGAAGACACCCCGAACTTAATAATTCATCTCATGCCAGTAGCAACAAATGAGAATGTGACCGAATCGAAAAGAGACAGCTACCTCTGCTCTCTCTATTAGTCGCCTCGGATCAGCGTCAAAGGTCCAAAACCTGCCGCCGCCCTTGGGGAGTGAGACCTGGGCCAAATCGGGCATATTATATATACGGTTAACTTCTCAGAAACTTGAGTCTATGTTAGTCTGTTGCCGTATAAAGGAAGGGCGTAGGTAGGTGCTTTCCATCCGCGTCTCCGGTTTCTCTGGGCGCTGAAGTGTAAAATATATGTCATCCGCGCTTGTGTTCAGGTGATGGCGGTGACGCAACAGGCAAATGGGCTAAATGGACCAGAGGAGGAGCATGAAAAAGTAATGCATCGATGGCGTTTAGGTCCAAAGTTGTTTTATTTGTACCTTTGTTTATGCAGCAGACTTTATTATACCCCATAGGGAAGAATTGTCCTCTTGTTTGTGGTGCGGCCGCAGTGCAGCAACTCCTGGTCTTGAGCTAAGTAAGGTTCATGGTCAGAAGGGGGGTAACCTGGCCGGAGGTTTTTGCCTGCTGTGCATGTTTTGGGTTGATAGAGGAACAAAGAGCACTCAAAAGAAACGATACTAGATGCAATGAGGAGAGACTTCTGACTGCTGCACCACCGTGGAGGTACAAAAAGTGCACTATCAGCCCATAATATAATATAATATAATATAATATAATATAATATAATATAATAAGAAAAAAGACAGAAAATTAATGCTAAATTATTTTTAATTAAATGCCATATATCTGTTTTTTTTTTCTCAAATATTTTATAATTTTTTATTATTTTGTTATTTTATTTTATATTATATTTTATCCTCTCCTAACATTTGTAGCATCCCAATTCTTCAAAAGGACAGATTTAATCAATCACTTTTGTACTGGTTGGAAAGAAGAAGAAAGAAAGAAGAAGAAAGCAGAAGGAATAAAAAAAGAAAAACAAAGGAAGAAGAAAGAAGAAGGAAGAAGAAGAAGGAAGAAGAAAGAAGAAGGAAGAAGAAGAAAGACGAAGGAAGAAGAAGGAAGAAGAAAGACGAAGGAAGAAGAAGGAAGAAGAAAGACGAAGAAAGAAGAAAGCAGAAGGAATAAAAAAAGAAAAACAAAGAAGGAAGAAGAAAGCAGAAGAAAGAAGGAAGAAGAAGGAGGAAGAAGAAAGAAGAAGGAAGAAGAAGAAAGACGAAGAAGGAAGAAGAAAGAAGAAGGAAGAAGAAGAAAGAGAGTAAACCTACGCAGACACGGGGAGATAGTGTCTCCCTGTTGGTATAGTGTCTTTAAAGTCACACTGCGTAACCGTTTTGAATCTCATATTTGGCTGCCTTTGGTCAACATCTCCATGGAGACGAGCTGGAGGCGTCACACTCCCAGTAAAGTTAGCCAGACAAGTCAAAACAAGTTTGTTTCATTATTTAGGCTTTTTTTTTTTTTCAACAGCAAAAATATCAGTAATTTTTAAGTATATCAGAAGCTTTGCACGTTCCCCAGTACTGATGACTACCATTCGTGATGTTCATGTTCTCATAGTTTGTTTGAGGACACGCGTCTGCTAATGAACTCACTATACATTATGCAGAAGCGAATGAGCAGCTGAGCATACATCGCTTGCAATGACACGTGAAAGTTGAGGTGGTTTGTTCAAGATCTTACTCCCGATAAACGACTTAGATTTATTTTAGAAAGAGGCTTTGGGTAAGTCAAAATTAGAGACAGAGTCAGAGACACTTAGCCATGGCCTCTTCATTGGGAGGAACAGTATTATCCCTCGCATTCATTATTCAGGTGTTCTCCATTATCAAAGTGCCCAGAGAAATGAGACTAACCCAGCTAGAAATAACTCACTGTGGCGTGATTTTTTTCCTTTTTCCTTTCTGTGAAGCACTTAGAGATGTCGCAGGTGCTGATCTGTGCATGAGAAGAAGAGGAGAAGAGTTCAACATGCAAACGGCACACGGGCCACAGGACATTCCAACCCTTTTCGGAGAACAGAGGAGACTGAGGGAGGTGAGGAAGTGTGAAGATGTGTATGATGGAGCAACGAGAATGGAATAGCCCAATGCCTTAAACCTCTTAAACCGCCACCTGAACCGGGCACATTTTCTCCAGTTTGGCTTTACCCCAAATCTAAAGCTTCTAGGGAAAAAAGTGTCAAAGTAGCGACAAAAATGAGACAAAACAAGGATGAAAATGTAACAAAAGAGCGATAAAAAAACGTGACCAAAATGTGCTATAAAATGTGCAATAAAAGCCATGAGACTCCAGAAGAAACAGTGTAAGAAACAACTCACCCTCTCAACAACTGTTTAGATTCATCTGCTATCATTTACATTATGTTTGTGAAGTAACATAGATCATGACTATCTGGTTTTAGGGTGGAACAGCTGTCTGCTTCAGATATAATACAAAATCTGATACTCCAGATCGACCATAAACATGTCAGCAGATTTAACATCTGTCGATTTGACATCTGGGATGGAGCTGTTCGGGGACTCAAAAGGGGAACATTCTCTGAAAACTATAATCTCCTAGTTAAGTTCTCTGATGATGCTGGAAGGTTCGAGGAAGGGGTTGACACTGGTGGGCCGAAGAGAGAATTCCTCTCCCTGCTTATGAAGGAGCTGCACAGACAACCTATCTTTGATGGACCAGCAGAGAGCCACTAGCTTGCCTATAATTCAGCAGGTTATGTTTTGTATATAGTTTTTCTAAAATGAACTACATCATTCAAAATACAGAAACTAATTTAACACTTATTTTGCATTCCCACGGACAGCAATAAACTGCAGTTGTTTCACAGCTCGTTTGGAAAGGCCAGTGAACAGGTCTTTACAACAGTTTAAGCGGGTTTAGTCCGGTTTAGACACTAATTTAGCAATTTAGCAATGTGTTTTTAGACGGTAATAGGCCGCTGATGTAATGATTACCCCTCGATTTCAAACTTGATTTTTAGGTTCTAGTTAAGGAGCTTCAAGATGACCAATGACAACATCTCTGTGTTTTTGTGGCCAAAGACAAAATGTAATGATTAACTGTTTTTAACTGGAGGAAGTTGTTTTGAATCCAAAACTGTGTTTGATGCAATGGCACAGTGTATCTACAGGCCCATGTTCACCAGCTGTCAGAAGTGAAATGTAACGGGTTGTCTCCCTTATCTCCCTTACTGCCACTTTAAGTTGGGTGTGATTTTCTTTTGTGGGTGTTTCTTTGTTTGCAGTGGGCCAATGGCCATGTCTTAAGTTAGTAGGGGCGGGACCTTAATCTAAAAACACCTGTGCACCTTTTGTTCTCCCTCATTGTTCGGTTTGGTCTTGTCCACCAGGTCAGTAGCCTCACTCATGCTTGTTCATAAATGAAGATGTATTAGTTGAATGTTTTATTTCTTAACATTGCCCTCATTGTTTGGTTTGGTCTTGTCCACCAGGGGTCCAGGCCAGTCTGAGGGCAAGTCAGCTGCTCCGCTGGGACGGCGTGTGGTTGCTGGGGTCATAGCACCTTACCAGTACAGAGACCACGAGCCATGTTGCGGAGTATGCCGACCGTTCAGCCTGGACCCCTGGAAAAGAGCCCTTCACTAAGCCCATTCAAGTTCCTTCCAACCATGTCCCCACCAAGCTCCTCCTACTCCTAAGGGCATCAGCTGAACCCCATCTACCTAACCTGCTCCTCAATCAATTTTAGTAGTGGTTTTACGAAATAAACAAACCTAAAACTTTCTCCTGGTCTTGGTCTCCTTGTACCCTGGTGATCGACCCATAAACAGAAACATAGATTTGAGCATCGTCTGCGTAATCGTGACAGGACACGTTGTTACTGGATATTAATTGACCCAATAAAGCATGTACAGATTGAACAAGAGGGACCCCAGAATTGACCCCTGAGGAACCCCACAGGTGAATGCCATCCGGTCCGAGACACAGCTACTAACCTCGACACAGTGTATCTGTCTTGAAGGTAAGACACAAACCCCTCCCCCCAGAGCCTTTCCAGAGAGTCACATCCAGTTTTGTAACCTCTCTAGTAAGAAAGATCCCACGGTCCCGGTCTCAGGTCCTCAGGTTCAGCAGGACTAAAACTGTGGCCTTGCCTGCGTCTGCATTTAGCCTGATGTCATTAGTCACCTTGATCAAGGCTCTCTCAGTACTGTAAGAATGCATCACAACTTTCAGGGAGCAATACTGTCACGGGAATGTAAACAACAAGCTTGTCAGTTCACAATCAATAGAAATACTTTATAATTCGTCTTTTTCTTCACACTAATGCCCGCTTTCCCGAAGGACAAAACTCCTTTTCCCCGAGACAATACCTTGGTTGCTTGTGCCTTAATCCTTCCCCCCCCCCTTATGATTTTGGGAAAAGTTGCTGTGGTGTTTTACCATGAGAAGGTGGACGATTGTCAAAGGTTAAGAAGTTGACAGTGACAGTGATGAAATAAATAAGTATGAAAATATATTATAGTAAATTTACAGCCCAGGTAAGAACCACAAAAGTTTTCAATCCATGATGGAAAACAAAGCAAGTGAAATCCTGTCGGTCTCAAGTTTTATTGTTCCCTTTTCTACCTCGATCACATCAAGGTGAGGTCAGCCCTGCCATCGCGCTCGCCGTGACGGTAAACCTGGGCGACAGCGGCGGCACCCATGAGGAGCCAGCAGCAGAGGAAACGTCCCAAAACGGCACCTCCGGCCTATAGGCTGATGAGAACTGGTCTCGCCCTATCACTGCTCCGCTCCACTCAAGTCTGCTGAATTATTTCAATAGTGCTGCATGAGTGTAGACAACCAAGCAAGAGCTGCAACAAATCTCCCTTTAAATTGATCTTAATAACTAATGTATAAAAAATAGAAATGTTTTGAATTTACAGACATGTTCCAACCTTCATTAGAGCTACAGCCGTGTCACCTTTCCATGCTTGCAGTATCAACAGAACAATGTTAACTATTCTTTGTCTCTCTTATGGGTTTGTGCCTTTGAAGCAAGACATAAAAAAGCCAGGCTGGGACAGAGCGGGGCCCCTGGAGGACGCCACACTGCAGCAGAGTCAGAGTTAGCTCCCCCCCCTCCCTTGCTCCCAGTGGTCCCAGGCCCCGCAGACACCCCTCGGGCTAATCCACGAGGAAAAACACAATGGAGGAAGCAACACGAGTGGCATACAACTACACACACAGCCAGACTGCGCTATGGAGTAAGAGGAAATGCATTTGATTTTACCAACAAAGCCAATGGTGTGCCATCATACCATATAAGTGATTGTAAAGTGTGCGTCCCAATAACTTGGCACAGTGGTTATCAAACTAAAGTGGGCCCCAAATAATGAACGTGACCTTAACCAGGCCATTATGACTAAAACAAAAAGCAAAAAAAATCTAACCATTCAAAACCACCAGAAGAAATTGTCCAAATACCTAGAAGTACGGTAGGTATAGCCATGCATATCAGCACACTGGCCTTATCCAGTTTGTAAAGGTTCATGCTAGACACAAATTCAATCAAGTCTACAAAGCTATGAGTTTTGAACTCGGTTATTCTGCCTACCTCATTCATTTGCTACAGCTGTCCCTCATAGTTCAAGTGTGTCTTTTTCCGTGTTTGAACTTTATTTGTTCCATTAAAATTTTCAAAAGCCATACATGTTTTTTGTTTTTGTTTTCTTTAAAGCGGGGGTATTATGCGAAATCGACTTTTTCAAGCTTTACATCATGTTATTATGTCATTCCCTCATTAAAAACATGCCTGAAGTGTTGCCTTGGCACATTCACGTATTTTTGAGTCATCTGTAAAAACTCTGATGGCAGCCATTTTAGGGGTAGGTTTGCCTGAGTCCTCCTAGGAACGCCCCCACCTCCTGGAGACGCCTCCGAGCTTTCGTCACCAGCCGAGTAACCAACCACTGCTCCTCAGCAGAACCCCCTCCCCACTGATGCCACAGACAGCGAGGGGGCGTGTCGGAAAGGATCAGAGGTTCTTAAAGAGACAGAGGCCTATTTCAAGACATTCACTACAGCCATTTTGAGAGAGCAATTTTATATGAGGCAGTTATTCTAATTTACTGCATTTACAGACCAACAGAAGGTTTGGTCATCATTGTGATATAGACTGGTGCTATGTGATTGAAAAAAGCATAATACCCCCTCTTTAAAAAAGAAAAGAAAACAAGATTGTGGTTCCAGTTCCAAATCTATGGCGTCATGGTCAAGGACATGCAGGCTAAACATGAACTACGCTGCAAGACTTTGCTCTTGACAACTCATAAGGAAGCACAAAGGGACTTCTTGTATTCTGCTGTCATCCTATTTACATGATTCACAAAGATGAATCATGATACTTTCCGTATCAGGGTTGGCAAGTCATTCATTGTGATCCAGTCAAATAAATAGCTATTTAAATTAACGCAATTTTCCGATATCAATTTGGCATTTTTCATCTTTGTTGGCTACAAAAAGTAGACGCAAGGGAAGTTTAAGCACAGTATTGGGAATACCATAACTGTTCTATAAAAAGACCCGGTGAAAAGTCGAGTGATTCTCTTTATTTAGTCATGAGGCGCTCACGGTTCAGTTGCGCGCCTACACGTCGCTCCATGACGCACCCGCCGCTGCCGCTGCAGAGCGCGCGCGGCCGGCCCGGAGCTCTCACATCGCATCAAGTCACCGCTGACAGCTACATTGTCCGGGGCTAGCGGGAAAAGAGTGGTGAAACATGTTACCGTCAGGGAGATGGTCCACCGTCCCGCGTGCACCAAGGATGCACCCCGAGCCGTTTCTGGACCGTCCCGTTTAACAGAGGGATAGAGACTATGGGCTTTTGGATGAGACTGTGAATGATTTACGCACGCATTAACATTTAAAAGAGCATTTAAACTTCTAAACGCTTCCATATGGATTTATAATGGGCATAAATAAATTGTATAGACTTATAGGCAAATGTGTGGTCAATCGTGATGAACGAAAAATGACACTTCATAGGCCCAAGAGGTGCGGGGATTGTTCTGTTTCAAATATGCCAAATATGTGCATTCGGAATTCCCCTTACTCTTCCAACTGGAGGTGTTCGTTACTAAACAGCTTTTAATGAAGGTTTGGTGACACCTGGTGGTCAAAGCTGAATGTAGCCTTAGAAGAATAATCTGAATGAACCGAAATAAAGTATTCTGCAACCATATAATGCAAACACATTTATTCAAAACAATGTATTCTTAACAAAATAAATAGGCCACATATGGTGCTGTTAAATAAACTGATAAATATAGTGCAAAAAGTAATATATATGTAAAATATAATAAAATAAAATAAATAATTCTGACTGATCATAAATCATTCTAACAGCTTGGCGAAGTGGCATTCAAGTTGCGGCATTGGATACACACTTTAATGTCGTTCAAAAACTGAGGCAACGGCAGCTCCTGAGTCGTATGTGTGGTGTTCATTAGAGCCTGGGTACAGTTGACCTAAAAGCAAACACAGAGTTAAAAACCTCAGCTTTTATAACTGGCCAGGACATGCAAATATTATCTTTACTCACGTGTTTATCCTGTAAGTAGTTCCTCAGGCTTCTCACAATTGTGGTGATCTTCTTGTGTTCTGGGCTGTGTTTGTGAAGGTTGTTACGTGCGGCGCAGAAGAACTTTTTCTAAAGAGCAAAAGAAATCCATGAGTACAGAATTGACGACCAAATGACATCTGCAGCCCCCTCCATGTGCAGACTAAAGGTCTTCTGATGGACAGTCTGGGTATGGCGTCCAAAAAGCATCTCACCAACAGAGTAATATTGGTCCCTGAGCTGATTTAGATGTTAAAAGTCCTGCATATTCTATATAATCTTTCCACAGTAACCCAAGTTTGGTTCTAAAGTCTATAGACATGGCAATAAATACAAAAAAAAGTCAATTTACCCCACATCGACCGGGTCCTTCAGCAAATTCACGAGCACTGTTCACATACTCCTCTGTCTACAAGAGTGACAAATAAAAAAAAAGAATTAAAAAAGAAAAGTTTCATCATATTGCAAAAAACAGCTATCAGAATAACTTTACAAATGTTCTTACGTGAGGGCGTGACTGATTGTAGGCTTTCATGAATTCTTCAATTTGGTCGTAGATTTCTTTGAGACTCTGGTGGGGGTGAGGCGCAGCGATGACGAGGGTGACCCCAAGTGCCACAGCTGCACACGCCAGGAAACACAGTGATATCCTCATCTTGAGAGATTTGATTCGATGCCTTCAAATGTCAGACTTGTTCTGAGCTGTAGGCAAACACGACTTATAAAGCAGAAACACCCCACGCTCTTTTTTTTTCTCCTCTCTCTTTTTTTCTTCGAACAGATTTGATCAACACGGGTGATAACATGTGGTTGCAAAAAACCAAGACTGAGATATCAAGTTGCAAAGAAGTCAAATAAATGTATGGGTCTAGCCAATAGAGCTGACAGGATGGGGAAAGCAATATTTATTTCACTTTTTTGAAGCAAAATACAGATATCAAAATTTAACACAAAGAGCATTCAAATTTTTTCCTCTTCATTCTTTGACATTTTGAGAGAAACAAGCGCACTATAGTAGTGTCTATAGGCTGTATTAATTTTTCTTCACAAGGCACTGAGAATTTACTCAAAGAAAAAAAAAAAGTATTAGCAAAAGTTCTTGTAAGATGGGAGTCGAAAAACACAAATGCTAAATATATTTCCATTCCAGGGTACTAGTGTGTTAGTTACTGATCAGCACTTTCTAGTTATTGCAAATACGGGGATTTGTATACACTGAAGTCCGGCTTTTATGGAATATATGGAGACTAATTCTCAAAAGGCACAAATTTATCCTATCGGATCAAGTGGTTCTAAAAATCTCTCACACCCATTGCCGCCAAATAAAATAACATCTCTCTGAGTACTAAACCAGGTCTGAAACAGGATTATAACAAGTCCAAACTTGGCAACAATGTCTAACAAGGACAGACATCAATGGCAAACGTATCTTTTCTTGAGTCTGACAAAAGCTTCTCAGTGCAGATAGGAGGCAAGTGAGGAGATGCTGCACTTGGTGATCTCAGAGTTTTGGTCCTGGTTTTTGCGGATCCTGTAAAAATGTTCGATGTAACTGGAGCGCCCGAGCAGCTCCACAAAGTCCTCGTCGTGAGTGATGATCAGCAGCTGGAAGTTACGCTGACGGGAACGGCTTTTGATGATTCTGAGGAAAGACAGAAAATCAACGTCAAAATGACTTACTCACTTATTGGTCACTGTAGAAAGTAAAAAGTAATGAGTGTATATTACGGACAGGCACGTTTTCTCCAGTTCGGCTTTACCCAAATCTAAAAGCACCAGCGTAGCGCCTCATTTGACAGATCGTGATTGGAACTTTTTTGTCACGTCGTCGCTGTGATTTTGTCACATTTTTGAAGCGTTTTTGTCGTGTTTTCGTCACTTTTGTAGCATTTGGATCCAACTTCCAATCAACAAGTGCTTCCTCTGGACATTCCTCTGGATTCTATTGACATTAGCCATACAACTCAAAGTAATGTATCCCTTTTCAATTCAATCCCTCTCCATGGGATTACAGGATTAGGTTTAAGGATTACACAGCCTAAATAACTGACTCCCTTTTACTGGACTTCACAGCTAAAGGACTCAATGCATTGTCGTGATCGCAAGTTTAAGACCCGTCTTAGTGTGTCATTTGTTACCTGCCAAAGGAAAGGTTACAATGCCAACTACTGGTGTTTCCCACACATAGACTAACCGCCACAGAATCAACACCGGCCGCCACATATTGCATTTCATAAAAAAATTAAGCGCCAACCCCACATGACCCCGGTGGTCATGTTTTTGTTGCCTTTTTATAGCCTTTTTTTATCGCTGTGCTGTTGGGGTCACTTATTTGTCCATTTTTTTGTTGCTTTTTCATCCTCGTTTTGATGCTTTTTTTTTTTTTTTGAAAGATTTTCTATTTGGGTAATGCCGAACTAGAGAAAATGTGCTCGGTTCAGGTGGGGGTTAAGAGGTTAAGGTAAAGAAAGATTTGCAGCAGAATACCTTTCCGGCATTATCCTGTTGTTCACAAGTATTGATAAAACTTCTTATTGTTTGCAAGTGTAAAGCTAAGAAATACTGCCACATAATTGTCTCATCCCACCAGTTGGATGGATTCATACAGATTAGCGTGAGCTGCACGAGATGGATTTTCGTAATTTGGTGAACTCACAAAATCGACCAAAATGAGCCCAAACTGTGTGAATGTAGGAAGATAACACGTCTCTTCTCTGTCTGAGTGAAACTATTTTGTCGCACTTTTCAATCGCTAAAGGAGTGATTGTGGGAGAGGCACCTTTTCTGAAAGAAGTTGGTTAAACAACAAAGTAATATGAGCCGCTATCCTCCATGCGAAATAACCCAATCTATATATCAAAAAGGTTTAAAGTAGTACAGACTCGACGAGTGCGTGGGCCAGGGACTCGATGTTTTCTCGGTCCAGGTTTGTAGTGGGTTCATCCAGGGCCAGGATTCCACAGTTCAGGCAGAAGGTCTCAGCCAGAGCAAGGCGGATGATCAAGGATGCCAGCACCTACAGTGAACAGACCTCAAAGTGAGGCTTTTATTGCTTTTTTCTGCGTCTCATGCCTCAAGAATGCAAGTGTTCTGTCAACGTAACCAATTTCTCATAAAAAAATGGGAAATTTGTTGGAAACAGCACAATTTAAAAAAAAATATCGTCAACCGGTCCATCTTGCAAAGTGTAGTCATTTCGTAACAGATTTTCACCTGTAATCAAATTCTCTTTTTTTTTTTTGCAAGATTGACGGATACGTACTTTCTGTCCCGCACTGCAGCGCCCCCTCATGTCCAAAGCCGTGTCTCCTTTCACCATCACCACCCTGTAATTGTAAACCCTGCGCTTGACTCCGGCTGAGGAGTTCTCATCCACATCCGATCGGATCTCCACGTACTCAATATCTGCACAAACAACAGGAAAATATCTATTTATATTTGTTACTTAGTGAAGAAAACATCAAGCATTTACCAAAACTGCACCTTGGCCCCTGTACGTGCTGCGCCAAAGATCTCGAATGATCTTATTTATCTCGTCCATCTTCATGCTGTGAAACTTCATAATTGTCCTGAAAAATGACAAAAAAAGATAAAGTCATTACTCTTCAAATTCAGTTTTAAGAGTACACTTGATGCCAGCCTGATGGGATCAAATGTATTGTTTATTACTGACATTTAAAGCCCTTACTTTTGACACAATTCATTCAATGACTTAAATGAATATACTTCTTAACCTTTGGCTGCACTGCACAGCCATTTAGACCTTTTTCCCAATTCTACAGTGGGCCGAGTTAATACTTTGTGGAACTGTCTTTTGCTGCAATTACAGCTCAAGTCTGTTGGGGTATGTCTCTACCAGTCCTGCACATCTTGAGACTGGATTTTTTTTTACCCAAAAAGAGCTGGAGCTCAGTTAGATTTGATGGAGAGCGCTTGTGATCATTCCACAGATTCTTGATTGGATTTAGGTCTGGACTTTGACTGATTGTTTTCAACCATTCCATTGTGGCCCTGGCTTTAAACGTTTAGGGTGGTTGTCTTGCTGGAAGGTTTCAAGTCTTTTGCAGACTCCAACATGTTTCCAAGATTACCCTGTATTTATGGCCCCATCCATCTTCCCATTAACTCGAACCATCTTGCGCAATGTTACTTTTATGCCAAACATAGTGTTTTGCATTTCGGCCAAAAAGTTCCATTTTGGTCTCATCGGACCAAATGAACTTCCACATGTCTGCTGTATCCTCCATGTGGCTTCTGGCAAACAGCAAACGGGACTTCTTATGGTTTTCTTTTAATAATGCCACTCTGCCAGAGGCCAGATTTGTGCAGTGTACGACTAATAGTTATCTGTGCTGTAGCTCTCTGCAGTTCATCCAGGGTCATCATAGGCTTCTTGATAACAGCTCTGGTCTGTGCTCTCCTTGTTCGGCCAGTTCCATTCCTAGATGGTGTATTTAACTGTACTTTGAGAGATGTTCAAAGCTTTGGAAATCTTTTTATAACCTAACCCAGCTTTATATTTCTCAATAACTTGATCCTGGACCTGTCTGGTGTGTTCTTGGACTTCATGATGCTTCTGCTCCCCAATAGTCTCTTAACAGACCTCTGAGACCATCACAGAGCAGCTGTATTTGAACTGACATTAGATTACACACAGGTAGACTCTATTTAGTCATTAGGGCAACATGTGATCATTCAGAAATCATCAGGCAACTTCTGGAGGCAATTGGTTGCCTAAAGGAAAGAGGTATGTATACTTATGCAAGCCCCACTTTTCAGATATACTCATTTCACTTCACGATTGTGTGTCACTTAGTGTGCGTCTTCCATGTAAAATTTCAAGTAAATATATTTATGTTTGTGGTCCATAGCGTGTCAAAATGTCAAAAAGTTAAAGGGTTACGGATACTTGTTCAATCCACTGTACGTAATGTCCCACTTTTTCAATAAAGTTAGATCTACCAGAGTTTCCGAGTTTTCTGAATTGTGAAAAGAATTGTGCCAAAATTAAGGCCATAAATGTCACTGAAAAGGATTACAGTCGTTTAATTCAAGTCAGCATTACACCTACATTTCTTGATCGTTTATGCCATAAATTAATCAACAATACAAAAAGTAGGTCCAAAGCACATTCAACTTGCATTTTCAGGATTTGACTCCATTCCTGCTTAATCCAACGCTTCCACATTTTTAGAAATGATAATTGCATAGGTTTGTTACATTTAAGACATTAAAAAAAGAAAAGAATTTTGCATGAAAAAGATTAGAATATTTTGTGGCCTATTCCTATCTGCAAAAGGAAACGTTTTCAGCATTGATCTTCATGTAATCTAAGTTTTAATTTATCGTCTGTCCCTCCATGTCCCACCGCATCACAAGACTTGTCCCACTTTCATTCCTGTTTGAGGTGGTCACCCTACCTACAGCATGTTGTTCTCGGCCTCATGCCTTTCTCCAGACAACAATGTGATTCAAAAAACCACTGCTTTATTACATTTGCTTTGATTCAGCAAAGCAAATAGTGCAGTAACTAATTTGACATTCATTTGTCGACAAAAGCAGTGGAACAATTAATTAGATGAAATGAGTGACTGTGCATTGATCGAATAGATATCGAATGTGGATGCGCTTTCTTTGCCAATACCAAGAAATGGTCCAGTTATCAGAATGGGAACTCGACAGAAACTAGCCTGATAACAAAAAACCAAAAGCTTCTTCAGAACCTTATCTATGAGGTTTTCCACATCCCTGCAGCATCATGCAAATGACACAAAGCGGGTATTGCTGCAATATCCACATTCTACAACCATATTCGAAGGTGATTTGATTTTGAGTGTCATTTAAAGCGAAAACACTGATTGACTTTATCGCATGTAAGGCGAACTGAAGGAGATGCCGCAGTCTCTTACTACCATCAAAAACAATCATCACGCACACAAATGTTCAGCCCTGCATGAACTGCAAGTGTCTTAATGTAGGGTGCAGGGGTTGAACCATCGCACTTCCAGTTGACATTGGCACTGATATTTAGCGGTTGATATGTAATTCAAGATTGGTCTGTGTTTTTAAAGAATGGTATTTGTTTAAATGTTTTTTCTTTAGTTATTACTGGCATGCGTTTGTCATTCAAGTTCATTAAAAAGAAATTAAAAAAACAAACACTTTTTGCAGCCTTATCAGATCAAACTCTGAAACTCGAAAAAACGGTGAGGCAGTTTGTTGGCACAGCACAAAGCAGGAGGATGATGGTATCTAATGTCACCACAGCTTGAGCTTGTACTTAGCTCAGTGGCCATGACAGACTTTTAAAACGTTTGAGGGATTGATATTAATACAAATCATCATGAACATGTTTTGGAGCAGTGGGTCGCAATCTAGGGGGCACCTTAAAATGTGGAAGAACATGCAAACTCCACACAGAAAAGCCTCGTCCGGATATTGAACCCTCTTGCTGTGAAGTGTTGAGCGCTAACTGCTGCAGCACCATGTTTAGGCATAAATTCAACCTGGTGAGACCCATCACCAGCCAATCATAGCCCAGGATCCTGTGTTGAAGCCTTCTCCTACACAGCCTCATCCACTTCCCTTCCCATACTGCGACCCCTCTCTCCACCTCTGCATCATCTCCAGCTTCCCCAGTCCCTCAACCTCCGAGTCCGAGCGCCAAACAAGTCATATTGATTTATGACAAGAGTTCCTACTTGTTTTCTTTTTCCAGGTTGGAAAATATTAACATGTTCAATAAGCAACAGAAAATCAAATGGTAAAAATAATTCATTTGTGTTGATTTGTCACTTGGTGTGGTGCGTCAAATTTCATCGAACACAAGCATTTCGCTTATTGAAAAATACCTTTAAAAATGACTCAACAAATGTGTTTCCTGTGAGCGGCTCAGTTCTAACAAGACCTAACTGTAACTTTACAGTGAGCAGCACGTCTCCAGGTCGTCTCCATGGAGAAGATTAATAAAAGAAGCCAGATGTGAGATTTGAAGAGGTTAGGTCCTCATCAAAATCCTTTCTTTGATAACCCACTGCAAAAAAAATAGCATTTTCTGTGTCTAGCTGGTCATTAAGAGCATGTTTCGTTTTGCTGGCATCAGTATAATCCAAAATATTACGCAGTGTGCCCTTAAATAAAAGGAAAATCTAATAAGATTTTGCTACACAATAGGTTCACATAAGTAATTCTGACAAACCAAAACGAAACATCAAAAACCCAATCTCAGAATACACCCACATCTGAGAGCAGCCCACAGTGAATCAAGGTGGAGATGCTGAGCAGGAAGGATGGCAAGGGCAAAACGTCATCACTCACCTCACTACGAAAGGACAATTTCACTTTTGAAAGGATGAAAAGTTACATTGAACATTCATTTCCATCGAACACGACATTAGAAATTAAATGGTCAAGTAGTTTTCATTTATTAAGTATATAACACAGAACATTACGTGGAATATCAATAATTCAGGATCATAGTATTTGGTTTATTTTTTTCTCAAATGTGATCTTCAATATTATATCTTTAATTAAAGACCCTAGGGACCTTTTGTAAAGCCTCTGCTTGTCTGTGGCTGAAAGGAACGAGTGGAAGTTCAGTCAGCCGCGACCAAGCTACGTGCACTTGAAAAATCTGGATACTGTTATTTCCGAAACAATGACATCAATCCATTATGGCCTATTTGATCTATTTAAATTTCTCAGTTTATGTTTAAAGGTGCATTGTGCAACTTTTTAAGCAGTAAAAAAAAAAGTTGATATTTGTATATATTTGACCTTGTAGTGACCTAGTGGCTAGAATGGCGCCTTTACTTTCCATCACAGTGGTCTCTAGGACGCTCCAGGATCAATTGTTTGGAAGGTTTTCTCTGCTGACGGAGACTCTCACCAGAAAACCTACAAAGCAATTGGTCCTGGAGCGTTGAAGAGACACTCATACAGCCGTGAGGCACTACAAAGTCACATATGCACAAATATCAACTTTTTTTCTCCCATAAAAAGTTGCATAATGCAGCTTTAAGGTGACTTGCACTTCCAAAGCTACTTTTATGCAGCCTTAGATAAAATGTGCTTATTTGTAATGCTTTGGGCCCTGGTGGGGGGGGCGTTGTATGGAACATATTTTTCATTGCTTAAAGGGTGCACACCTGAAAAGTTGAGAAGCACTGCTCTATGGTAAGGGGGGAAACACTTAGCCCACTATTGTGAAGTGAATATAATGTGCGTAATGCAGCGATGTCATGACACAAGGAAACACAAAGAGGAAGTGCTTGCAGCGTCATGCCTTTGTGGTTTAGCCCCAAAAGCTTTGATCTTTTTTCAGTTTGTGTCACTCAAGACAGGTTTGTGATTTTCCCAGAGAAGTCATCCGTCTGTATCAGCGCTTGACTAATACGGCGGTGATCATTTCATTTGATAAATATTGCTTTTGTTGTGTACTCACTGATCAAGGGCCTTGTAGTAAAGATCCAGGTCTTTGATGACGAGTTCGGTGGTCCGCATGATGATCATCTTGTTTTTGTACCGTTCATCCGCCTTGTCGTACTGGTCCTCGCGCAGCTCTTTTCTGCCAGAACATGTTAAAACTTATTATAACTCTCATTTTGCGTCTATTGTAATATATTTCACCAGAATGACGATACGGCTAATGTCAACTCAGTACATCGCTTTGCATGTTTTAAAGTAATATCGACAGCAGGATCAAAGTTCTTTATCATCAGATCATCTTAAGGTAGAAATTGCACAAAATTACTAAGTTTGAGTAGGTTTGGTCTCATCTTAGATAAAACGTCAAGTGAAAAAGCAATATTTTAAATGCAAACGAGAATTTGTCTGATTTCAAGTGGGATATATGATTGTTCAAGGAGCATTAGCATTTTATCTTCTCTTAGATTAGTTCAAACAGACTCAAATTCAACATAAAATGCCTTCAATTGAAGTGATTTTAAGTCATATTTTTTAATTTTGTTTTATTTATCCAGGATAAAACTCATAAATCTAATATGAGATGGTCCTTTTTTAGTGTATGTAGCATTCCCATCCCAAGATGTTTTTCTACTTCTAACATTTCTTCTCCGACTTCCATAATACATTAAAAATAGTCGATAAAAGCCAAGCTATAGAAACAGACAGGACAGACAATGTTGAAATGATTCCCTAAATCGTACTTTGCAGACTAAAGCACATTTTAACCTGTAATGAAGTATCTCTTCCTCAAAGCCTTTCTGACGCCCCAGAGCAATGCTGCGGGTTTTCTTCAGGTCCTCTAGTCTCCGCTCCAGATCACGGCGCTCTCTGGGACAAAAGCAAACCAACGAGGTGAAACAGTTCTACGTCGTAGCTTAAAGGTGGCAATGGCGCGTCCTCACTGTCTGAGCTGCAGGACCTGCATGTTGCCCATGTCTTTGAGGAGAGCCTCACGTTTGGCCTCCACCTCCTTCAGCTCTTCCACTCGCTTCCTCAGAGTCAGGTTGTCCTGCAGCCAGCGCTCCTGCACCTGGTGGAATACATTCATGTGAGTGGAGAATGAATATGCAGGACTGCAAAAACAAGCCGGTAAACAGTAGTAGTTACCTTTTGCGTATCTATGTCCTGTCGAATGTTGCCGATGTCTTTATTGATTTTCTCTTTCTGTTTATCGGCTTCATGAAGCTGTTGGCTGGTTTCTTGGAGTTCTGCTTCCTTTTGCTGCAAGGAATTATTTATCCGTTTCAATATAAATCAGTATGGAATCCAAAATCTTCACCAACATGCGTACAAACCTCTTTGTATTCCTCCTTTCCCTCTTCGCTATATTTGCTGATCTCTCGCTCCAATGCGCTGACCACCTTCACTCGATCCTTAATGGCATTTAACTGAGACAAGAAATGCATCCTTTTATTACTCTGGAGCAGACGTTCTATCACGAGTGAAAAACTGGAAGAACGTAAATAAAGCATCAGAGAAGCTCATGATAATTTTTCTTTCACCTTTTCTTGACCTTCTTCTTGTTTCTGCCTCTTGCGCTCCAAAATGTCCAGCTTTTCCTGCTGGAGTTTGTCCAGAGTTGCAGACAGAGGCGAGAGCTGCTCCTTGGCATCCTGGGTACAAATTGAATGGTTGGTTGGCAGTCACAGATTATATACTATTTTATACAGTTTTACACAACACAATATTTTTTTGTTCATGGCTTATAGGGGTGGGTACCACTACATTTTTTCCGATCCCTGTACTTTTAACGATACTTGGTTTTCGATACCAATACCTGAACAATACTTTTTTCGAATGAATTTGTCATATATTGTAGAATGAATAAGTTAATGTATTCCTTTTCCTTCCATTTCATTTGCATGTGCTTCATTTTTTTTTATCCCTTTACATTTCTATGACCAACAGCATCAAAACTTCAATATGAAGATTTTATATTTCTTTTCAGTACGTGCTTTCGATACTATGAATTTTTACGATACCAGTATCACCTAAACCTTTTTGCTTCCGATACCATACTGGTATTGTTAAACGGTATCCAGGCTTATACAACTGTCACTGTGACATGTTATGGGAGTTAGGGAGGGAATCTGCTCCGAAAATGTTAATGTTAGTTCATGTCAAGATGACGGGAGGTCCAGGTCTGACACAATACATACTTATACACAAAGGACTGAATAGACTGCGTGGTAAAAAAGTACTGACTTATGTCACTACGGCATGTTGGAGTACAATCTCTGCCCGGCCTGCTAGACGACGGGCCCAGGGAGATGCTCCGTGGTTCGGATCAAGGCCACGGTAGGAAGAGAAAAGCCAGGAAGAGAGGTCGGTTGGGCGGCGTGGGGCAGAGCTCCCTTTGGTTCTTTCCAATACCCACGCTCATAAAAACTCCTACCTGCCTCATTAGTCTGCCTCATTGGGGCTGATGTATCAGACAATCTAATACAAATTGCGGCCTTCACACACACAAGACTGAACAGAAACGCAAATTCCGGGATAAGGGAGGTGGTGATTGCGTATATGTACATGTACATTAGAGACTGTTGGTACCATAACATCGCAGTGAGGGAGAAAATATGCAAACTGGACTTGGAATGGCTGTGCATCACGCTGCGGCCACACACATCTTCATGTGCCTTGTTTACATTCCACCAAGCGCACATGCTGGCAGAGCAGCCAATCAAATTGCAGAATGAGCGCACCGTCTCCTTCACAAGAAGCCGGACGCTCCTAGGCTGGTACTCGGTTGCAGTTTAGCAACAATGTTACCTGGCTAGGACTTGGAATAAAATTAAACATTACATCTCATTCTGTGTTGACTCTATTATCCCTCAAGTCACTGTCAAGCGGTATTTGAACAACAAACCATACTTTGACAGTGGAGTGAAGGAATGCCTGAGGAGAAAGAGCTGCTTTTAATGCTAGAGACAAGTCAGGTGTTCGAACAGCTCAGAAAAATCTAAATCACCAACTACAGGCTGCCAGGAGTCGGTACAGAAAGAATGCCTCAATTAGGCACATTACAAATATGGACACAAAAAGAAAACCATTGTCTGCCCAGATTGAAATGGCCACGGCCAATGATTTGATTGATGATTTGTTTTTACATGCGGCATAACACAGACAATGGTAATGCATGCATAGTTTTAGACAATGTACTTTGTGACATGAATTCAGGCAGCAATTAAATTGATGTACAATCAGTCACAAAAACCTTTCAAACCATTAAGAACAAAGCTACTGGCCCAGATAACATGTCTACTGTTTTGTTGAAAACCTTTGCAGAGCTCACTCCTGCTTGGCACAAATTATTTCAGCTGTCAATCGGTGGTTTCGCAAGAGTTAATTTCAGCCCATCATTATGACGGACAGAGCCCAATTTTTATCCATCATTCTCTATTTTCACGTGTGAAATATAGGCTATTTATTAAATAATTGTATAACCAAAAACGTGCTTTAAAACATGCTTTATTAGCTGTTTGTTTACAAACAAATTGAATTTGTGAACGTATGAAGTAGCATAAAAAAAATCAGGAAAACAATCTGTATTAACGTGTGGAACGAGCACACAGGAGTTTGCCTACCTTATTAAACCTTCTTTCGCAGCTTTGTGGACTTTAACTGAGCACTCGCCTGTTTATAATTGAATGTGTGCAGGGCTGGCGACACCGAGGCGATTGTCATTAGATTTTGTGTTTTTGACTTGGTCAGACAGCTTCGAAGTGCAGTTTTTATTTTATTTCGGAGACTGAAGCCGCGCTTGGCAGCAAGTGCTACTTCAGCCAGAGTTTTATAGTCTGAGAAGATCTCCTCGTATGTGTTGATGAGAAGCTTACAGGAGTCCTTAAATGCCTGGTTACCTGAACCTGCAAGCACATGTTTCACGGAACGAAAGTCCCGTATCATCCTTTCCTTTTCAACGAGTGAGACCGCTGCGTTGGGTCTAAACTATAAAAGTCAGCAAGGCGAACCACAGCATCCAAGCCGTACTCCTGGAGCGCGCCGTCTTTGGAAAACGAGAGGCGTTGAGGACAGTGTCGAGGTCAGAAACGTGGCACACATCCTCAGAAGGGAATCTCTTTTTAATTGACTTATTGATCTCACCAATATGCTGCGCTCGTAAGGCGGAGGAACCGTGTTCATCCACGTGCGTGAGTTGATGACCACAGAAGGTGCCCTCTCGAAAGCCCTAAACAAATTTCTTCTCCACATCCCCAGGCCCTTTTTCAAAGTCATCCAGATTGCATGCTCACAATGGGCTGGATGGAGGATATGTTTTGAAACGTCAGATTCATGCGGCTTACAGTGGCCAAGACATCAGCGAGCAGGTGAGTTAAAGCAGGGAATGCATGCTTCAGGAGCTGATGTGTAAACCTTTTGCTATCGGGCAACCCCTCGCAGCTTCTTCCAACTCCATGACCACACAAGCCCAGTTGGCACAAATGCCTTTCACTACTCTCTCCAGGGACAGCCAATGTGTAGCGTAGGGTTATTTTAAACTCAACGCTTAACCTTCATCCATTTCCAGTTGAAGTTAGTGAAGTATATGTGTGCGGATAGGAGAGATTTGGTAGTAAGTGTACGCGTTGTTCAGAATTGTCACATAGGCACTGACTTCACGCAAGGCTTTGGATACATGGATTTGTGTATTGTATTTGTGTCTTAATGTGCAGCAAGACCCTGTCCAAACCAAACTTCTCCCAAAGCAGACAAAGTAAAGTATCTCACTACTAATATAAATAGTACCGTGATGTCCCTGTTGAGAGCCTTGATTTCCGCGGTGAACTCCACACACTGCTCCTCCAGCTGCTGCTGCCGCTGCATGTCGCTGCTGAGCTGCAGCTTCTCCGCCTTTGTCTCATTCACTGAACTCTTCAGGCGCTGGATCTCCTCCTGCTGGTCCTGGATCAGTTTACGCTTCAGCTCCATTTTACTTGAGGCTGGACACAACAGAGGCGAATCTGGTTAAACACTAAAACAGAAAGCTACCAATATCCAATATTCAAACTGGATTTACCATAAAAGATGAAAAATCTGAAATAAAGGCTCAAAGGTTTTATGCTGTATCTCATGGTAAATAAGTCTGAAATCAGAAGGGACTATACAGAGCTTAAAAATGCTAAAATTATGTATTTTCTTGCATGTTCCAGCAATGTCCAAATGTGTAGAATGAGCTCAGACCTATTCACCACAACTGCCTCTAAAATCCTGCACTGTCACTCAAAAAGTTGTTACTTCGGGCCAACTTGCATCGAATATCAGTTGTTGACTTGGTATGTTCCAAATGATTTACCTACTTTTGGGTGTGGGTGGGGCTACACACTGGTGTGCATTTGGAAAATATATGGCGGCTGTGGTGCAGGTTCTGTAAAAGCGCAACGCACAAGGACGCTAACTGTCGGCGGAGGAAGCGGGACCAGGTGAAGCAAGCGGTGGATGAGGAGGACCACACGTTTGCATTCAAGGTGCAGTTGGATTCCGTCCCGGACTCCGTCAGTGCGGTCAAGGCGAAGGGCCTCATGGTCGACTCGGGGGCGACGAAGCAGATCATCACGGACATCAGGAGATTCGGGGAGTCTGACCCAAGCTTTAAGCCTCAGAGCCATGTTCTGGAGTTGGCTGATGGAGAGCGGGCCAGTGGGATTGCGCTGAAGAAAGGCACCGCCAAAGTGCGCATAATGGACCGTAAAGGCCGCGATGTGGAAATGATGCTGAAGGAGGCGCTCTACGTCCCATAATTTTCCCAGGACATCTTTTCGGTCAAAGTGGCAACAGCGCAAGGTGCGTCATCTTCAAGGAAGGACAGAATTGCTTCGTCCACAAAAATGGTACTGCTTTTGATATTAACACACAAGACAGACTATTTTAGCTAAGTACTCTGCTAAACGAGGCTGATAAATGTAATGTGTGTTATGATGTCCAGACATGGCATGAAATATTGGGTCACTGTAATTACGATGACGTGTTCCAGCTAGAAAGTGTCACAGAAGGCATGAATATTAAAGGGAAAAGTGACAAGGCAAATCTGAAATGTGAAGTGTGTATCAAAGGCAAATTCGCACAGAGCAGAAATACAGATCCAGATGAAAAAGCTAAAGTACTGGAACTTGTTCATACAGACCTGGCTGGACCTATAGAGCCAGCAGGTAAAGACGGTTTCAGATAATATGCTCTTGCATTTACAGATGACTATTCAGGAGCTATGTTCACTTATTATCTGAAAGCTAAGACTGATACAGTTGAAGCTACAGAGAGATTAATTGCTGATGTTGCCTCTTATGGAAAGATCAAATGCATATCAATGGACCAGAGTTTACAGCTTCTGTATTTAAGTCACTGCTAACTCAAAATGCCATCAGACATGAAACCTCAGCTCCTTACTCGCCCCATTAGAATGGGACCGCAGAAAGAGCATGGAGAACCTTGTTTGAAATGGCAAGATGTATGTTGATTGAGAGCAAACTACCATAAGATTTGTGGACATATGCAGTACAAACTGCAGCAATAATCACAAATAGATGCTATAACAGACGTCTTGGACAAACCCCAAATTACGTGTTGACTGGGAAGAAACCGGACCTGTCCAGAATGAGAGCTTTTGGCTCAGAATGTTATGCATACAAACAGGACTAGAAAAAGTTAGACACACGGTGTGAAAAAGGAATATTTGTTGGTTATGACAAAAACAGTCCAGCATTGTTGGTCTTTTATCCACACACAGGGAAAGTGTCGAAAAACCGACTGGTGAAGTTTGTCACAAAGAAAACAAATGAAAGTGACACTCAGACAGATGAAGACATGTACGAACATTTTGGAAAAGGAAAGAAAGCTGAAAGTCAGCCACGAAAACCTGATGTGACAAATGAAAACCCTCAGGAGGTGAAAATTGAGTTGTGTGAATCTAATACCAAGTTAAAGGGTGAAGGTGAGAGCAGTAATAGTGCTCGGTATCCAACGAAGGAGAGGAGACACCCTCAGTTCTATACTGACTGCGATTATGAAGTCAAATTTGACAAAGATCAAGCATTGACAAATATTGACTATTGCTATCGTGTGACATGTGACATCCCCCAGACACTGCAGGAAGCCTTGAGCTCTTCAAAATCAGAGCAGTGGGCTAAGGCTATGAATGAAGAAATGGACTCTCTGATTGAGAATGATACCTTCACATTAACACCCTTACCTGGAGGTAAACATGCATTGGGGGGCAGATGGGTTTATGCCAGAAAATCCTGTTGAGACAATTTACAGGGCTCCATATGTGGCAAAAGGTTATTGTCAAGTGGCTGGTATTGATTACAACGAAACCTTTTCTCCTACGGCTGATATGACTTCTGTACGTGTCTTAATGCAGCTAGCAGTTCGGTATGATTTAGAACTACATCAGATGGATGTTAAAAATGCATACCCGCATGCCACAATAGACTGTGAGCTGTACATGGAGCAGCCCAAAGGTTTTGAGGTCAGACAAAAGCAGGAGAAAAATTGGTGTGTAAGCTCAATAAATCGCTGTATGGTCTGAAGCAGTCAGGACGAAACTGGAATAAGATGCTTGATTGAAAACAAGTTTGTCCAAAACACAGCAGACAATTGTGTTTACAGTAAACAATCCGACAATGAAAGGGTCTTATTGATCATTTGGGTTGATGACCTTATCATTGCAGCAAGTGATTGTCAAATACTCAAAAGTGTAAAGGAAATGTTGGGTGCAAAATTCAAAATTAAAGATCTTGGGAAACTGAGACATTCCTTGGCATTGATTTCACCCAAAAACAAGGGGAAATAAAAATGAATCGAAAGAGATACATCACCAAAATTTTGGAAAGATTTGACATGACTGACTGTAAACCAAGATTAACACCATGTGAAATGAAAATGAAATTTGACAGTGAGGGTGAACCTGCTGATTCAAAGAAATATGGTGAAATTGTTGGCAGTTTAATCTATGTAATGACATCTACTCGACCAGATCTGAGTTTTGTTGTTGGAAAATTGTCACAATATCTTTCTGAACCAAAACAACAACATTGGGTTGCAGCTAAACATGTGTTGAGATATTTAAAAGGTACTGTGGACCAGGAAAACAAAATGTAAATCTTAAACTTTTGGCCTTTTGTGATGCAGACTGGGCAGCAGACCAGAATGACAGGCGCAGTGTGACTGGCTACTGCTTTAGTTTGTCTGAGAGGGGGGCCATAGTTTCCTGGAAGTCTAAGAAACAGCCCTAGCTTTGTCCACGTGTGAAGCTGAATACATGGCTTTGTCAGCGACAGCATAGGAATGTTTGTAACTTGCACATTTGTTGGCTGGAATGGATAATGGGTTGGAATATACACCTGTAGCGATTTTTGAAGACAATCAAGGTGCTATTGCCCTTTCTAAGAACCCGGTATTTGTCGCCAACGGTGCAAGCACATTGATATATGGCATCATTTTGTTCGATCCGTACTCAGTGATGGCAAAATAACTGTTAATTACTGTCCTACAAATGCAATGGTGGCAGACATTTTTACGAAACCTGTTTCGAAAGTAAGAATGGATTACTTTGAAACATTTCTCTTCGGTATTTGAATTTGGACTATGTGTAAAAAAAAAAAAAAAAGGAATGTTTTTGTATTGTATATAATGTTGTACCCTTGTCAATTCAGGAACAAGTGGGGGTGATGACTTGGTGTGTTCCAAATGATTGACCTACTTTTGGGTGTGGGCGGGGCTACACACCGGTGTGGATTCGGAAAATAAATGGCGGTTGCTCATTCATAAAAACCTGTTCGGAGGCACGGCAAACGTAAGAGAAACTGTGTCTTGTATTTCCTCTGTCTTTACCCGGCATCTCAAGCTCTTCACACGAGTATGGCCGCACCAACATCAATAATCAATATCACAAAATGGCACAAACTAGTTGCAAACGCTGCTGGATTTAAACAGAGATCACAATCCTTTAGTCATAGAAACTAGTGATGGAACTTGTGCCTCTTTAATGGGAGCCAAATGCATCAACTTTGTTCTAATCAATAACCCTGAATCAGAGACACAGTAACATGTTGGTCTTACTGGTGTCCAGCCTGTGTTGCGTCTCCTGTTTCTCCTGACTGACTTGCTGAATGGTTCTGGTCAGGTCGACTCCTTGGAGTTTAGTCGCTTGTTGAGCGATTTTCCTCTCAACATCTTTGAGGTCCATCTGAATCAAGGAATAAAATCAATGATGAAGAAGAAAATCCATACATGCAAATCTAAACACTTTAGGAACTATCATTACTTTGCTTTGTGACAACATGGAAGAAAGAGAGTACTTAGCCAATATTTCAATACAGACATTACGTCTGTGTTGGAAATTGCAAACTACAAACTGAAATCGTAATATGTATGATCGCAATTGGCAAATGACAAAGACATTTTTACAGTGACATAATGTTCACTGCAAACAACTAAACATTTTATTTTGATGGGATCTTATTATAAGTACCAAAGCCTGTTGTTTTAGACTTCAAACATATATGAATGTGATCATTGTTCTCTTTTCTCAAATTATGATTCAAATGTCAAATGATTGATTGTGAAATACGAGTCACAAATCTATTGCAATATATACAACTGCAATAATTACAATTATATTCTTTCTTAACTGGTGAAGCCCTACCAGATATCGGTCCATGAGGGAGATGTCTTGCAGACAGGCCTTGGCGGTGTCCTCTTCGGACATGAGCGTCCCGAGGAGAGTCTCCTGGGTCTCCACTTCTCCCTTCAGCCGTTCTATGTCTCTGTTCACCGCCTGCAGCCTGTTCCTCAGCTCAGGCAGCTCCTTCTCCTGCAGACGCACTATGGTTTCCCTGGGGAAAACACAAAGGATTCAATTATTTACTTTCATAAGGATGCTTTTAATACTAAACATAAGAGTCTAGTCCAGTAGATGGAGCTAAACATTTAGTCATTTAGCTCCATCTACTGGACAAAACAGGTCTGACATAATACAATTTATCTGAAAATATAACATGTTAGAAAAGGAGGGAATGAGTTTAGACTGTGGCTTACAATGAGGCCAATTGGGAACAGAGGCTTTGAATGTCTTTACCCTCAAAGCTTAGCCCTTCTTTTTTAAATGTTTTCTCTGTACATATATTACATATCTGCACAACACATCCATACTTCAAAATTCACATTATATTCACTGTAAGTTGAATCCTCCTCTTTTGGATGCGTTTCGTACCTGACTGGTCGGAGGGACATCATCTCCTCCTTCTTCCTCTCCTTCCTCTTCAGGTCCTGCTCGGTGTTCTTCAGTTTATCTGGGACCAGTCGGAGCTTGGACTGCATGTCGCTGATCACTTCCTGGAGGTCGGACTCGGAGGGGAAGGTGCGCTGGCACACGGGGCAGCAGGGCTCTCGCTCCTCCGTCAGCTGACTGATGAATTGAGAGTACACGGCCGTGGCTCCGGCTAACATGGCTACAGAATGAGAATAGAATATGTGTTAGGAAGGATAATGTCAAAACCTTAGCTAGTTTTTTGAAAGACATCTTCAAAACGATCAATAAAAAGGCTGGCATAAAGGCAGGGGTTGTGCGTTTTCTCGAACCTCTCTGTTTTGAGATCTTCTCCAGATCGTCCTGCACTTTGCTCAGGTCCGACTCCAGATCCTGACTCCCGCAGACGTTGAAAAACTTCTCCTCGTCGCCGGACAACTGCTGCTCCTTTTTCCGCAGCTCCGAGGCGATGTGGCTCTTATTCTGCTCGCTCGACGCCAGGTCCTTACTGCGAATGACAACCGCAAATACTGGTCAAAGTGATGTTGCAGTGATGTGGAGAAAGGTCTGTTGGAATTCTTGTCATACAATTCTTCATACAATTGCTTTACTCATCTTTACTGACAAACACAACCAATTGCGAGGGAAAAAATTGGAATCACTAAAAAGTTCGAGCGTGTTTTGCGTGACTAACTTGAGTTTAGCCAGCCTGTCTCTGGTGCCGTTGATCTCCTTTGACTTGCTGTAGATCCAGTCCTCCAGCTCCCTCTTGTTGGGAAAGTGCCCGAGCAGTGACACCAAGTCATCACTGTGGCGAGACTTGATTTTTCGGACCTGCTCCTCTTTCTCGGTCTAAAGAAAACAAAGCAGCAACAAAGTACTATTTAAACCCTTAACCCCCACCTGAACTGAGCAAATTTTATCCATTTTGGCTTTTACCCAAATATAAAAGCTTCTTGAAAGAAATGAGCGACATAATAGTGAAAAAAATGAGATGAAAAAAAGCAACCAAAGAATAACAGTTAAGTGACAAAAAAGCGGTGAATAAGCGACAAAAAAGTGACAAAAAAAGTGACAAGGTAGGGTTGGGTGATTCTGGAAAAAAAAATAATCACGCTTATTTTCCCCATATTGTTTGATCTCGATTTTCGATTCGCTGTTTTAGTTTAAAAGAAAAAAAAATAATGAATGTGGTCTTTCCTGGACGAGCATTTAAACAGATGCTACAGCCAAACTGAAAACTGCAGCTAACTCATCAGCAAAAACAAATTCCACACTTCTAGCGTCACAACATCCCCATGTCACCCCTTCACCTGGACAAGCAACACACAAACATCTGCAAAGGAGACGCAGAAGCAGACAACGAGCGCATGTTTGTGTGCGGAGTGAAGCGCTAACAACTTATGATGTACATAAAGAAATTAGTAAACCACGCATTTATTAGTAAAAAAGATGATAAACTTAAAATTCACTGCTAGTGTGACGAAAAAGTGACCAAAAAATGACAAAAAAGTGACAAAACAGTGACAAAAAGTGACCAAAAAGTGACAAAAAAGTGACGAGAATGTGATGAAAAGGTGACAAAAAGTGACAAAAAAACGTAACAAAAAAGTGACTACAACGCGACAAAACATATCCGTTTGAATGGGCTTCTAGATTTAGGTAAAGCTGAACTGAAGAAAATGCACTTGGCTAACTTTTTAACAATTTTAAATTGTCATCAAACATCCAACCCTACATAAAGCCTTTCACACATGTCACCTTGTCTTTTTTCAGCATCTCCATCTGAGTGCGTGCCGTGGTGTGCGTGTTCAACATCTCCATCTCCTGGTCCAACTGCCTCTGGGTCTGGTCCAGCTCGGTCTTTTCCCTCTGAAGATCCAAAACCTCGGCCTTCAGCTCGTCCACGTTGGAGTTCTGCACTGCACTCTGCAACTCACGCTCCTAGATAAAAAACATTTGTAAAAGAGACAGATAGTACAGTAAACACACTAAAAAGAGGTCAAAACATTTGTAATATGAAAGTAAAAGGCTCTCTGTATGACGGTACTGTATGATGAACGCAACCTATTCACAGTGGAGCTACTCACTGCCTTGGCCAGCTCCGTCTCCAGCTGCTGCAGCCGACTGGAGGATCCCTCAAGCCGCTGCAGGTCAGCTTTAATGTTCCTGAGCTCCTGTTGTTTCTTGGACTGAATGTCCCTCTTCAGCTCTACTGTCCTCTCCAGACCCGTCTTTTTATCCCGCATTTCATCTATGCTCTGCTGCTTCTGGTGCTCCTTCTCCTGCAGGTCCGTCTGGAAAATAACACACAAAAATCAACAACCATCATCACAGCACAAAAGAGAAGGAAAGTAATGTCGTAAACAAGTCATTATTATTTATAGTATTTCCCCACTTCCTCCTTTCTGAGTTTCATCATTTTCACTTACACATATGGTCTCAGTTTCTTACCAGAATCTGGCTAAGGGTCTGTTTCTCCTGCTCCAGCCTCTGAGAAACCTGTCGGTGAAAACTCTCCAGCTGAAGTTTAGTGAAAGGCGTTCGGTCGTAGCCCTCCAGCTCCAGGAAAGAGGATAGAGAGCGAACCTGGGCAGAAAACAAACACAAAAAGGATTATAAATATCTGCTGTATTCTGTATTCCTGACTCTGTGATCCTTGCTCCTCTCTTACCTGTGAGTCACGATTCTTTATGTTTTGAGCTTGACGGTCGGCCTCAAGCTGAAGACGACCTGGAAAAAGCAACAACACTGTTTTTACGCCGGGACTAATGTTCATAACTCAAACCACTTTTACACATTTTTGCAGATAATGAATTGATGTGGTGTACTGCAGGGCTTTCAGAGGTCCTATTTGCAATATGCTTACTCCAACAGACTACAATAACATGTGTGCACTGATTAGGGTTGGGTACCTACCATTAAACAATGCCAGTGTGGTATTGGAAAAAAAAAGATTCAGTACTACTGGTATTTAAAAAAATAATAATAATAATTTGCGTTACTTGGTTGTTTCGTGTTCTAGCTATGGTTTGGACTTGATTTAGTTGCAGATGTAGGAATTCCACATTTTCCACAAAATATTAGGTCTAATTCAACTGTGCAGCATGTCAGTTAAATATAACGGAGCGAGACCATGAAGAGCTTTGAAAACGAACAGTCACATTTTTAAATCAATCCGACAACGGACCGGGAGCCAGTGCAAGGAGGAGAAGAAGAAGTAATGTGGCTGTGTCTGGATGAACCGGTGAGAAGACGGGCTGCAGCGTTCTGCACTAACTGTAACCAGTGAGTGAGGACTGTGGGAGGCCAGAGTATAGCGCATTGCAATAGTCCAACCGGGAACTGATAAATGCGTGGGTCGCCTTCTTGAGGTCTTGGCGTGAGAGAAAGGGCTTCACCTTGGTCAAAAGGCGCAGCTGGAAAAAGCTGGCTTTGACCACAGCATTTATTTGTTGTTTAAAGTTCAGTTCTCAGTCAAAGACAACTCTCAGGTTCCATGGTGGCCTCGCGGACTGGGCCCATGACCCTGGACTGAATCTGAGGGATATCCCTGGAGCCAAAAAGAACAAACTCAGATCTTGCTTGATTCCGGTGGAGAGGGGAGGTGGAAGGACAAATTATGTTTAGCAATGATGGACCAAGCGGCAGCATGTAAAGTGAGAACAGGACCGGGCCAAGGATGGAACCCTGTGGCACCCCAGATGACAGCGGGTCAGAGGAAGAGGAATAATCATTGACACAACAAAGCTCAGGTAGGACTCAGGTAGGACCTGAACCACTGCAGGACCGTGCCCTGAACAACAACATGCTCCACCAGCCGGGAGAGGAGAACCGCGTGGTCCACGGTGTCAAAGGCCGCAGTCAGGTCCAGCATCATTAAAAGCACTAGCTGCTTTGCATCCAAAAGCAGAATGTCATTGTGCACTTTAAGATGAGCGGACACCATACTGTGACGCGATCTGAAGCCCGATTGAAATTTCTCCAGGATATAATTATTGTCCAAAAAAGTCTGAAATTGAATAAAAATGAGTTTCTATAAAACCTTGGACAAAAATGGCAGGTGAGAGACAGGTTGAAAATTGGACAGAGCAGTTTTAACAGTGGCCTAACCACAGCACGCTTGAAGGCTGCAGGGATGGATCCAGTGCTGAGGCTGCTATTGAACAGAGCGAGAAGGTAGGGGCCCACGTTGTCAAAAGCCTGTTTAAGAACTTTAGATGGAATGATATCCAAAGGACAGTTTGTGTGTCCCCTGGACCACCTCAGAGAGGAGAGTCAGATTTTTAACATTAAAGAGTTAAAAGTCTAAATAAGATAAGATAAGTTAAGTCTTTATTGATCTCACAATAGAGAAATTTGTGTCCAAGGCTGTGTAAAAAAAAAAAAGCTCACGGCATGGTAACGAATCCATGGTGCTATGATAAAATACAGTTTGAGTGCAGAACTTCTTAGAATGGGTCCGGCAATTCTACAGTATATGTTACACAGAAATATCCATGGAAAACAAATCAAAACCCTCCAACGCTTCAAGATTTAGGATTACTCAATTTAGTAACATGATAGACGCAACATAAGGAGCTAATGATTAAACTGAAGCGTATTATATGGATACGATTTTTTTATTTTTCACCATACAGCTAATACAGGTGAAACTCGGAAAATTTTAATATTGTTAAAAAGTGCAATCATTTCTGTAATTCTACTTAAACTGTAAAACTAATATATCATAGACTCATTCCTTACATGCAAAGTGACATATGTCAAGCCTTTATTTGTTATAATTTTGATGATTTGATGATTATGGCTCACAGCTTGTAAAAACCCTGTAAGCCATAATCATCAAAATTATAACAAAGGCTTGACATATGTCACTTTGCATGTCATTAGTTGAATTAGTTGAATTAACATTCAACTTTTGAGCGATATTCTAATATTCCCAGTTTCACCTGTATGTGGCCTAACTGTGATCAGCGCGGGGGTACCTTGCTCCACAAGCAGATCAGCCTTGACCCTGTTGAGCCTCTGACACTCGCGGCCCGCTCTCTCCAGGTCCCTCTGGGCCTCGGTGAGCCTGCGCTCCTTCTCCTTCACTGTCCTCTGGTGGTTCTGGTACATGTCCTGCAGCTGCTCGTCTGAGCCCTGGAACACCTGCAGCACACACTGATGCTTTAGAGCTGTTTAGGGGTTTTCCAGTTTCATATTGGAAAGAGAAACATTTCAGCACAAGCCAAAACCTTTGACCTTTTTAACACGCTCAGGGGAATGAACACAAAAACTATCCCATTCATTTCAGAAATAGTTTCACATAAAACATGGTAAATCCCAATGGACACAGACGATTTAGCTTTTGTTCCTAATGGCTCATATAGTATGGTTCAAATAAGATTAGTCCGTCAGCTCTCATTATCAAGCCCACATCAATCACTCTTATCCAAAACAAATACTGCTCACTACAACGCAGTTTGGCACGTCCCAGACAGATGCACGGCAGATGATATTTTGTGGGCCCTCGGAAGCGGCTCTCATAAAACTGATCCGAGTGCAGCCGCGTGATGAACAGACTTGTCACCACAGAGTTCCCGCACTCTCATTCACCATCTGTGGACTTCTACCACTGTGCCCCCACGGGCAACGGCACATGGTGCAGAGTCTGGAGCCCCATTAGGCAGGTGTTTAGGCAAATAAACCTAACAGCAACAAAAGACAAATGGGAAAATGTGTTGATGATGAATTGAATTTGCTTTCTTTCCAGCCAACAATTTTTTATTGCTGCTTGTCTGGTTTCTTTATATTTTACCCCCAAAAAACTGACGCGTATAAGAATTATTATCTTTTTTTTACATGTAATACATGAAAAATAATAAGTACGTTTTAACCAATATTTTTTGAGTATGTTTAATGATTGAAGAAAAAAAGCTGACCTCTGGTTATTTTTAGATTGATCCTTTTGAATTATTAAGTTCAGAATAACCCAAATCATGGTTTCCGGGTTTAGTCTAGTTTAGTTTAGTTTATTTATTTATTTGAGCAGGGACAGTGTACAATATACATTAACCTCAAAGGGAGAGATGCATTGTACCAGGTTATAGCGCTTGTGCTAATTTCCACCTGTAGTCCCTGGGCAGACTGATGTCAACAAGGTCATAAAAATACTAATACAGAATATATATAGATGGCTATAGAATACATATATTGGACGGATGGAGCGTGAGATCGACAGACGGATCGATGCGGCGTCAGCAGTGATGCGGTCGCTGTATCGGTCTGTCGTGGTGAAGAGGGAGCTGAGTCGGGGGGCAAAGCTCTCGATTTACCGATCGATCTACGTTCCCACCCTCACCTATGGTCATGAGATTTGGGTCATGACCGAAAGGACAAGATCGCAAATACAAGCGGCCGAAATGAGTTTCCTTCGCAGGGTGGCTGGGCGCACCCTCCGAGATCGGGTGAGGAGCTCAGTTACCCGGGAGGAGCTCGGAGTAGAGTCGCTGCTCCTTCATGTCGAAAGGAGCCAGCTGAGGTGGCTCGGGCATCTGTTCCGGATGCCTCCTGGTCGCCTCCCTCGGGAGGTGTTCCAGGCATGTCCTAGTGGGACAAGGCCTCGTGGAAGGCCCAGGACACGGTGGTGGGACTATGTCTCCGAGCTGGCCCGGTGTCGCCTCGGGGTCCCCCCAGAACAGCTGGAGGAGGTGTGTGTGGATCGGGAAGTTTGGGCATCTCTGCTGAGACTGCTGCCCCCGCGACCTGGCCCCGTATAAAGCGGAAGAAAATGGATGGATGGATGGTATTGGACTTAATTAAGCCAGTGACCAACTCAAAGTGTTTGTAGGGCGTGACTAAACAGTTCAATATTTCTATATCAGAAAACTTTAGATCTACACTATTTTACAAAGTGTTTGATAATATGACACAATATTCAGTATGACCATTAATGGGCAAAATTAATGGGCAAAATTTTACGACCCTGTCGGCCGAAATGAATGGCATTAAAAATGAAGTCTAGCAGAACCTCGGACTTCATTTGTTTTGAAAATATTTGTCATTTGTTCATTAAATGATCTGTATCATGCTATTTTAGCCATTCCAAAGTAAAGTATAGGCATTTATATGATATATTGTACCTCTACCACTATGGAGCACTCATTTTTGTGAAAAATATAAGCATTTTCTCGAGGTATTTTTCAAACCCGGAAGACACAACGCTTCAATTCAGTTGACTCCGCCCCCTCTCTCCGCACATACAACTTTACTGTATAAAATTAAAATACCACAGCAAAAAGTGAAGTTACTTCACGATGCAGTTATAAGGAGTTGACATCTGCAACACAGCTTCATAAATGGCTAACACACAAGCTAACGCGCATTTTGACTCTGTCCTGGCCGCTCCATCACATTATAGGACTCGTGTTGGTTGTGTATCCACTTTGATTCTGGTGAAGGTTCACCAAGCATCCATCAGTGACAGTCACAGAAAAACACAATTTTGGCTGATAGTAGCCAAATCCCGGAGAGAAAAAACACCTTGTGACAAGTGGCCTCTTCTTTGGCAGATTGAATAAAGTCAGCCTACCCAAACGCGCTTTTCCATGACATTATCGTTAGGTAAGAAAACAGAACAGGCGTGTCCATAATAGTTTAGAAAGAGCTCCATCTTCACAACTTTCAGTGCAAGCATGACATCTGTTCAGACGCTCAGGGGGTACGTTTGTTTTGTACGCAGGTGACCTGGAAATGCCTCGGGCACTTCCTTTTTTTTTTTTTACTTTATTTCTTTCTTACAACAGAAATAATGAAAAAGCTGTTTTACAAATTAAAATCAGGCCATAAACATAGAATTGAGACATTACATTACAGACGTCGAGCACTTCCGTTCCGCTGTGACGACACAACTGAGCAAATCGTTCACCAGGAGAGGGCGGAGCAGCTGCTCAGAGAGCAGGATTCAGGAGGATTACTGAGAACTGCGTAAATGAAGCCACAAACCACTCTGAGGGTATTTTTGATACAGAAATAGCATAACAACATGGCTAAAAGCTCCAAAAAGTCGATTTTGCATGATATAGGACCTTTAAAAAAATAAAGTTTCATAAACGTTTGAACAGGTAAAAAGATAGCCAGCCACAGGGAAAAAGCAGATCAACAAACAAAGCAGATACTCGTTTGTAATGAAAGAGAAATAGAGTTACGATTGTGATGGAGAACCTGCTCAATTCCCAAGACTTTCACTATTTCTTTCTTTTGTTTTAAAAACATTCTTACATGTACGTTACTCACTGCTAAAAAGCTCCAATTTAATAAATCATTTCAGCACTTTTATTTTGACTACTAATTTGACTTCTTTTTACCAAAAGATAAGATCCCAAACAAAAACAATGACTGAACTCAGCGTAGTTTGTATAAAGTGTGGTATGGCACCTGCTCCATGGTCTCCTCCAGCTCTCGGTTGTCGTCCTCCATCTGTTTCTTCCTGCTTTCCAAGGCTTTAACGTCATTGTCCAGCCTCATCACTTTGCTCAGCTTCATATCAATATCGTTCAGGCGATTCTGGAAAAAACAGCCAAAGGTCAGTATTATTAGAGCAATGCTACACATGTTTTTCAGCAAATAAAGTGCCAACATTGCCATCCAAACATTTACTTTCCCCCTTCTATAAATAACCCAGATGTCTAGTGTTAAATGCCTGGCAGATTGGTTGTATTCATTTTTATCACACATTTCCAACTTTATTTTAGTAGAGTGGTGAAGCAAATATAAAAGTTATTAACATCAGAATTGTTTGAGAACAGGTTCACAAACTAGGAATTTTTCTCTTTGCAGATGTGCAACATAGAACATAATACAGAATTTAGATAAAAAACAAGCTATAACACTTTAAACTGTAAGGCTATAGAGGCATGCTTAAAGAATATTAAAATAGGATTAAAAAAAAAAATAATTAAATATGGTAGACGACAACAATTTGACGTAGAACAGCGGGATTGTATTTACAGATGTGCAGGTGTATAAACTGATATAAGATGATAAATTGATATAAAGTGATAAAGTGATAGCAGCGGATCTAAGTGTGGACATGCCACACAGTGCAACAGGGCAGATTACATCCATGAGTCTGTAACTAAGCTAATGGGTCTTGTTTTTGTTCTTGAGTCTTTCTCTTTTAGTGTTTCATTGTACCTCCAGAGGGTCGATCTGGCTCTCGATTTGCTGCACGTTGTCTTTGGAGGCTGCGAGCTGCGCCTCTTTAGCGGCCACAGTCTCGCGGATCTGCTGAGCCTTCTCCTTGTTCTGCTTCAAGTACCGCAGCTCCACTTGGCACTCCTTCACCGTCTGGCTCTGCTTAAGACGCTGCTGACGCATGGTTTCCAGGGCTTTTATGTACCTGGGACACAGAGGGCAAACTTTACCTCAGACTTGAGTTGCTATACAGAATGTTTTTTTTTTTTTTTCAGTGCTCACGACCATACGCACAAGTTCACAAAACAAAACAAAACAGAACAAAGTAATAACAAATGTCATTTCAACAGAAGAACCTTTTTCAAAAATGTACCAAATTTACTGATTACATTTTGACTTTGATTTTGCATAAGTGAAATAAATTTAAACATTGAAGGATGTCTTACATAACATTCACCGACAACATTATCATTACAGAGATTACAATAACGAAATTTTCGGTCAATGCCTTTGTATCGGCCTACAACTACTACTAAATGGCGTGTCTGTGGGAGACATTCTCACAAAGATACTTTTCTGATTCAAATACGGTCTTAAATTCACATTCTCCTCTCCATTTCTGTATAAACTGGTCCTTTAGGGTTCGTTCCACTTTGAGTTTCAGCCACTTAACATTGGTGATTTTCTGGGATCTCCAAATATAGGAGATACCGCAGTCATCTAGGATCTGTTTCACTTGCAGTAACCATGGAGACATGTGAAGAAGTCTGGGAATACAATGAGAAGCTGTGATTTGACAGAGCAATCTGTTGATTACTTGACAAAACTAAATCATTTCAAAGCCTACGTGTACAGCTGAGGTAAGAACTGCCTGCTCATTTGTATATAAGCCCACACCAATTTTCCCACCTACCTCAGTCTAGATACTTCCAGAACCATAGAGCAAGAACAGACTGCTTCTGTTTCTCTCTTTTTTCATCAAACAGTATTTAAAATATCATTTGAATAAAATGCTGTATCTTATTATTAGCTTTATCTTTTTTAATAGGGAAATGTATGTTTCAAGGGATGAATAAATAATAACAATTTTGCTTTATTAAAAAAGAATAGGGGACATTATGCTTTTTGCAGGTATTCCATTAATCTCAAACACCCATCTTTTTACACTCTTATACTTTAAGGCAAAATATTGACCTAAAACTGGGCTTGGAACATGGTAAAAAGCTTGAAAAAGTCGATTTTGGAGACTACATATTAACACACTAAAAATGTACATATTAGGATGAGATTAAAGGTGAAAAAGCAGTTCCAGCCTCACTTGGTTGCTGCGAAGATGGAATCAAATTTGTCCTTCAGCGCCTTGCCCTCGCTGAGAGGCCAGTTTGACTCTTCTTGATGGCAGAAGATCACGTGGTTCAGCACAGGCTTGGACACGCCCAGCGCCGAAATCATCTCCCGGTCCAGTTCACCACATTTGGACGACAAGCTCACCTTCTCTCCGTCCCTTGATAACATATCAAACATGATGGATGCTCAAGAACATTTTACCACTTTCAACATGATTAACTAATATTTCACATAGATTGGGTTTTTCATTTTTACTTTATTCGGGTGATGACCTGCTCCAGGCTTTTAAACGAGTAGTTTTTAGCCTTTTGGGTGCAGGACATGGAGCGATGGATGGTGACTTTCTCCCCGTTGACGTCGGAGAACAAAAGACGAATCTGAGCTCGTACATCGGTCTCATGGGCATCCTGTAAAAACACAGCTTTCAGTTTAGCTCTGTCAAGGTCTTAAAGCGCTTATATGGGTGACTTTTAGCAGGCTAAATTTGGTTCAAGTAAGAACAGAGGAATATTTTTAGACTCGCTCAATCAACAAAACAGTCTAAGTAGCAAGAAAGTACAATAAAAGTGCAAAACATCAACAACAAAAGGCTGAGAAGTTCGTAAACTGACCTTCGGGTCATGTACGAAAGCACCTCCTTTGGATCCTGGAGGAAGTTCGCCTGCTGTTGCATATTTTAGACATTCGATAATCGTCTAAAAACAAAGATGTATAGAAAAAGACGAATCACAACATTGCACTCATCATGAAACCAGCCCTCCGTCACCGTCACGCCTCAACTTTTGACCTCTGAACTTGTCCCAAAAAATGGCCATACCGTTTTCCCCGCTCCATTAGGTCCGACCAGCACCGTCAGAGGACTGAAAAAAGAGATGACCTGCTTGTCTTTGTCCTCAATGCCAAAGCTCCGCACCCCTAGGATGCTCATCTTGTCTATTTTCGACATGCTTGCAGCTTACTGAAGGAGAACTGGGAGAGGGAGGGAACAGGAAGCAAAAAAAACGGTCAAATAGTAATATATGGACCTGGGATAGAAGTTAAAATGTGCATGTGGTGTATTTTAACAACAGTGACATATAGAATATACATTTTAGGATCACATTAACCTCTTACCCCCTGCTTTAACTGAGTGCATTTTCGTTTTCATTTTTTGTTTTTGTTTTTTTTGTCACCGTTTTGTCGCTTATTTGTTGCTCTTTTCATCGTTTATGTCGTTGCTTTTTTTGTCACATTTTGTTGCTTTTTCAACCTTGTTTTCGTCGCTGTTTTGACGCTTTTTGAAAGAAGCTTTTAGATTTGGGTAATGCCGAACTGGCATTGAATGCGCTCGGTTCAGGTGTGGGTTAAGAGGTTTCAATCATTGACAGCCTGTCAGTAACTAGCGTTCAAACCATGCCACTACTCTCGAAGAATGACTTTCTTAGCAGGAAGAGCTGCATAAACATTGCATTATGATTTTAAAAAACAGCTTAATGCGTAATTTCCGACTGCGTTACTAAAGAACACGTATTCAACATCAAACCGTAACTGTAAGAAGAAATCAATATCTCATCCATCATCAGCTAGTAGTGCAAGTATAAACAAAGCTAACATGATTTGACATTTGTGAAAGTGAAACTAATGTTACGAGGGTCTTTGCTTGTCTCTTTCTAGAAATCGTAAAACGTCGCCATTCAGTTAGACAGTTAATATTGGCAGATAAGAAAGATGAACAGCTCACCGAACTGTGTTGACATGTGCAGCTTCAGCAAGAGACCATCCCCACTCTTTTCGCGCTGTGGGTATATGACGTCACGACGTCGACTGCACACTTCCGGTTCACGTAGGATCCATACATCTGGCAGACTCCTCGTCCAGTGACTTCTACAGCGCTTTCACCCTCCTCAGAGTTGCTAACTGTTTATTTTAAAGCCCAAAATCAGAGTGGTTTGTACCGTAGACCGTGAGAATGAATATAACTTCTGTTTTGTCCAATCAAGACAGCTGAAGGCCTTATTAGAGCTACGCTGAAATTACAAAACCACATTTAGAATGATGAAAAATAACAAAATGACAGTTCAGGAAAGAAAGAAAAAAAAACATATATCGCCATCCTGAATATTTCAGAACACTGTGCCACCACAAGAGGGCAGTGTTTCCCTGCCATGGAATTATTAGACTCAGCTCTCAGTTCTGTCTTGCCTGTGTGTTGACATACACAGACAGTGGGAGGGAAACGTATGTGGATTTCTGGAATGTGTTACAGTACATTTCTGCCTACATTTTTCATAAAAATGTGGTCAGATCTTTATTGAAATCACAAGAATGAGTAAACAGTGTCTGCTTAAACTAATACCACCCGAACAGTTACATGTTGTCATATTTTTATTGGCCAAAACATATACACATTCACAGGAAAAATTCCAAAGGGTTTGCATACTTTTTCCTCCCACCGTATATCTGGTGGATGGATTTACACCCCTACTGGTAATCTGTACAGGTCAAATCTGCTAATTGTGGAAATAATTTGCTAATTTCCCTGTTCCATTCAATTTCAAAATAATTATAACCTAGGGCCTAGTCTAGTGTCACTGGTAGCTTCTGTGATTATACGATCTGTAATTGTCATGTCTTGTAATATGCTGTCGGCTAGTTATTTCTGTAATTGTCCCTGCATGTGGAGGTAAGAGGTCTTCATCATCTCATTGACTCCCTCTCTCTCTCACCCCCTCCTTGTTCAGAGCCCACTGGTCCAGTCTGTCTGTGTTATCGGCTTTCTGACTCACTATGCCCGTGCAGCTCGTGGCTCTCTTTCTATTTCAGGATCATCCCGGCGTCATGCCCTTGTGTTGTGCTCCGCTGGACCACTGCAGTTACAGTACCATGGAGATACATCAGGGCTGTATAGAGCCTATATATAAAGTCATATCTTATCAGGGTCACCTTTTGAGAATGTCAACAACCAGCTGAGATATGCACAATAATGAGCTTGAATAAACTTTTTCCCGCAACGTTCAAATTCTTAGAGAGCTGGCAAGACAGCTATAAGATTACATAACCTGAAAGTTTGAAGAGAGAAACACAAAGAAAGAGAATTGACTGGCACATTCATAATTATGTTGAAGTTGTTGCTGTTGTTGTTGTTGTTGTTGTTGTTGTACTGAGGCCCGCGGCTACAAAATAGTTGACATCCCCCTGATTTACCACAATAATTGTCACCATTGGATTTCAAAGTCACATTTTTAATATTGTCAAAGTAGTTGTTGTGCTCCTCGTATCATTACGCCTCACAATATAGTACCCCTTTTTATCTGCTTATAAAATCGACATGCTACATTTCTGTGTAAATATACTTCGCATGAAAACACTTCACGTAACTTTAGTTAAATAGGGAACACGTGGAAGAGCTTGGTAGTTTCTATCGTGAGCTTTTTTGGAGCTATATGACATGTGGGAGAGGCTGCGTATGTGCTCCGTTTGCCTGGCAGAGCGCACGGACAAAGACCAGACGGGAATATATTAACTCGACTAAGGTTAGGTAAGAACATATCTTAGTATATAAAAACGGTGGCCTATTCCTTTAAAAGATCATTAGTGAAAGTCTGACTGAAGTGGGTACGAAGCAGGTCTGTTTCTTTTTCCTTAGAGACAGTGACCTGAACTGACTTTCTGGAGGACTGAGTGTGCAATCTGTCGTCATTTGGATCTGACTCTTATTGTAAATGTCCATTAGCGTTTCTTGTTCCCATGCGATGATTTCACTGCTCCGTTTGATGATTTTGTTGAGTGATTGCGGTGAATGCAAAACAACTCACTGAATGAAGGCAGACAGACAGACAGGACAGACCGGTGGACTTGGGGCTTATGGCGTTTTCCGAAAAAGAAGAGATCTTGTTCAATGTTGGGTTGAAATGTGAGTTTGTGAACTATTGTTGTGCCCAAGTATTTGCATGTCTCCATTCGTTAGACATACAAAACCCCTGTATCACTGTTGATGTGAAGTGCAGGTGTTTTGTGATGTCAAAAATCTATTGAATAAACAATAGTCTCTGGTCTGACAGACTCACTCAACCTTCCACTTTCAGCGCACTGGCAAGTCATATGATTTAATCCTGGAGCGTGTTTTATTTTCGTGGCAAATAGGAGTCAGTCAAAGAAAAAGGCAACGGTGAAATCTGAAAGGACTGAAAAGTGAAGAGCTTGACTGCGCTTCCAGAGCTTTGTGACGGATTGACATCATCCTCTTCACTGTAAATTATAGATATCTTTTTTCATTATTGCATAGGCTATGCGAAAATGGTTTCTCAGCTGGACAGGCAATCTTTGCGTCAAAGTGGAAATCGGTTCCGTTTGGGAAAGAGGCTCAAAAATCGCCCCGAGCCAAAAATAGTGAAAGATTGTGTTGAAAGAAACAGCATTTCCCTCTCACCTGCACTTACGGCAATTGGAAGTGACTTGTCCCCTTCTTGCCACCTTTGTACTTGTCTCGAAAGCGCGGTCTCCGATTTAAAATGCGGCCTCAAGTTCACAAGTTCGGAAAAGTCAAAACAGATTTATAGCCACACTGCGTTTAACATTTGACCCAGTAGATATATAGAAATTCAAGTCTTGACCGAGCGGGACATCACCTGCTTATGACAACACTCTTCCAAAACGCTTTCACTTTGAACCACTGTCAATGTGAGTGATCATTATAAAAAGCAGCCATACCAATCGCATTTTATACTGCCACTTTTTGGGCTTGGGAGATGGCACTGGGATGTCTGAAAATAACCTTGTTTGTGATGTAAAGCCTGCTGCTCGATGCACATATCTCTAAAGCTGCACCCACTCAGTCAGGGGTATAGCCGAAATGAAATCAGTGACAGGACGCTGTCTGCTTTTGAAGCCGTGTACTTGATGTGATCAGAGAATAAAGACTTACGAATCCAACGCAGTAAGATGTGGTAAAATTAAATCTTGCATTCTCTCCACCAGGAATATTTCTTCAAATGAAAAAAGGTAGGAAGCGTGACTTTGATCTTGGGGCGGGATAAGTTTCCATTTCACTAGAATAATCAATGTTTCACTGAGAGTTTCATGCAATGTTTATACCAGTAGGTGTTGGTTCCTGTTTCTCTTTGCCATTTTCAGGTTGGCAATACTTGAAAATTGATGGATTGTTTTAGTTTTTCTTATTGTGAGAGCGAATGATACAATATGCTACATAATTTATTGTTGTTTGTTTGCCTTGGCTACTTCAATCACGACTCGCAATATCTGGTTATGCTCTGGTTTCCCCATGCTATTCCTCTAACTTTCCTGACCATTGATCTGTCACGGCATCATTAAAGAATTGTCAAGCATGAGTACAGAATTAGAGAGCTGACATACTGGTTTTGGACTTTGACAACACACCAGGATTACCACCTCACGGCTTCGGCAGTGTGTCGAGAAGGAGACTCACCGTACATGCATTTCTCAAACATGCACAAATGCAAACTTCTTGCGTGGGTATACCGTTAGCAGCACGTGGAATGATGACTATGACATACTATGGCACTCTTACTTAATGATTTTATCTCTCACTGTACTCCAGAGATGCCCTTTGCATCCACTTAAAGGTTGAATCCATAATTCAGCGACGGTGAGCGCTTCGGTCTGAGCATCATTGTTCACGTTTGCGAATGACAATTACTCAGTCCGTATTAAAGCCCTGTTTATCAGAGTGGAGGGTGCCCTTGGGTGCGCTCCATTCACGGTGACTTTGTAATCGACGAGTGGAGGCCATTGATTTTGTCACCGGCAATTACGAGAGAGGCCCCCGCTCACATGATAACAGGCTCAATGAAGGCTGATCATCAGAGGGCAATACAGGCTGTTAATGTTAATAATGAGGACTCCTTTGTCCTTTCTGTGTCACCGCCGGCCTATTTGTCATGTCTGTGGAAATATATAATTGAAAGTACGCACTGCTGAAATTATTGGTCTATTATTTCATGCAGCAGAAGTTGAAAGTGATTTTTGAAAGTCTATTTGTGTGAGCAATATTATTAGACTGGGGTCTATACTGTTCAATTGCAGGAGCGGATTCTGTATCATTCCACGATAAATGCGGATGACTTTTGTCAATTCTGTGTTATTCATCCTCATTTCCATATCATCCTTTCTTTTTTAATGCAAAATGAAACAATGTGGATTTTCTAAGTGGATAAAATGGGAACTATATTGTAAGGCGTAATGATACCAGGAGTACTTTGGCGTCTGCACAGTAAAGTGAAGATAGTGCTGCGCGGATGTCGAAGTACTCCTGGTATTATTACGCCTTACAATATAGTTCCCATTTTTATCCACTTAGAAAATCCACATTGTTTCATTTTGTGTATCTATGCTTGGATCGTGTACCACTTCACATAGCCATATTTAAAAAGGGAAAGCGTGGAAGAGCTTGGTAGCTTCTATCTTCACCTTGTTTGGAGCCATAGAGGAGAGGCTAAATGCTAACGCCGTCTGTGCTGTGTTTACGTGACTGAGGGCACGCGTGAAGACCAGACAGGTACAAATGAACTCGTCTAAGCTAAGGTAAGAACATATCTCAGTATGTAAAAACGGTGGCCTATTCCTTTAAGTGGTGCTAGCCCGCATTTAGATTTGCCCGTTAGCCTGTAAGCTTCTTCTTCGTGATTCCATTAGTGTATGAAGGCAGTGAATTTACAGTTGTGGATTGCTGGCCAAAGACACCAGGGGGAGATGAAAGACCCCCCAATCATCCCATTAACACTTGTGTTGCCCCCAGAGGGACTACGGAAAGGATTTATTAAGGTAAACAAGTTACTTAGAACTGCTTTTAGTCACTAAAGCTGAATGTGTTGCGCTGATAGGACAATCCGCCTGTCAATCACAACCATTGTTACTCACAAACACCACATAACTATGTTGTATTTGCTCACCTTTTAGTGACAGTGTGTCCAAACCCCATTACCAATGCTCATAAATCTGGTTTTCGGGTTGGTGCTTCCTGAATGCTGCAGAGAGTAATTGCTCATCGATGGTTCCCAGGTTTCACTTATGCAAAAAGGCCATTAGAGCAAACAGGCTATTTGTTCTAGTTTATATATATGGTCCTATTACATTTTGATAATCTACCCAACGTCACCGAGCACACCTCATTAAGCACTGAAGCACACATTTCACAATTGCATTCACTTTACGAGAGTTTATTTTTGGAAAGATTTGTATGGCAATATAGCATGGCAAGATGGCAAAGTGAAAAGGCAGGTAGACGTGAGGTGCCCCGGTGAACTTAAACAACGGCAATTAAGACTCTGCACCATTAGCAGCACCAGTCCACAGTGCAATTCAACAATGTGCTGAAGATGAATGGCTTTAACACACAGTTTATTTGCAGAGCACCACGTCAGGATTCTCAGCATGACTGTGGCTCACGCTCAAAGGAGGTTAACGGTGACACCGCTGGAGACAGAGATAGCAGGAGCTTAAACAGCCCGACGCAGAGGCTGAAGACTGGAGTGGAAATTTCAACAAATCTGGCAACTTGAGATAAATGGCCAGTGTCTTTCTTTCACTCTGTGGTCCCGCGGAGGCTGCAGTGGAGATCTACACTATAAAGACAGAAAGGAAGAGGAAGGGATGGATGTGTCCAATTGAATTTACCAAACAGCTTCAATTCCAGTACTTCCATTATTATTAGCATTATTAGTATGCGGGAAACAAGCTACAGCATGTGCTCCAGTTGTAAATTATGACATGTTAAGTCGTTTTGAAGAGCATGTTGTCAATAAAAGGCTTTACACCAAAATGCTAAATGCAGCGGGAATGTTTATGTTCCTATATTTAAAGCAAGTGTGCCCCTTTATCTCATAGAGGTTTTGGAAGCAATCCATTGTTAAAACACATCTACATGCCTCAGATCTTGAGACAGGCTCTTCCTCTGGAGAACTTAGTCTTTGTGAGAGTAAAAGCATTTTTTTACATCGAGAGATTATTGGGTCTATTTCGAACCTGCAAAATTAGTCTTCAACCCACTCTCTGCAACTGAACACAAGGCGATTCCAAGCTCTGTTGCTAATAATGTAAACTGAGCGATAACGCACATGGATGACCTGACAACACTGTTGGAGTGAGACCCCGAGCAGAGTGTGGCTGTGTCCTGAATGAAGGTTGTGTCAGTTCTTCCATAGAAATCACAGAAATCCCTTTTGCTACAGTATCTGAGGCTGTTCCTACAAATGCACACATTTTGTTAGCCGTCGAATCCTGAACAAGCGCATTACTGACGTATGGGAGGTATGTTTTGTACTTTTCACGGCATTTATTCTGTGCTTTCTGTATCACTAGCATATTCTAAGATGAAGTTTAGTGGCCTTTGGATGTGTACCTGATCCCATAAAAAGTAGAATTTGAGCTAGCATTTAGGAGGACACTTTTATGAGCTAATTTGTATCTAAAGTAAAATAGCAAAAGGTCTGTGTGGTCGATGGGCTGACAACAGACATCTGGATTGTTCATAATTGGCTATGTTTGGTGGCTGTAGAGTTCAGGAGGATCGTAATGTTTTTTACCAGTAGTGACTCAGCAGCAGAGTTGTTTTTAGCTAATGTTAGTCTACGGAAAATATTTGCTAGTACCCACAAACATGGCGGACATTCATGGTAACAGTACATTTTCCCAAACTCTTTAAAGAAACGGGCCACCATTTATACATACTGAGATATGTTCTTGCCTGAGCTTAGACTAGTTGATGCGAAACTGCCTGGTCTTTGTGCGTGCCCTCAGTCACGCAAAACGACCAAAGATGTGGTTAGCATTTGGCCTCTTGCAATGTATTCTTATTCACCTTATTCTGCCCCGCCCACTTTTGACTCTTTTTGCTTTGTCTCTGCATTTGCGTTGTCCTGACACTTCCGGTCGAGCGAGAAGCCCGTTCATTAAGCGGAGAACGAGGGGAAAAAGTTCACCGCTCAAATCTGATGTTTAGTAGATTGATTTGTGTAAAATGTCCAATGTTCATTTGCACCAACAAGTCAACACTGCACTGTTTCTCTGCGTGGCCTGAAAACCGCTTTGTTTTCGTGTAGTGACTGATTTTATGTGGACTTCTCCGGCCCCATGTTAACAGATAGAAGAAAAGGGGCGGGCACAATTCATGGCGGCGCCCACGCTAGCCTACCATGCTCTTCCACGGGCACGGACAAAGACCAGACAGGTACGTATCAACTCGTCTAAGCTCAGGTAAGAACATATCACAGTATGGAAGAACTGTGTGCCCTCAGTCATGCAAAAAGACCAAACATGTTGTTAGCGTTTGGCCTCTCCCAGCATATTCCCATAGCTCCAAACGGGGTGAAGTTAGAATCGACCAAGCTCTTCCACGGACACGGACAAAGACCAGACAGGTACGCATCAACTTGTCTAAGCTCAGGTAGGAACATATCTCAGTATGGAAAAACGGTGGCCTGTTCTCAATACATTGAGCAGGATAACGGACTCTGGAAAGTCTCCTGGACTAGGCTTCTTGCTAACTGTCAGCGTATGTTAGGATCGTACGCCGCTTCTTCTTTATATGAGTTCTACCATCTTCCCAAGCAGCGCGTTAACACCTACACAGTAGGCCAGGCTAAAAGCATGAAATGAAAATATGCCTAGCTTAAAATGACTGCCAATAACTTACTAAACCTTTGCTGACCTTCATGCGTACGGTGACATGTTCAGGAAGAGGCTAAGTGGTTTGTTGCCCTCACTCTCCTCCGTGCTCTGAGTCCATTCTGTGTTTCCCTCCACCTGGCGCCGGGTACTGTATCATGTACATCACATATGTCAAAGTCAAGGCCCGCGGGCCAAATCCGGCCCGCGAGAGGGTTTTTTCTGGCCCCTGGGATTATATAATTTTATTATTAGAACTGGCCCGCAGGTCACTGCACGCCAGCAGCATCCAGGTACTTTACACGCACCAACGCACTACATTTCCCACAATGCAACGGTGGCACTCCGAGCGGGAGGCCACTTCCTTTCATTATTCATCAGCGGGCATTAGCATCACTTCAAAAGTCAACTTTCAGATAGTCTACCCTTAAAAATGGCAAAACGGAAGGTGGACACTGAGAACTGGACTTTTCTGTGTGACATCACGACTCATCTGAATAGTAGTATATTTTTAGGTTTTCAGTCCGTTTAATGGGGATCACTAGACTTTATGCGGTCATTACATTTTTTTCAATGAACATTCGATCAGTCCGGCCCTCGGCTTGTTCCTAAATTTTTCATTTGGCCCCCCATCCATTTGACTTTGACACCCCTGATGTACATGTTGCTTTCAGCCGACAGCTGGCTCCAGCAGCGCTAAGATCCCTTGACTCATCAGAAATATCAAACATGTCAGAAATCCCTGCAAGCGTGCGGTCATCAATCATAAGTTCATCGTGAGCAGGTGATCTCCCCTCGTAACTCCCTGTACACTGCTCGACAGAGATGCACGGAGACGCTGAAATTTGTCACTTAAAGCCCAGTCATGATCACGTAATGTGGCTTTCACTGTTGTTTTGACTTGCCAACAAGCAAAACGTGCTTGCTCAAATATAGAGACATTATTTAAAGCAGTCATGTTTCATGTTCAAAGCTCTCACCACTGTTTTTTCCCATCTTATCTCTGCCTCGTGCCTGACTCCTGATAGCATTTGTGCGTGATGGAGAGTGAAGCGGCGCGTGAAATCAGCAGAGGTAAGGTTTCCAGAAGAGCTCACCCACAACTGCCAACCGAAGAGGCAGCAATTACTTTGAACAGGAGATGCGCTCTGCTCTGCTTGTCTGTCAAATGGGGCATCCATCTGCTTTGTGTTTGGGTTCACTTCATGATCAAATTAATGCAATGGATTTTTTTTTTTTTTGCTTTTCCGTCTTTCTTTTTTTTTTGTTCTTTGACATATGCAGAGTCTTTTCTGTTCAGTGATTGAGAATGACATTTATTATGTGCAAATGTGAAATCAATTGTACGATGTATTACAAATGTCAAAAGGACTAATGCTGCCTTGAAATGATTGACTTACTTGATGTCTCTTAGCTTTATAAGATCCAGCATAGAAGGAGTATATATTTTTGCTATTATAATGCAGGCAATTTTACATGTACAGCACAAGTTGTCTCTGGTTCCTGAAATGCATGCGCCTCTCCCACACAAGAGTTTTACATTGCCTTCGAGTGAAATGCAATATTTTGTGTGTAAAGTTGCCTCATAATCACACCATTCTGTGCTGTTCACGAATTGCATGGCAGAAGACGTGTTTTCAGTCAGTCAGAAATTTCGAAGACTTTTTCGAGAATGTCTTTTTTCTACTTTTTTTCTTTTACATGCTGGTTTTGCTGCTCTCTCTTTGGAAAACAGGAAGCACTTGCCGAATACTGAGCGCACGTGTCGGAAAATCGCAGGAGGTACAGTACATTCAACGAACCGCAGCACAGATCCTGAAAGGGCCCGACCCCAGTCATCCCCAATGGGCTGAGCTCAAGCACTGTCCTCAGATGTTTTACTATGCGACACGGGGAGGAAAGCCCCCCCTGACAATTCCAGTAGTAGTAGTTCAGCGGGACAAACCATTCTCCTGTTATCTTCATGAAAAGTCTGTTGGCACTTGCTGTTGCTGTCGTCAGGTTGTTGCCGCTTCTCCCATTTCGTCAACGTGTCTGTGAATTCCATCGATTAGTACATTACTTTACCATCACATGCAGTCACGTATCAGTACACAACCGCTATTTCTCCACTTACTGACCACGCTGTTCTGTAGGGAGCTCACACATTGACTTCTATAAACATCTATTGCCCATGTGTGTCTCTGTCAGAGGTTTTTATCAGATTCTGGGCAGAGAACAATGGCAGCTGCGATGAAAAGCTCCGTCCAGGACAATGGCTCTGCTGTGTTTGTGAGTGATGTTTTTTCGATTTGATCAGGCTGTGTCCCGACAGCAAACATCAACTCCATTCACCCGAGATACAACAAACACAAATGCCACAGTCAGAGCAGAGGCTGATAACTCGGAATGGATGGACGGAGAGTTTGGTGATGTGAACTGCATATTTAGTAAAGCGTTTATGATACTCTCACGGGGTTATGTCAGGTTTCAGTTTCAGCCTCCCAGCGAAGGAGTGGTGCGTTCAGTGTTTGCAGGATATAAATAACCACGAAGGGAGGCCACACCCAGCACAGTAACCAAGACGGTGCCAATGATAGTTAGATAATATGATAAAGCTATTGTATTTATTAAAACAAAAACAAAAAATAAAATCTACTTTGACCTTATAGACTTACTCTAAACTTTTGCCTGTTTTGGTTTCTATTGCCCACCTTTCATTAGTTCTTCTGCTTTCATGAACATATCATTTAAAAGTCAAATATGACAAACGGCATCAAGAGATTGGAGTCCTGCTATAATAATCCATGTTCAATGTCAAGTCTGTTGAGTCACAGCTTGTTCCTAAAATCCATTTGCTTTTCCACCAAGTCACCCTTTCCCTTCTCAGACAGAACAATTATTTTGCTCAGGTGCTTTCAGCTCCACTCTGCTAAAGTATTCTTCTGTTTAGGTACTGCAACAAAATACCCTTTAGCAAAATTGAGAGCTATTTGCGCTCCATTGAAATATTTGATGACAATTGTGTTTCAATGATCGCCGGGAGAGCGCACCCTGAGATTGTTTCATCAGGTTTATAGCCTGAAACAGGCCGGCAAATATTCTTATTGGAAAGATATGGTCAGTGTTGATGTGTTGCTTTTGTTGTAGCGGTTGCTAATTCCTGGGGGGAAAAAACTTGGAAAAACTCTTAGTTCTCAATTCTTAATCTGAGAAGAGAAAGAGTCACCTATATCTTGGAACTGAACATGTTATTTCAAAATGACGAGCAGTATCATGTAACCCATGCCTCCAGAGGCCATAAGCACTACTGCAGGTGTCATAGCATGTTGCGTTTTTCTACTTATTAATTGTCCATGAGAGTAAATACTACGCTGAAAAGACAAAGGGAGAGAGGGATATTGTACATCCAATTACAGAATGGAGATCATTTTCTCTCAAACTTGTCTGTAAATACTGTTTAAGTGGTGCTAGCCCGCAGTTAGCTTTTCCCATTAGCCTGTTTGCCTCTTCTTCGTGATTCCATTTGTGTGTATTGCGCCTCCGACCCGGCGCAGCAAAGTTGTGTTTGTGGTGTGGAGACACCAGGGGGAGATGAAATACCCCCAAATCATCCCATCAACACTTGTATTACCCCCAGATGGACTACAAAGAGTATGTATAACAGTAAACACGTCACTACTGCTTTAATATTACTATATTACTTCATACTGGGATTTGTTCGTCCACTTCACCTTCTACAAACTCTCCAAACCAATATTGTCACAATACTTTTATAGTTCTTTGCGTTACTCATTTCTCAAATTACTTTGGAAGAAGATTTAAAAAGAAAATGTCATACTATGGGGAAAAGACACTTTTGCAAAAGGTAAGTAAGTACTAAGTTACGTTGTGCAGGCAACACATTCTCCAGAGTACATACATCTCTTGTACTTAAGGAGATCAGGTAAAGTGTGTCTCTTTTGAAACTCTGACTGTGGAAAAAGCTGTGAAGTTTGATGAAAACATCTGTCTGTTTGCTGCTGTGAGATCAAGGGATGAAAGGCCATCCTGCTGCTCTGATCCTCTGAGTAATCCAAAACATGTGCTCTGCCTTAGGATAACACTACCACAGTAATGCTGCTGCTACAACTCCTTTCATTATAGTTCAGTTTAATCTTTATTTAAGGGGCAGTGCAGAGACATAAACCTATAGAGTCAGAGATGTACTGCACGGGATTATAGAGCTATTATAGAGCTAATTTCCATCCATAATCCCTGGTTACAGAATCTAAATTAACACATTCAAAGTAGTATACTAATGCTCTAAAGTCCCTCAATGTAAACCCGTCCTTCACAATCAAACAATATCACAACAGAAAATGAAATACAATGTTCATTCAACAACATTATAAAACCACCACCACAACAACAACTACTTCTGCTAGCATTCACAAGTGAAAAAACAAGCTCAACACAGTGATGGCTAAATCACTAAAGCAGATCCCTAGCGTCCACCAATTGGGAAATGTGAAAGAAATCGCTCGAAAGTGTGTCTTGGCATTATGTTCAGAGATTAACCCCTATGTTACGTGACCAGTGGCTCCATTTCATTATAAAACTGCTTTGTCAAATTAAACAAACAGATGGTGAAATCTGTTGGGTATGGGTTAAAATGGTTGCAATACTGATAAAATCTAATAGAGAGAAAAAAAAGGCCAATGGTTTGTACGCTCATGTACCTATTATGTGGTATGGGGGAGCTACTTCTACAATATATTGCTCTATTACGGCGGCTGGGGTTGGTAAGTGATATTGTGGGTCATTTGTGGCTAATGTGAACATTGCCACTTTTGCACATTTTTGTTGAAAACATATGATTTGATTTGAAGATGTTCATTAGCCCTGTACGACAACATACACAACAAAATATTTTGCAATATTATACCAAAACATGACTTAGAAATGCTGACTCAAAACCAATTCTAAAGCAAGGCTGAAAAAGAACTAAATTAGGAAAAGTAGAACTTAAACTGAACTTTTAAGCATACTTTAATATTTGTAAAACTGTTTATCTATATATATATAGCCTATACATATCTTCTTGTAATACGGATATTGAATCATCTACAATTTTGATTATAATCATTTGGCAATGCATTACGCAGCTCTATATTACGCAGGATATATTTTTGTACTTTTAACGCCACACAGTGTAACATTTCACACAAATGGAATAACAGGCCTACAAGCATTTTATTTTGTGACAGATATATTATTGAAAAACACAAAGAAATGACCAAACAAACGTGTCTTGCCAACTCCTGTCAGACCTGACCATCACTTTACTGGGAGCGGGACAACTCCAGCTCGTGTCCATGGAGATGTTGACTTAAGGCTGCCAAATATGAGATATAGGTTTTATCCTCATACACTACAAAAATAAAGTTTTCTGTTTTAGCTGGTCATCAGGAGCATGTTTTGTAATGCTGGCAACAGTCAGTTTTAAGAAAATCACTTTGAAATCATATTTAGTTGTAGAATAAAATGTATTTTGTAGCATATTCATTTACTGTCTCAGTATCATTTTCTGAATACTTCCTTGGAAGACTAATTTCAGCATCACCTACCTCCAGATAATTATTGTGTCTACGAGGGTCACACCTCAACCTCAGCCTCTCAGCGCAGAGCCACACTGTCGTTGCTGCATTTAGGTCTGCACTTAAGATCCAGAGTTCATTGCTCGTCAGCTTCCCAGCTGTGCTGCGACCCACCTCCACCCCTTCACCGCCTCTTCTGGTCGTGGCTTCACCCTGCTCCATCCTTCACCGGTCTCCCATACCACCACCAGTGTCCAGGCTCCGGGGTAGACATCCCTAACTCAAACCTACCCATGCATACTAACTATAATCCATATATCGAAGTCTGCTGCTGGGGTCTGATCATCAAAATATTTATGTCAATAGATTTTTCTAATTGCTGCTTTTGTCTGAGTATATCCAGGTTGAAATACTTTCATGTTCATTTGCATTATGATGATTGAGTACTCCAGTGTACTCAAATATTCTTTTGGAATACAGTTACTCAAAATTAGTTTTCTAAATACTTAGGCTATTGTAAGTAAATACATATATCCCGTTCCTCCCCCACACTGGCAACAGTAGAATCCTAAATGTTACGCAGTGTGTCTTTAAAAAAAAGGACATCATTCCTATATGGGACTGTGGAGCAATGCCTCCAAACAGAGTCAACGGTCAAACCCTATCAATGTGATTGCACTCACAGAGATCAGAATCAACAGTCGGCTGGAGGCGCTTTGTCAAACATGTTTTGAAGATGCTAAAGTGAATTCTCTTGTAAGAATAACTACGGTTGAAAAAGCATAAATTCAACGTCTATTTTGTTACTGAAGCTTCAAAAAGGGTAGGCATGGTCAGTCTTGGTAATACGGAACAACTCTGAGAGTTGGGACAATATACCGAGCAGATACCATTGTTAGGGTACTACAGGGTTGGGCTGATTATTGACGACATGAAACTGGGTTGAGAGTGAGAACAAGGTGGCGCTAACTGTTCCACACAGCCCCACAGCAGAGGTATAAAATGTTTTCAAACTGGAGAAAACGTGGAAGCTATGAAACTGTTTGGATGAGAAACAAAACAATTCTATCTCGTCCAGATGACAACTTTTGAACACCTCTCTCTTTCTATAGTCACAGTCACATGTGGCTTCCGACTGCAGTCTGAAAACAGGCATTTGTTATTTGTCAATGTCAATGGTCAACAACAAGGCAAAAACACTATAACTATTCCATTTCCTTCAATGCAAGTCTTTTCATGAAGCTTCACGAATTGTTCATTTTCATGGGAAGACATCAGAGCTGTCTTTGTCCTTCATTCACGGGCACCAACAAGAACCACAATAACAAACACCTGCCACAGTGACAGAAAGGCCTTAGGTCGAGCTGACAGGAACAGGGCGAGTGTTTGTCCTGAGATTTTTATTGTATTGCTTTCTGCACCAGCGCTGTTGTCTCACTATCTAACATGTAAAAGTGTTCTTCTTGGTGATTACATGGGTTAGAAGAATCGAATAAACAAGTTTCAGTTAGAATCAGCAGTACTTAAAAAGAACATCGTGACTCATTAATATCCCTTTGTTTATTTGACAAACGGCTTCTTTCTCCAGACGCCTGCAAAAAACACCAGAGTTAACTTTTAGTTTGTTATACAATCTGTGATCATTGTGTTGTTTTCAATTATCGTTTTGACGGCTGTTTTCGCCAATTTAGAAATGTCTGTTGCCTCTGGTTAATGCCATCAAATCCATTATAATTATAATTTACTTCACTACCCGCAGAAAAGTTTGTCTTCCGATGTGCAGTAGACGCAATCCATTCCTGTGTATCTCTTTGGACTCATTTTAGCTTGGCCTCACTGTTTGTAATGCAGTATGTCTACAAATGCTCCTTTTGGCAACTGTTCCACTTTATTTCTACATTGATTGAATGTGTGTTTGAGATGACTATTGAAATTGCAATGAATGTTAAAAAGAAAGCTTATTTCTGAACATTTCCCTGTGGGGATTTTACTCAGACAGCCTTAGCTATTGGCATTTCCATATCAGTTCGGAGAGGCTCAATCCAGGCTTACGGTAATAATGTTTCAGACAGAGCAGAGTGAAGTTTCAATCCAAAGCCTGTACGGTTTTAAACAAGGCATAGTGTAACAGAAAAAATTGCACACAAAAAAAAAAAAAGTAGGGTAACTTAACGGTCAGAAACTCCGGAATCGACTTGAATGCAGCTTTCCAACTTATTGGATTGTGGACAGCATGGTATAGAACATTTTATTAGGTAGAGCTTGCATTGTCTTGTCCCAAAGTATTAGCTTCATTAAGACATATCACCCATGTATAGATCAATCCAAGAAGGTCATGGTATGGAGGGGAAAAAGCTCCTTAACCATCCATGCTTTCTCCCGTATGGCACTACCCAAATCTAAAAAGTTATTGAAAAAAAAAAAGCATAAAGTGTGAAATGTAGCAAAAAAAGCTACTAAAAACAGCAAAAACACAACAAAAACGGGTAAAGTCTAAAAAAAAAACATAACAAAAAGTAACAAAAACGTCATAAAAGCGTAAAAAAAACTACAAAAAAGCTACAAAACGTAGCAAAAACAGGGGAAATGGCAAAAACATAACAAAAACAAGATAAAAGTGGCAAAAACATGACAAAAAAGTAACAAACAAGCATCAAACAAGCAGGGAAACAAAAAACAGGGGAAAAAGCGGCAAAAACGTGACAAAAAAGCATCAAAAACATAACAAAAACAGGATAAAAGTGGCAAAAACTTATCAATAAGCAACAAAAAAGCATCAAAAACGTAGCAAAAAAACTGAAAAAAAATGGCAAAAACATGACAAAAAAGCAACAAAAACATAACTAAAACAGGAAAAAAGTGGCAAAAACATAACAGAAAAGCGACTAAAGGTGACAAAAAAAGCATAAAAAATGTAAATAAAAAGCAAGAACAAAAACGGAGCTAAAAGCAACGTAAAAACTTCAAAAAATATGACGGCAAGGCACGACAGATTTGGGTAATACCAAACTGGAGAAATGTGCTCCGTTAAGGTGGGGCTTAAGAGGTAAAGGTATACCACAGTATCCATAGCAACCTACCGACGATCCAGTGCAAAAAAAAGGAAAAAACTGTTGGAAAACTGCCAGCCCGTCTTCTGCCACCACTGGTCTCGCATGGGAGCATTGGCTAGAAATGTAACCTTTCACCACCAAGTACGTGGAGTGAATAGATAATGCATAAAATTGGAAAGCGGCGTTGAGCGTCTGGGGAAATGCGTTATTGTGGTCTTTATTATTATAGTTTGCTCACAGCCATACACTTTGCCACACAGCATCGTATTTTTCTCCTTGGTCATACCCGGTTATGATTTTTCATGAGCCCTGCTTTGCTTTAAAAAAAAACTTCGGCGTCAACCTTAATGCAATTCATCCGACTCGGACTCGGTGATAATCTCACACCGTCTGCAGGCAAATTCAACTCTGCAATACACAGCACATGTTCTTATGCATGACTTCCAGGAGACAGACAGATGCCGGTTTCTTTCCCCCCCGATGCCCGAAACATTGAAACCCAAACAATGTCAGGAGTGATGTTGACGGGTATGTAAACAAGCCTTGACACCCCAGCATGGACTCCACAACTCGTCCAACTTCAGGAAGAGTCTTCAAACTTATACCATTCAGGAGTCAGATCAACTGGTCAGGAGAGAGCGAGACAACAATAACCCTTAGGACAGCACAGAAGAAGTATAGTAGTTGTTTGATTGTTGCGTGCGAAGAACATAGTTTGATTTATTTTGCAAAGGCATTTCAAAAGTCCGAATAAAGCACGGCGCAACCTTGACCGCTGAAAATCGTGTCCAACATAATTCTGCTTTCAGATGTGGTCTGGTGGCCGGAGGCAGAGACCAGCAGACTGCCAGTCATCTCATCTCCACCCGGGGGGAGTGTGACGGACAGCTGAGTGACAGGTTATTTGTCTGGGAGTCCAAAGGAAAGGCGAGACATGAACATATTCTGAAATGACTTTGCGACCATAAACAGTGTGAGGGAAACAATGATGATGATGAATGCATTTATTTGGACTGCGAAACATGTCTTTAGGGGGGTCCATTTTTCAACAGAAGCCCAAAAAGGAGGAAGCAAAAACTACAATCCAGTCCTTACAAGACCGAAATACGCAATTTTTTTAATGACCATCTACTTACTTATGACTAGCTAAGCATCAGACGGCAGTGATTTCAAACTTTGTGGTAGCTTTTTGTCGAACTGATGCTGTTCATTTGTTTTAATACACTGTTTTGCTGCACTGGCAGACAACTTTCTTGCACGGCACAAGTCAAAGTTTGCATCAATAATTTCTTGTTGGCATTGTGCATCAGCATAAAACAGCAGATTGTTTTAACAAGGGGGGGAGGAAAGAAGGCTCTTCTCGTCTCATTTAGTGCTTTGTGGGAAAAATCTATATTCACAGCTAATGAACAAGCTAAGTCACTTGTTTGGATATAGAGCTTCTTTTCGCTATTTCTTGTCTGAAAACACCATAGGCTACAAGTAAGTAAGTTAGGGGGTCATTTATCAAGGCGGGTGCAAGCTGAAAAATAACATATGCTATTGTGTTGGCATTTTGCACTTGATTTACCATTTGATGTTGCCTGTATTACAGTATTGGGGCATGCATAAATGGCTCAGCTGTTGATCCACATTTGCACGTGCTACTTGCTTTGCACATGAGCAAATGCTTGGTAAATGACCCCGTTAGTGCTTTCATGGCCATTGTACAACCGCACAACAAAAGAGTATTCAGGTGTTAGTCCTGAGCCGCTGCAACTGAGCCGCGCCGCCACTGAGCCGCGCCGCCACTGAGCCGCGCCGCCACTGAGCCGCGCCGCCACTGTGGGCCAACATGACTAGCATGTTTCTGGAGGTCGGGAAAACAGTAACATCTGGAGGAAACCTGCGGGGCGCCTTCAGTCTCCTCTGATCCTCTGAAACTGTGCAGCGCCTCCTTGCTTTGTCCCTGTTTCAGAGCGTGGTGTCCTGCACTGGTCAGCTCCTCCTCCTCCTTCCTCCTGTGCAGCTCCCTCCGCGCCACAACATTTTTTCACTATCTTCTGGGAAAAGCTTAGCAGTTAATCTGTTTTATTCTCCAGTGAACGTTCATTAGTCAGAAGAATAGTAGGGACAGAAGGCACGTGTGGCTTAGCTGCGAGTCTTGCCCGGATACCTCCTCGTTTGTCCCTTTTTTGTTTCTTGTAGCTCCTCTTGTGACGCCTCCAGTGTGCTGCAGGTTTGGGGGGCTCCTGGTGCATCTTAGGTGTTTCAGAAGAAGAAATTTGTACGTCTCAATTGTCTGTAGCTCATAAGCTAGGTGTTTGTTTACTTTTAAGAAGCTGCTTTCTTCAGTAAAACCCAGCAAAGAGTATGTGCAAAAGTATCCAGTAAAACAATGTAGAACAGAGAAACCACAAATGCTGTCAACGTATTTAGCAAACAGCCAAATATAAATGATATGGAAGCAAAAGCGTCTTATAGAACATCATAAAACCAATACCAAACCTGCTTATGTTTATTAATACCTGAAGCTGGGTACATGATAGGCCTTTGTACCTGAATTATTAATGGTTCTAATAACCTTAGCCTTGGCAATTATTGCAAATAGTATTTGCAGTTGGCATAACATAGCAGAGGGCACTCTATCTGCAAACCCAGGGGAAACCAACGTTATTTCAAAGAAGAAAGGGGGGGGGGGGACAAATTGTTAATTTGTTAAAGTTGTATTAATGGTGTGTGAACTCACGGAGGAGCTTTGTGGTTTTCAATATTCTGACGTCAGCCAGTGAGAAGCGTTTTGAGAGTGGGACTTTTGAATGTACGTATACAGTATAAATGTATATATGCCCTATTGTCCAAATCACATGCACACAAGACACGCAATTAACTATGATGAAAAAGTGAAGTTTACTCCATAAAAGTCTTTCACAGAATTGATAGCGAACAATCGAATAAACCAAAAAATAAACCGAGCAAACTGCAGCAACATTTTAAGGATCAAAAATAGCATTGCATGTGCTGAAGTGCATCTGGTCAGAAGTCATTTCAAACAGACATTTTGGGAGCTGTATTCTTTCCATTCTGTTTTGTTTGCTTTTTGGAGCAGACATAAATTACCCTGCATGGCTGGTCGTGTGCGTGCGTATGTGTGCGCGCGTTCGATTGTGTGTTTGTGAATTGCACTGGGTTTGAACTTTGTCGACGGCACGCACACCCAGCCCTGGCCCTGTGCTTCACTGCTGCTGCTGCTGCTGCTGCTGCTGTGGGGAGATCCATGTGGGCGTTGTGTCTGCCAGGCCTCTTACACTTGGCCTGTCGACATGCATTAGTATCTCTCTCTCTCTCTCTCTTTCTCTCTCCCTCCCTCAAAACATGCACAGTCACCAAAGCAGCAGATGCAACAATGTCACGCTGCTATGGAATCACGTCCAACGCCCTGGTCAGCCTTACACTGTATTTATCTGCACATTTTTTCATTTTATTCACACATACGACACGTTTCCTGTTTTGCATTCAATACAGTCGAAATGCGTGTTAACTTGAGGAACATGAGGAACTAACACTCCTTAAATAATCAACAATGCCACCGATTTTTTTAAGGGCGCTCGTGTCAAGCTCGGTTTGGTGGTGAAACATCTATTCGAATAGAGGAATTACAGTAAAAGGTATAGCAGTGAAGTGGATCCCCCCTAGCCGCTGTTGAGGATGCGACTTGCAGCGAGTTCCGATTCGCCGGCTCCTAATTGGGCCGGGTCGGGTCTGGTGTGTGGGGGCGCGGTCCACCTCCCTTTTCGCTTCCCGGTCTCTCCGTGTGAGAGAGTGCGGAGAGAGTGCAGTCGGCATATACGCGCGCCACGCTCCGCTCTCGGGAACTCCGATCTTAATTCGGAGTTGTTCATTCGTGTTTATTGATGTGACGTTAATGCGACTGCGGCTCCAGCCAGCTCTTCCACCACCATGTGTCCCTCTCCTCTTTGTAAGAGAGAGAAGAGGAGGGGAAAAAAAAGTCACACACGCTTCCAGTGCCCTATGCTTCCGGTAGATGGGGCCCTCGTGCCTCTGTGCGCTGCGCCTCCGGTCAAGTTTATCTTGGGACATCAAAGTGCCTTTAATTTGACTTGATTCAGAGACTGAAGTTGTGAACACTCACGAAAGCGTCATTTTTGACAGAATTCGTAAGTCTTTTTTTTTTTTTTTTTATTGAGACATGCCAGCTAGTGTTGCAACGGACACAAAATATGAATCATTTTCTTTTCATTATTTCTATATAAATGTCTTATACTTTATACGATTTCAGCAGTGTGTCATGCCCATAGTGGAAAGATCTATATCTGCAAATTATCATGCGCAAAATATGGTTTAGAAGCTGATCCTGTGTTGCTGATTTGTTAACGTGATGGCTTCCCATACACACGTGCTGTCCGTTTTACGCACGCTTGGCAAAACATAAGGTATAGCATTTTGACATCGAAAACTCCCAGTCGAAGTGCGCGCGTGTGCCCAGGTCAGTGCCTCCCTCCCTGGACCCGCGCGGAGCAGAGTAGTTTGGCAGTGAAACGCCGTGGCGCGCAGCAGCAGGCAGCAGTGTAGAGGCAGCTGAGCGGAGAGAAAGGGGCGAGCGCACACGAGAAAGGGAAGGGGAAGAAGAAAAAAAAAAAGGCTCGTGGGGGGAACCGCGCGGAGCTCATTGGCATCAGTGACCGCGCGTGTGAGGCAGCCCGCACAGACGCGCTAAAGGAATAAACTGGGTGTTTTACCGAAGGATGGACGGACTGATACAATAGCAGAAACGGGAAGCTGCGGGAGGTTCACAAGTTGGATGAAGAAGTGAGCGTTTTTTTGATGAGGGGAACTTGGACATTTAATTTCTTTGGTTTGTTTTGTTTTGAGTTTGTTTCTCGTTTCAATTTCAAACCACTTCTGTTCTGACCAAGCCGCGGTGAACGCGTTGGACAGAGCTGATCAACCGCCTCGGGATTTCACTGCCAACTTGAATTTGTGCCAATGTCATGACCCCTGAATGTTTTTCGAAAGCCGATTTTTCCAAAGTGAAACAAAGAAGAGAATACGACCCCACGTGTTGGATTATTGTGATAAGTCAGCGCTGGAGCTGCCGCCGCTTCTCTCACAACATGTCTCTGTGAAATTGAAGTGACTTTTAAAAGTGATTATTTTAGGCACGTTGGACTGCGCCGCGGGAGCCTCATTCACTCGAAATCCACAGCAGGGGTGTATCAGGGTCAATACAGGCACAGCATAATCACACGGACATGCCTGGAGGATCATTAAACAAATCAGATAAACGCGCAGCCAAAAGCATCAATAGAGGGGTATTGATGAGGTGCTATATAAAGCAACTGATTGGCCGAGCCTCAGTTAACAGCGCTGCAACAGGATTTTTATTTTAAAAAATTGTTAGAGGGGGCAGATGAGACAAAGTCACCCTCACATGTGGAAGGACTCGAACACTAACATCCCTTTTCCACTGATCCTAGGCTTTTAGAGCAACTTTATTGATTGGAACAAATCCACAAAAGCTGGACTACTCTTTAACCTAGAATGTCTGTTTTTGCCAACTTTGCTCCTGGAACTGATGAAGCAGGTATATTTTTTTGGCATTCCTCTCTGAAATATTTATAGTTGCTCTAGTGCAAAAATGGTGGCTTTGACAAGGAGCATGTGGATGGGGCAGCCAGTGGGAGAGCAGGTGCCCAGACAGCAGTGCACTGTTTCAGCTGTGCCATCGCAGTGCTAAGCTCTCAGTCCCCAGTATGCTGGGGATATGATGGGGTGACAACCCCACTCTGCATTTAGACCCCCCTCAGTTTTTCAAACATTATTCAAAAATATGGAGCAGAATTTCTCAACCGTCCGAGATGGGAAGCAGCTGCTATCAGAGCGGGACTCGTCCAAGCGCGTTTTAACGGGATGCTTCCTCTTCCTCCTTATATTCACCACGTTGCTAGGCAACACACTGGTTTGCGTTGCAGTCACCAAGTTTCGTCACTTGAGGTCAAAGGTTACGAACTTCTTTGTCATCTCTCTGGCCATCTCCGACCTCCTGGTGGCCATCTTGGTTATGCCGTGGAAGGCAGCGACAGAGATCGTCGGGTTTTGGCCATTTGGAGCTTTTTGTAACGTGTGGGTGGCATTTGACATTATGTGCTCCACAGCCTCCATCCTAAACCTATGTGTGATCAGCGTGGACAGATACTGGGCCATTTCAAGCCCTTTTCGTTACGAACGGAAGATGACGCCTAAAGTGGCGTGTCTGATGATTAGTGCAGCATGGACTCTGTCTGTCCTCATTTCCTTTATCCCGGTCCAGCTGAACTGGCACAAGGATCAAACCATCAGCTACACGGATCTGAATGGATCTTACCCCAGTGAGCTGCCTCCGGACAACTGCGACTCCAGCCTTAACAGGACGTATGCTATCTCCTCATCTCTAATAAGCTTCTACATCCCAGTGGCCATAATGATCGTCACTTACACCAGGATCTACAGGATCGCTCAGAAACAGATCCGCAGAATATCTGCGCTGGAGCGCGCCGCAGAGAGTGCCAAAAACCGCCACAGCAGCATGGGCAACAGCTCCAGCATGGATAGCGAGAGCTCCTTCAAAATGTCCTTCAAGCGAGAAACCAAAGTCCTGAAGACACTCTCTGTGATCATGGGGGTGTTTGTGTGCTGCTGGCTGCCCTTTTTCATCCTGAACTGCATGGTGCCATTCTGCGAGGTCAACCTCCCAGACGGCTCCACCGAGTTCCCCTGTGTCAGCTCCACCACCTTCGATGTGTTTGTGTGGTTTGGCTGGGCCAACTCCTCCCTCAACCCTATCATCTATGCCTTCAATGCAGACTTTCGCAAGGCCTTCTCCATCCTCCTGGGCTGCCACCGGCTGTGCCCCGGGAGCAACGCCATAGAGATTGTCAGTATAAACAACAACATGGGTGCCCCCTCCTCTAACTCCAACTGCCAGTACCAGCCCAAGAGCCACATTCCCAAAGAGGGCAACAACTCAGCTAGCTTTGTCATCCCCCACAGCATCCTGTGTCAGGAGGATGACATGCAGAAGAAGGATGACAGCGCAGAAGAGGTTGAGGTTGGGATAGGGAATGACACCCTAGAGAAACTTTCTCCTGCTCTCTCTGGCACCTTGGACAGCGACACAGATGTCACACTGGAAAAGATCAACCCTATCACTCAGAATGGACAGCACAAAAACATGTCCTGTGGAGATTAAATGATGAATCTGGATTTGCTAAAGGCTGTACTGATGTACTGAGAAGAGAGAAGCTTATACATAGGAAGCAAGCTATGACAAATCCAGACATCTGAGAGGAGCATAGCTGTTCATGGGATTTACTCATCCAAAACCTTAAGAACTGTCGACAAAAACTGTCAAGCAGAAAACCTTACAGAATGTTTCAAAAGTAATGGCACTTTATCGGATTAAACTATCTGCAAAACACCTACAGCATTTATTGATGAAATTGCCACATTTGATGATAAATGCTGATAGGAATAATGTGAATAATATTGCAGAACACCAATGCAGCGGCCTACATGCTTAGCTATACAAGCACATAGACATCTGCATTTGAATATACTGTACAATAATAGACATTGTCCTAGAAGGACGCCAACGCAGTATACTTTGAGAGGAAGCTCTAGTAACTAGCAAAATGTCTCGTAAGTACAGTAGGTGATTTGTATGTGTTTCATTCTCATGGAAGAAAGAACAAAGTCGGTACTGTTTTCTTACACTGCAGTTTACTGTATGACATGGATATTTATTTTTCAGAAACCAAAGTAGTAATGTTCTTTTTTTTAGGTGGCAGTTCATGGTATAAATCAAACTACAAGCTAAGGGGAAAATGGTTACTTTACTGCTGTAAGTCAGTGGTTCTCAAACTTTGCTTTCATAGAATTAACTCAACCAGGATTAAACTCAAGGTTCAAGTGATTTGAGACTAAAATGGGCCTGAGACAAGAGCAGAGCAGGTCTAAATTGTGTAAAATTATCAGTCTAAACCCAGCGAGAACAAGGTTTAAACCAGTAGTGTATCAGGACGTAGCAGATCAACACGTTCGTGTTCAAAAAGACTTTCTCTTGGGACTAAAACCAAGCGTCGGACATGCAATTACAGTTTGAGAACCTCTCCTTTATTCCACGCAGACATTTTTGTTCTACATTTGTACTTTCCGACCAATGACTTTCCTTCAGCGCACTCAGAGCTCATGCTGGTTCATGTGGGGTCTTTTTTTTTTTTAATGCTGTTCCCATCATCGATCTCCCGCTCCCTCCTGTACATCCCAGAGACTAGCCATTAGGAACACGGACAAACAGGCAGCCCTTTCTGAACTAGTGGACCATTTTTTATCATTACTTCCACCTTGTTAGCTAATCTTCCTATCCACTCTAATGTGGCGCTTAGGCTTGCTTTGTTCTTCATTCTTGCTGGGGTTTCTTTGTTTCCCCCCCATGTCAGCAATATCATCCCATTTGTGCCATCCTTGTTACCTCCTTACCTGCCTCTATTCCAGCAGGACATACAGTACGTGGCCATTACTTCTAGCTCTTAATACCTTTTTTGTTCCAAAGCGTCTTCGTTGGCAGCTCTCCATTCACGACTCCCCTCTTACAGTGGCCCTAATGAGTCTGATTTCTGGCTTGGATTCCCCAAAAAAATATTACCGCGCAAAGTTAGGTGCTCACCAACGGAACAGGAGGAGGCAGAAAGTAGTGCAGCGTGCAGACAGTATCGCAGTGGACACTTCCTGACCTTTCGAAAACTCGCAGATGCCCGATTCTCTAAACGGCTCACGCTGGGAGGTAATACTCTGCGCTGTAGTAGCCATGCGGAGCGCGACCAGAGCGATGTGTCCGAGCGTGCAGCACGAGGTGGAGACTGGAGTCAGGATTGAACAGGAGCATTTGTCACTTTTAATCCGTGGATGCCAAACACGGGAGACTTTGGAACGCTGTTACGTGCGGTGTTGGGAAAGTGGGGAAACACAGGGATGAAGTCTAGAACGAGTCAAATGATCCAACAGAAAGTCCTGGACAAAAGATTGACAGTTGAAAAAGTTCATTCAGTTGTTTAATTCATTGTGTGAAGCATTACATTGACTGACTTTGCCTCTCAAAAAACAAAGCGTCCGGTGTCTGAAAAACAGCCGAGGCATGTCCTTCTGATTTCCATTCACCGGACTCATATTTGTCTACCTCTTCAAATGTACAAAATGTGCTTTCTCTCGTGGTCACATCTTACAGCGGACTTATTTCCCGATACAATCAAAGTATCGCCTTCACAGCAATGCAATGTACAATCCGACTGTGTACTGAAGTCTGGCAGGATTTTTCGAAGGTAGAATCCAATAGTGATTGTCTTTCGTGCTGGATGTGTGACACTGCCTTCGGCAACTGTCAACGCTTGCTGTTTAATTGTATCCACTCTGGCCAGTTTGCAGGGACTGGGACCAACGGTTAATTTTGGAACTAGCTCATTACGCAGCAGTCATTCATTTGGAGTGCGTTGACTTTCGCGAGAGGCGTACGGTATTAGAGGAAGTGGGGATTCGGTTGAATCAAGCGTCACACCTCAAGCCTTGCCCATTGAACAAATGTCAAGTGGATCCTTACTTGACTGGACGGCCTTGCATAATACATAGCGGTGGAAAAAAAAAAAAAAAACAAGTCATGAAGTAATCTAACATTGACTTGAATTGCAAAAACACTCGTCAAATATGAATGATAGAAACAGAAGTGATGCAGAAATAACAGAAGAATGCACTTAGCACCTAAAGTGTAATTGACAAGCAATTGACATTTCCCAGTAAGTGCCCTCAGTGAAACCCATCGATTCATGCTGTACGAACATTGCGTTTTCGATGGCATTCGGACATTGTACCATATGATGTTATCCGCAGTATTCGGCATAACGTACAATAACTATAGCTATATACAAGAGCGGAAGAGTTGATCCAATAAAGAGCAATTGGTCTTGAGTGAAACATTCGATTTTCCTGCTCTGGAAAATCCAATGGCTATCTGAATGGAGGCGTAGCCATGTGTGTGCGCGACAGAGAGAGAGAGAGAGAGAGAGAGAGAGAGAGAGAGAGAGAGAGAGAGTGTCCAGGCTTTTAACTCAATACGTGGCACCGAGGCGACCTGTTGTCCTCCCCTGCCTGCGCTTCCATAACCGCCCTGTGAACTTTTGAAGAGGCTTTTTCGCGGCGGTGAAGGATTTGGAGTGTTCTGATACATCGAATTATGCTCTTTCTCAAGTGCCGCTGTATGCTCTCGCCTCGCTGAGTGACCCACCCCCACCCCCCCACCCCCTTTCCCCAAAGCTATACATACGTACCTCGCCGCTTCAGCGCTCTTCTCTCTCCGCCAATGTGATTATTTCTAAACACCAGCGCCCGGCCGCACACGGACACACACACAAAAAAAAACGAAAGCCAGTGCTGTAGACTGTGTCGGTGTTGAGAGAGAGTGGGGGGGGGGGGTGTAGTACTCTGACCCCCCCCCCCATTCCACCGTCTTCACCGCGGCCGCTTCTTCCAGCTCTTTGTCTTTCTCTCTTGGCTGCCTCCGTCGACTTGATGAGTGTTTCCAGTGTCAACACAATGTGAATATATTATTGAACGGACAGCGCCGACTGTTTCCGCGGCGCTAAATTTACCCTCTGCCCGCTCAGTGTTTTATTTCCGTTATTTCACCACCTGATTGCTTTGCCCAAACAGTGACGTCGCTTCAGTGGTGGTTTCATCGGTGGGTAGTTTTTTTTGTATGTTTAAAGAATTCCCAGATGAGAGGGGAAGGTTTTGGCTGGTTCTGAAGCGTATTTGGAAAAAAACGAACCCTCGAAAACCCCATGCCTATCATCCGCCGGTGTGTTTCGGACAGGCTCAGCTTCATGCAAACCTCATTGGGCACTGGCTAATGAACAAAACACTGCATTAACCACACACAATGGCCGCTTCTATATGCCCCCCCCCCCCCCCCCCCCCCCCCCCCCCCCCCCCCTTCTTTCTCTCCCATTCATCCGCCCGGTGACTCATTCTGCCAGCTGCCATGCCTTTGCTTAATACACAGAAAGCCAAGATGTCAAACCTGCTGCAAATATGTTTGGTCGGATCCCCAAGGCACTTTTTTTTCTTTTTTTTTTACGTCTTTGCTCCGGGGCTTGCCTGCTTGTACCGCCGTTTTTTCAATCAATCCTTTTTTCTTTCTTTTTTTTTTTACACACAACATCCAGGTGATATTCGCAGTATTTTGTTATAGGGGCCAAAGAACATTGTGAGGCCCTATAGGAATGTGGCTAATTTTTTTTTGAGTCCCTCAGTTTTATGTACAAAAAAGGAGGCAGTATTTACAAAAAACATGGATGGCAGGGATAGAGTATTGTACAATGATGTTTTGAAAATGTAGTAGTGACAAAAACACAAGTGCTTTTTATCTTCAGAGAGAATCCTTAACGTGTGTAGCAAAATTTACATGCTGTACTCCAGTCGTTGGAAAACTCATGTCTTTGCGGTGACACTATTTATTATTAACTATTTATTTCCATGGTGTTTCATTCATAAAAGTGATGTCAAAGATTATACTTCTATGTACTTTAGTTTACGGTTTGTACATAAGAAAAAAAGACTTTATGTGCCCTTCTTGTATAATAAACATCTATGTATTTTTTGCACAAGTGTCTTTATTGGAGTTCGTGGGGACGCGGTGGCGGTGGCGGTGGTGGCGGCGGCGGCGGTGCTTATTGGGAGCGATCCAGGCAGCGCCACAGAGGATCGAAGCCCATTGATTTTGGGAAGTGACGCATATTTTGTTTCCAGTTGCCTGGGTCTAGTGTCCTCAGCGCACTCCGGAGCATTTACATAACACCGAGAGACACTTGACAGCTGACATGTCCCCCCTGTTACCTCCTCGTCTGTTCCCTAAATGTGGACACGGAAGACAAAAGAGGCACTGGAGGGAACGCTGTTTGTGATTGTGGATAAGCGCAGGGTCTGAGGGATGAGGCAGCTGGAATATAAGGGGAAATTCTAAAGTCAGGATCATCGTGGGAGGAATAAGTGCGATTCATTAACCTCTTAACTCCCACCTGAACCAAGCACATTTGTTTTTGTCGTTTTTATTTGGTCATTTTTTTGTTGCTTTCTTCGTTGCTTTTTGGTACTTTTTTTTGTCATGTCTCTATGTCACTTTTTCATTGTATTATTCTTGCTTTTCCGGCACGTTTTTTTGTTGCTCTTTCGATGCTTCTTTGTGTCTCTTTTTGTGTTTTTCTCATCACCTTTTAAGCGTGTTTTTGTCGCTCTTTGTTGCTTTTTCTGCTACTTTTTTTTTTTGCGTTTTCATCCTCGTTTTTGACACTTTGTTCAAGAAGCCAAACTGGAGACAATGCGCTCGGTTCAGGAGGAGGTTAAGAGGTTAACAGTCAAAGAATGTTGAACAAAAGAGTGAATAAAACTGGACGAATGATTCCCATGTCCTTTCATTCTTAACAGTGCACACAGCACTGATCATGTGTTTTTTTGCTTAAAGCAGTACAATGTAACTTGTTTACCTTAATAAATCCTTTCCGTAGTCCGTCTGGAGGTAATACAAGGGTTAATGGGATCAGGGGGGGGGGTCTTTCATCTCCCCCTGGTGTCTCTGGCCAGAAAACCACAATTGCAACTTTCCCTGCTCCGATACACCAATACACACGAATTGAATCACAAGGAAGAAGCTAACAGGCTAGCAGGCAAAGCTAACTGCGGGCAAGCACCGATTAAACAGTATTTACAGCCAAGTTTGAGTGAAAAAAAAGATCTCTATTGTGTAATTGGATGTAAAATATCCCTCTCTCCATTTGTCTTTTCTGTCAGTGTAGTATTTACTCTCACGAACAATTAATGAGTAAAAAACTGCAACTTGCTACGACACCTGCAGTGGCGCTGATGACCTCTAGGGGCATGAGTTACTTAGCACTGCTTTAAGTGTGGTCTCTTCCAAAGGCAACTCGACCTGAACATGCCGAGATCTATAATTATGTCTGCGCCTTTCTGAATGTACTGTACATTGGATTATTTATCCCACCACTGACTTCAAATGTGTGCAACTCTGAGCAGTGTTTCCACAATTATAATATATAATAATATAATATAATAATACAATATAAGTGTGCTCCATTTGGGCACACACAGCTAATCAGACGAGACGTGACAGCAGTATACAGCAGATACTAAAATTCTTACGATTAAGTCGGTCATTGTAAAACCGGTTCATCTTGACATCCCCATAATAAAGCGCACTATATTTTCATCGCATTAACTTTACTTTCAAAGGTGTGAACACAATAGTGAGATAATTATGTCTGAATTTAATTTCCTCTATTGTAATTTTTGCTGTCTTTTTTATCACAAAGGTCTGCCTTTCCATTTTGCTCCTGTGGCTACATCTCTTATTAACCTGTCCTCGTGCTTTATCAGAAGTGGGCCTGCGGCAAATGGAATCATTTCAAATCTTTAAAAGTGCTTTAGAGAAAAACAAACTGCATTCCTCCTAAACTGACGAACCATTCAGGTATTAGGCCTACGGGGCTCATGAGGCTATAGGTATTTTCTGAGCATTTTATTATGCTGTTCTCAGATGAAAAATAAAATAACTCGAGCATTTTTATATCCCGGGGATTTAATTGAACAGAAATTAGGAGCTACTATCACTTGCTCACTAAAGATAAACTTTATTATCTTAATGGATTCCAAGAAACATTATCGATCAAGTGTCCAAAAGCCTAAAAAACGTAAACACATAATACCTTTAAACGTAACGTGCTCTCACTGTCTATGATTAAACTCTGCTTCCACATATCTATATGCGCACTTGATAAACATTAGGTAAGGTTGAGGATTTGTCGATTGCCAGCTGGAGTTAGATTAGGCAGATTTTTTCAAAGCAAACAGAATGCGGCTGGCGCAGTGAGGAGTGAAATGTGGAGACAGAGAACTGCACAAAAACCCTTTGGCTCAAACCAAAGCAACATCTGTTTTAGGAGGATCGCTCACAGTTTGTCAATTACAAAACTCGTTGGGAAAGCTCAAAGAAAGTGTGGTTAATTATAAAGACGGAAGTGTGTCAGGGCTGGTTATGGACAGGAATCTGGTGTCACATTTTGCCTGGTACTCTGCCGCTCCCCATTGACGAAAGACACAATTATGGTGAACACATGGGCGGCTTAAATGTTGAACTTAGTGTGACTTTACATTGGACTTAAGTGAGTGTATTTCTAGTTGAGGTGCTTCAGGCACATCCCGGCTTGCTAAACAGCAAGCTAATGAGGGCTTTGTTGTTCATTTGCATAGAAGGGGAAGCAAAAGTAAACCCCACCAAGTGTTTTCTGCCTCTTTTTTCTGTTTTATTCCACAGTAGTACTGGACGGAAAAAAGTGAGGGGAGCTTAACAATTAAAAGCCAGAACCTCTAAATAAAAAGCATGATGAAGAAGATGAATGAACAAAACACTGTCACTAGAAAAAGTGGTCTTTTAAAGGAATAGGCCACCGTTTTTACATACTGAGATATGTTCTTACCTTAGCTTTGACGAGTTCTTTAGGACCTGTCTGGTCTTCCCCCGTGCCTTCAGTCACGTAAACACAGCGCAGACGGTGTTAGCATTTAGCCTCTCCCCCTCTCCCCTGTTCCACTACAAAGTATAATTACACAAAATTAAACAATGTGGATTTTCTAAGCGGATAAAAGGGGGAACTATATTGTAAGGCGTAATATTACCAGGATTAATTGGGCATCCGCACAGTAAAGTGAAGATTACTGCGTGGATTTCGAACTACTCCTGGTATTATTACGCCTTACAATATAGTTCCCCCTTTTATCCGCTTAGAAAATCCACATTGTTTAATTTTGAGTAATTATACTTTGTAGTGTAACATAAATAGGGAAAATGTGGAAGAGCTTGGTAGCTTCTATCTTGACCTGTTTTGGAGCTATAGTGGAGAGAGGGAGAGGCTAAATGCTAACGCCGTCTGCGCTGTGTTTACGTGACTGAAGGCATGGGTGAAGATCAGACAGGTCCTAAAGAACTCGTCAAAGCTAAGGTAAGAACATATCTCAGTATGTAAAAACGGTGGCCTATTCCTTTAACACAAAAGAACAAAAATAGGATCTTTTGAGTACAATCAAACCATAATCAGATAATAGGACTATGCAGGGTCTGAACCTGTGTTCGATCAAGTTTAAACCCGGGAACAACATGGTCTGAAATAGGACATCTCAACATTTATAAAACTGTAAATGCTGGTTAGCCCTATGTACCAGGTACCCATACCCTTACCGCCGCGGCACTGAAACAGATGCACAAGATTTTATGAAATAAAGCCTAGGTGTAATTTCAACCTGGAAGACTCATTTCAGAGTCTTGTTCATAATGTCTTCCTTCTGTTTTAACACGGCCAAAGCAAAGGACAGTAGCTTCCAATTTTCATCTATTAGATGGGCAGTAACCCCAAGGTAATTGTGATTACTCACTGAGGTCCATTGGTCTCCGGTAAGCGAAAGACAAGTGCTATCACCCAGCAGTTGAACTTTAGCAGCTTTATTGATGTCGTACAGTTCGTGTAATAGTTGCCCTCGAAGGCAGTTTGTACGACGGGTCACCTGTTGCGATGTGCAAGACGCTCTGGAGCCCCTGGTCTTAAACAATAGTTATTGGTCTACATTCTGTGGCTATCCATTTTGCAATTGATTTGGTTAACCTCTCTGTTGTAGATTTGTTGATATTGCCGCGGGTGCACTCCTCCAGCGTTGCTTGTCGAGCGCGGCTTGTTGTTGTTGTCGTCGTAGCATCTTTGCTTCTTTCCTTGCTAGCCTCAGTCTCATCAAACACATGTTTGGCTCGAAGGTGGTATCTCAAACCGGTGATAAGAGAACTCATCTTTGCAATATGTGCACTGCACCCTGTTCTTATCGAGAGTCCCATCAAGGTGTTTTTTGAAGCGAAGTTTGCCACCGAGCAGCTCACCGCTTTTGGTCTCATCGTCCATGCTTGTTGTACTCACGTAGTGATTGACCTGATCACAGTCACAGTGACCTTATCACAACCTGCTCCGCCTTCCAGGTACACCTCCGCGCTAAATATACGGGATGGCATTGACCGTCATACTTGGCAATGCGATTAATCTGCGTTAAAAAATAGTGAATGCGTCAATTTAGAACGATTAATCGTATGCGTTAACACGTTAAATTTGACAGCCCTAAGATATATGCACAGATGTTCCTGTACACTACACCAGCCACTTGGTTATGGCGCTCCATGCAGGGAAAGCTTACATGGAGCGCCATAACCAAGTGGCTGGTACAGTGTACAGGAACATCTGTGCAGAGTATGGGCTGGACCCTCCAAGAACGACCGAGCCAAGATCCTGTGGGACTTCCAGATACAGACGGACAGAATGGAAAAACCAACATCTGGAAAAAGGAACACGAGGGGGCTCAGAGAAGAGCTGGAGAAAACCTGGAGGGTGAAGGCGTCAGTGGTGCCTGTGGTTGTTGGGGCACTCGGGGCAGTGACCCCAAAACTGGAGGAGTGGCTACAGCAGATCCCAGGAAATACTTCAGACATCTCAGTCCAGAAAAGTGCAGTTCTAGGAACTGCAAAGATACTGCGCAGAATCCTCAAGCTCAAACCAGGCGTCTGGTAGAGGACCCGAGCTTGGAGGAGAAAAAAAAGACCGCCCGCGGAGGGTGAGGCCTCTTTATTTTGGAAAGAAACATTTTCAATCCCTCCACACAATGAAACTGCAGATGTTGCACAACCAACATGACATTTCATACAGGGAGGGCGAGATGATGCTGGAGGCTTTACATTTTCATAATCCAGATTTACAGTCATTGTTAAAGAGACTCCATGACTGTAACAAACACTATTGACTTGCTTTAAATCTGTCTCAAGCCAGGCATGTGTTCATTATGTGCTCAACGGCATATGTTGCCTATATAGATAATCTCACACACTTCCATCATATATTCCTAGCATACTGTACAATTACCTAGGCCTGTATATAATAGTTTCGATATAAGACTGCAGTCTTTCCTTAAGACTCATTAGCACAACAAGCACATGTGTTCATAAAGAAGTCGGGTGAAGTAAAGCACAAACACTTCTGCACTGCAATAGCTTTCAGATATGTCTAAACGCTGCTTCAGAACGCAATTTATCACAACAAATGCCACGATTTCTCCACATAGGCAATGGAACAGCAATTTCAACTTTTTTTTCCTTGTTCTCCACTGGTGAGTCGCGACCCAAAAGTGTTTCCGGCAGGCTATACTCGTGCGTTTAGTTCACTTCTCTTGCAAAGAAGGGGTCTGAGCTTGCGGCAGTGTCTTGTGTCTCATTCTTTTCCTCATGTTTTGCACTCTTCACGCACCAATCTGCTGTAAAGCCATTCAATGCTAATCATGTGGTCAAAACATCAAAACACCACAGGCTCAACCTCCCAATTGTTGCCCGAAACAGAGCAGCATTCTCCACAATTACGTTTTTGTTTTTTTACAGAACTTTGGTATCTGATTTGCGTAATATTATTCCCCTCGGGCCTGCCATTGCCTGCCCCTGCAGTATAACCGAAGTAGAACCAAGCAGCATGTAGTGGACCTCGAATGGTCATTCACAGTGTCTTTATTAATCGTTCATCAACTTGAATGACGTTGACTGAGGAGTGTTGTAAAGCTGACAGTTGTCCCCATAATGTCATCTGACCATGTCTCTGTTCCTGTTCTTACATTATCTCACTGACCGGTGTGTCCCCATAGACCAGCCCCGTCGGACCGCTGCATTTATCCTCTCTGTAATGTCTCAGTCCACAAGGAGTTCAAGGACACTGTGGGCTCTTTACTGGGACATTTGTTTCTGAAGACAGTTGTGTTGATGATTAATGATGGTGGCTATTTTAGGATTTAGCAATACTTCAGACTAAAAACAAAGGTTCTACAACTCTCCCTGTGTCATTTACCGTTTGACAGATGCCATCGAGTGTTTTGGCGCAATCCCAAAACTCTTTCAGTAATGCTAGGGATCTTAAAAATACACCCACAATCTACGTCAGGATCTCCCCCGCAGTATTTAAGCTCAAATCCAGCTGAAACACTCGAACAGAAGGCGATTATGTACGTGTTAGCTCTGGCTGTTTGTGGCTAAGACTTGGATAGGCTACTGCTCCCTGCTGATTAGAAGTGTGCGATTAACTATAAACACGGCAAGTGTGTCACAATTTTAAGGGGCACTTCATATGTAGTCTTGATGATTTGATCGAGGGGGGGTAAACGTTTGCTCTTGTGCAAAATGAGAAGTACGGCCAAAAGCAGATCAGCAGCAGTCATTTACGCCTTTCTTACTCACACAGCATTCTGGATTCATATCGGATTTGGGGGCCTAATACTGCAAAGCTGGCCATTTCAAATGGTAAATTATGTGCAGCATGCCCACAAAAAGCTGTGTGCTATTTTCTAGACCGCACTCACTAATGAGCAGCTGTCTTGATAACCGATCCCTGTTTTTTTATTCATTTAAATTTTCTATTTTTAGTTGTACTGTTCACAATTGATATGCTTGAAACAGGTCTGTCTTGCAAATGAGGGACAAACCTGTATAAATAAAGGAGTTTTTTTGTTTTATTCATGCAGTTTAGTGGTGACAGGCTAATGCTAGGCTAGCGCATGTCTATGGTACCCTGCATTAGTGCACCTGAGGCAAATCACTTGTAACACCAGACTACAGATATAAATGTCTGTGTTGACTGAATAATTTTTTAAATATAACCATTTTGCATTTCAAATAACTTATATTTGAGCTGCATCAGCTTCCTGGTTGTAAGCTACGCAGCGGCGGCGTGATCTGCCAGGTTACCGGATCTACAGTAGTTTGTTTACCTGTGGCCGGCATTGCTACACGTGGAATTCACAAAGGAGCTTTCTACAAATCAGATATGGCAACGTTTGGAGGACGACCCCATGATTTTGAAGAGGTTTTTATTGCAGGCTACTAGTTACCATAGACATGCGCTAGCCTAGCACTAGCCTAGCACCACTAAACTCTTCAAATATAAGGACTGCATATAAGGACATTAAACAATGGCTTGCTCAGAACCTTCTCCACCTGAACAAAGCAAAATCTGAATTTGTTCTTTTTGGTTCCGGGGATGTCCTTTAATTTCAGTCCAGGGTCATGGGTCCAGTTCGCGATACAGTTAGGAACCTGGGAGTCATCTTTGACCGAGAGCTGAATAAATAAATACTGTTGTCAAAGCCAGTTTTTTCCAGCTGTGCCTTTTGAGCAAAGTTAAACCTTTTCTCTCGCGCCAAGACCTCGAGAAGGCGACGCATGCGTTCATCAGTTCTCGGTTGGACTATTGCAACACTCTCTACTCTGGCCTCCCACAGTCGTCACTCCACCGGTTACAGTTAGTGCAGAATGCAGCAGCCCGTCTTCTCACCGGTTCATCCAGACACAGCCACATCACTCCCGTCCTCTCCTCCCTGCACTGGCTCCCGGTCCGTTTTCGGATTGATTTCAAAATGTTTATGTTTGTTTTTAAAGCCCTCCACGGTCTCGCTCCGTTATATCTAACTGAGTTGGTGACCGTACATCGCCCCAGCAGAGCTCTCCGGTCTGCCGATCAAATGGTTCTGAATCTGGACGTGCCCAGGTACAAACAGTGGGGCGATTGTTCTTTCAGGGTTGTAGCACCAAAACTGTGGAACAGCCTGCCCCTCAGTCTGCGTGTTCTCACAGAACAGTCCCTCTTTAAGTCTAGATTGAAGACACATCTCTTCAAACTAGCTTTTAAGACTTAGATCGCACTTATTTGATTGATTGATTTTTTAATATTGTTTTATCTGTCTGTGAAGCACTTTGGTCTTCCTTGTGTTGTTGTAAGGTGCTATACAAATAAACTTTGATTGATTGATTGATTGCATGGATTATACAAAAAATAATCCAGAAATCAACAACACTCTGGATAACTAAGAAATGAGGCCCTATGTCAAAGATCCTGAAAAATCGCTTTAACATGATCTTTCTGAGTTATTTCATGGCCCGGGACGCATTCACAGTGCTGATAACCGAAAATAGCTGTTCAACACTTTCAATCCTGGATGTGTAGGAAAAGGATATACTGCTGCTGTTTGTGTAGCTCCCGTTCAGCTGTTATCCTGATTGGTTGGCACGCTGTGAATTTTGTCTGAAGTTCAGATTTTCCATTTCTACAGTAACATCTGTCTGCCTAGAAACGCTCAGACCCCCCACGTCAAATCGCAATTCCGCACCGCAGGATATATAGATGGTGCATAATCGCAAATCTAAACCATGGAACCCCTGACGCTCCAATCACGTTCAGTCTGTACACACCATGAAAGACCCTTCCCCATAATGACAACAGAAAACTGTCTCGCCAGACTAACTGAGGAATATTTATACTTTACTCCACACACATTGATTCAAAGCTGACCTTCATCTTGTCGAACTTATTCACCAGCATTTGAAAGACTCGGAGATGACCCCATGTTGTTGCCGTCTCAGTGTGAATGTGCTCTGTCAGTTTGAGAGCGGATAATGAAAGCCCTTACATTACCGCAGTTTGTTATTTAACACAGTCTTTTGACACCGGGCTGAATGGATTATGACCTATGCCAATCTCTGGAGAGGCCGGCGCTGCAGACAGACAGAGCAGCAGCAGCACACAGCAAACTCAGTCAAGGTTAATGACAAATGCTGCTGTGTAAAAGTAATGTCATTATGTAACCGCCATCGCTCTCTCATTCTCTCTCTCTCTCGCCTCAAAGTTTCCCACAAGTTTATTGTTGAATTGAATGAAAAAGTAAGTACATGGAATTATCAAGGCTATAATCTCAACATACAGCTGACATAAAGTTTTGGCCTAAATGTAGAATTATGCGACTTGGACCTAACATCCCTGTCCAAGGCAGCTCGTACTTTGTCTAAATGGCTGGATCATCGGGTAAACAATGGAGAGCTCGAACATCCAGGTATACTGGATTTCAATGTGCCTTTTACAACACAGATATTCTTGGGTTTAGGTCATTGCATGTATGTATGTAGGTGTAGGTGTACCAGTTTTCTATATCTGGACACTATAACGAATGATGTACTGCTGTGCTACCTGCTATTGATCCAGTGTTTGACCTAATGTTCTTGGACACTGTACCGCACCTATGTGAAAGCACTTATATGACAGGTCTACCATGTAGCTCCACCTTCTGGGAATATGTGCAGAAAAGTGACACATTTATACAGTTGACCAGGCGGCGTCACAAACTGTAGCATATGTAATGGTACACAGCACATAACTGCTTTTGATAACAGTATAGCAATGTTTTCTTGTACAACTGGGTACTGATGTACCCACAATCTGAAATGATGGAAAGGCCATCCCCCTGATGTCTGTTTTTGAGAAGAGAACCAATATCTTTATTTTCCACAAAAAAATATCAACTGAGAGGGTTTTCTGATATAATCTCTGTCTGCAGCACTATGCATGTTTAAACTGTATCACTTCACTTTAAATTATTATAATTTCAATAAACATCTTCATCAGGATGTTGGCATTGTCCGTGTTAATAAAGGACTTTTAGTCCACTATTTTTGTATACAGTTTGTCTCAGATGGCATGGTTTCAGCAAGTTTTGTTCTGCTCAAGTGTGCTTAACCTACTCCTTAAAAGCACTACTGTTTTTTTGCTACTCAAGAGCCAATTGTAGCATCAACCTCTAAGAATTTTTCTACACTTTGAAACTTAATTGTATTTGAATATTCCAAAGGAAGCAACACATTTGTGTTTTATAGTAAAAAGCTTTGAATTAAAGCAGCACTAGGTAACTTGTTTATCTTAATAAATCCTCTCCGTAGTCCATCTGGGTGTAATACAAGTGTTAATGGGATGATTGGGGGGTCTTTCATCATCCCTGGTATCGCTGGTCAGAAAACCAGAATTGCAACTTTGCTGCCTCTGGGTTGGAGTCTCCAATACACACTAATGGAATCACAAAGGATTCAGGCTAACATGCAAAGGTAATTGTGGACTAGCGCCACTTAAAGAGGGGGTATTATGCTTTTTTCAATCACATAGCACCAGTCTATAGCACACTGCAATGATGACGAAACCTTCTGTTGGTCTGTAAATGCAGTAAATTAAAATAACTGCCTTGTATAAAATTGCTCTCTCAAAATGGCTGTAGCGAATGTCTTGAAATAGACCTCTGTCTCTTTAAGAACCTCTGACCCTTTCCGGGTCAGCAGTGGTTGGTTACTCGGCTGGTGACGAAAGCTCTGAGGCGTCTCCAGGAGGTGGGGGCGTTCCTAGGAGGACTCAGGCAAACCTATCCCTAAAATGGCCGCCATCAGAGTTTTTACAGATTACTCAAAAATACGTGAATGTGCCAAGGCAACACTTCAGGCATGTTTTTAATGAGGGAATGACATAATAACATGATGTAAAGCTTGGAAAAGTCGATTTTGCATAATACCCCCTCTTTAAACAGTATTTACTGCCAAGTTTGAGTGGGGAAAAAAATATGCATATTGGAGGCACAATATCCCTCTCTCCCTTTGTCTTTTCTCTCTTTCTCTTTGTCTTTAGTACTGCTTTAAAGGCAATAAAATGTGTGCATCTTGTAACTTTCAGTAAAATAGTGCAAAAGAAAACAAAAACAGATAATGTTCGAAGATAAGATACGATAATCCGTTATTGATCTCACAATGGAGAAATCCACTTGTTACATTTGGGACTTAATAAGATCACCCAAGGTGTGCAAAATAGACAGGAAATGTGCAAACGTAAAAGTAAGTAAAAAAAGAGGTATCTTATGTACATTGAGTAAATGCAAACATCTCAAGGGGCATAAATATAAACAATAAGGAAATAAGAATAAAATAAAAATTGAATAAAAATATGTGGTATTTCCTCAGATGTTCTTGCTAATATTTACATTCAGCATCCAATAATTTATGGTGGAGGTTTTCCCACAAACAAGGTAGAAAAGTACTATACACTCTCCTAATTTGAAACAATCTCATAATAGTCATCTTATGAAGCACTCGGGACCTCTGTCTGATTGTATTGTCGTTTTATTAAGTTCAGTAAAGCACTTATTTAAAAAAAAAAAAAAACTGTCCTTGAGATGTGCCTTCCTTTCCCTGGCTGTGTGTATCCTCTCAGGCCTTTTTGACAATGACTTACAACAAAAGATAAAGCTTTTGATCACTTTTATGGTGCCTGCTTGACTTATCTGCTCCGTTCAGGAATACAAAAATATCGGGATGTGTCCGGGGCGGTGCAAGATTGACAAGAGAGGAAAGTGTAAATGTGGGGACTCTGAAGTAACATGAAGCCATAATATTCAACAGTATGTTGCTCAGTCAAAAAAGCAAGAGCCGCTAACTGCTACACATGCTTCCATTATCAGACTCCAGTGCAGTCATTTTTTCTAAAGCAGACACTGACTTACAGGTACATTTCTAGCCCTATAAGACCAACGTGGAGTTTTATGGAGCGAAAACATGAAGTTATAGTTGGTGATGCAGATTTGGTTCATCAATATTCATGCTGACCATCTGAGCTCGTCTCAAATCACATTCTTGTTGCTCCCTAAGCTTTACAAAACACCAATATCCTTAATCAAAGGCATGAGTGATAATAACGATGAAGTCAGATTAGTGAGTAAACAGCCAGCCGTGAATATAGTCCAAAAAGTCTCGTTTTACAGTTCGAATGTGATGATTTGTGTGTGTGATTATGGTTCGAGGGCGTCTTGGATGAGGTCCTCCATCTGCACTCTGCGTTCTAAAACCTGCTGACTTCTTCATCACCGCTGCAGCAAAATGCCAGAAAACACCTGTTTAAATCGCTCATTTCCGTACACAGATGCTCAACATTTCCCACACTATGCTTGCACCTTGTATAGTCAAAAACCTTTCAAACTTATAGTGCGGTTTGTGTATCCAGAATAACGGCAGATTTAGAAAAACAAACAACAAAACAAACTTTGCGATTGCAATGACTTTGCTTAGCAGTGGGAATAACTAAAATAATAAAACAAACAAGTGACTTGAAAAGTGTGGCTCTTGCTTAATAAAGAACCATGATAGTTAACAATGAAGGTTTTTGAAGATAAACAGAAATTAATAGGTAGATAATAAACTCTAGGTTTGATAATCTCAATGTCTTGCAAAACAAAAATGAAGAGAAAATGAAAAAATGTCTAACTATGCGGACGCTCCATTGTGCAAAACAATGGTGGAAGACAACGAGAATACCTACTTAAACCCCTGTCCCAACTGTCAAACAGAGTATGAAAGGCCGCTAGCGTCCGTCTGTGCATCTAAACGCCGCACGGGATTGACGTGCGTGAAGTATAATGAGACCTTTCCACTTTCTTAACTGATGTCCGGCTTCTTACTAATGAACGTTCAAATCGAGATGTTCACTTGCAGCAGTCTGCCTCCTCACCACATAGTATCAGTGGTCATGTTGGTATGGCTATTGTGTGCATTAAACGCTTAAAAGCATAGTGTAAATACACTGTAATCACCAGTGCACGTACTTTAATAATAGACAACATTATCACTTTCATTTTACAGAACATAATACAAAAAGCACAGTTTGAATATAAAATGTTTGCATCCTGTACTTTTCCAGTTGATGCTATTGTGTGTGTTTTTGCTATAAGCTAAGGAAGGCAACTTAACACAGCATAAAGATCAGACTTCACGTCCTTCGGCAGAGAAACCATTATTCACTGCAATTTGCTGCAAGCCACCGCTTTATTTTTCTCGAGAGATGGATTAAACTTGTAATTATTTCATGTCAGCCTGGATGCAATTTTCTTCATTGATAGGTTTTTATTGTAAACAACTTAGGTATTAGATTGTCCTGGAAGCAATATTGAGGTACTGACTTGGACAGTGCAGTTTAGAAAACCATGGCTAAATGGATATTAAAAAAAAAAGTTTGTCAGCCACATCTTTTTTTTTGGTTGGCAGTGGGGCTAATCCAAATACATACGTATTTCAACATGGATAGACTCAGACAGACAAAAGCGGCAATTAGGAAGATTTATTGACATGTATTTTGTTTTGGCGATCAGACCCCGGCAGTAGACATCGATGTATGCATTGATGTCCGAATGGACGAACGCTTAGAGTTAGGGATGTCTTCCCCGGGGCCTGGACACTGGTGGTGGTATGGAGACCCGTGAAGATGTAGCCGGTAGAAGCCGAAGGCAGAAGAGGTGGAGAAGGGGCGGAGGTGGGTTGCAACGCAGCTGGAAAGCAAACGATCCATGATCACATCGGACCCAATTAGATCTGTACCAGCACTGTTGGAAACTATAGAACACTTTTCAAAATTATCAGGATACAAAGTAAATTGGTCCAAATCAGAAGCCTTACCGCTAACTTCATTCTGTCCAAAAACCTTATTTCAAGCCGGCTCTTTTAAGTGGCCCACAGAAGGCATAAAATATCTGGGAATTTATATTTATTATAGAAAAAAACATTGACCCAATCCTGAAGAAGATTCGATAGACAAAGATGGGCTTTATTATCCCTCTCATTGTGGGGCAAAATCAATCTGCTGAAAATGAATAGCATACCAAAGCTGAACTATTTACTACAATGTCTACCAATTGCTACCCAAAAAATATTTTGATAAATTTGATCGTATCTGTAAAGAATTAATGTGGAACGGGATACGTCCGAGATTAAAACTCAGTAAAATGCAAATGCCTGTTAAAAAAGGAGGCATGGGTTTTCCAGATTTAATTTTATATCATTATGCCTTCTGCCTGAGACATATTGCTCAATGGGCACTGCCACCTGAACGAGCTCCACCTTGGACAGGGATGGAGTCCAGTGCTTCCCCCACTCAATCCAATAGACGCGCTATCAGCCAAGATGACCTCAACTACCAAATCCCATCCCATTATTGCAAACCTTTTTAATGTACGGAAAAATATTTCAATCATGTTCAATGTTAATGTTTATCTGAATTCTGAAAGTTGTATATGGAAAAACTCCAAGCTTAAAATAGGTGAAAGGAAACGTACTTAAATCTTTTGAAGAATTAATCTCTGAATATAACTTGAAGAATACTAATTTCTGGCAATATCTGCAACTTCGAAATGTACTATTTAGCATTATAGGGAAACATTCCCCACCACAGCATTCAATCCTTCTATCACAAATAGTAAAAAAAAAAATGGGATCGGGACATGAGGCATCCTTCTACTACAGTTTAATTTTTCCTCAGAAACACCCTAGGTCATACGCTCTGAAATCGATCTGGACATCAGCCACATTTTTTTACAGAGGGAAAATAATTGGAATGGAGCGCGCCCTCAAACCCTTCAAGTGGCTGCTCCTGGTTCACAGCAGAAGCAAAGTCATCCCCTCCTGGAACCGCCACCTTAATGTGGTGGGGAGGGGTTTGAGCACTCGAATGATCCTGGGACCTCTGTTGTCGGGGGCTTCGTGCCCCTGGTAGGGTCTCCCATGGCAAACAGGTCCTAGGTGATGGGTCAGACAAAGAGCGGTTCAGAAGCCCCTTATGAGAGACCAACAGGCCCGGTTAGAACCATGAGGTCGTCCTTCTGTAGACCCACCACCTGCAGAGGGAGCTACAAGGGGATGGTGCGATGTGATTTGACCCCATGACCCTGCAACAGACAAGTGGAAGAAAATGGATGGATGGATGGATGGATGGATGGTTGGATGATGGATGGATGGATGGATGGATGGATGGATGGATGGATGGATGGATGGATGGATGGATGGATGGATGGATGGATGGATGGATGGATGGCAAAGTCATACAGAAGATGTGAACACCCAGCATGGTTCACTTCACAGAATGGTGTCCATAGTGCGCCACGTAGAGAGAAACCAAGCCCACTTCACCAGCTTCTGTTTGAACTTATACTTTCCCCCCGCTGTCTTGAAGCTGCAGCAAGGACTGGAAGTTAGCTCCACGGTCTTCGGCGTGAAGACTGTTCCTGTTTTGGCAAGTCGTTAGCAGTTTTCCTGAAGGTTTCCTCCTTGCGCTCCGGTTTCCCCTACACCACCACAAGCATGTTAGGCCGGGATCAATGAGACAGTGTTTGAAGGTGCGTGTGGGGCAACGGACGGCAACGAGACCCATAGCACATTCACGATCACATCCTTATTTTCAAATGGGGGTGAGAGCTATCACATTTACTGTCCAGGGTCCATTTAACCTTCATCCTCCAAGTGTCCTGTTCCTTTCTCCCAATCAGTGAAGTGTCTGCGGAGTGAAACACCCTTTCATCAGGTTAAAGTAGTGGGCCAACTCCGCTTTATTACTGCCGGCGTCCGAATCACTTCAACAATTAACCGGGTCAAGGTTAAAGACTCCTCGAGAGATGTTGAAAGCTGAAGCATGAAGGTGTTTGAATAAATGCATGGGAAATCTCGCAAAGATATAAAAGGAAAACGATGTAGACACTTAGCAGATCACAGAGTTGTGGTAAATAAATCTAGGGCATGCACTATAGGTTTATCCTTCAGCCCACAACCCGTACTTTATTCAGAAAATACTTGAACTTTTATAATAGCGTAGCACCGTGTCGGGCAGGAACGTGTGCACTATGCTGTCACTGTAAACTGAAATGCCCACTGCTTGTCTTTGATTGTCAAGTTGTGCAACGTGAACGGTGGCGACTGTCCGTGTTTGTGGCGCATCTATCTTCATCTATTGTTATGAAACCAAAGGCGCCGACAGGAGTGTGAGAAAAGAAAAGAGAAAAAAAACATGGGTCTGCATTCCTTGAGTGTGCGGGCGACCGGAAGCTCTTCTGTCACAACAAACGCAGGAAAAGAAAGATAGTTTCCTTCTCCTCCGTTGGCCTTACTCTATGTTTTATTCATGCACTCCACAGCCATGTCATACACACCGAAGCCTCAATCTGCAATCGGTAGCGCGCGGAGAGCTCCGCTTCCCGATATTTCCTCATCCTAGCACTGTCAAAATGCTAATGTACCGCCTCTCAAGACGCGTCAGCCCTCTTGATTTCACCTGACAAATTGATTGGCTTCATTGCGCCTTAGTAGCGGGTCTTCAGTACAGCGCTATATTCCAGCAATGAGGACAATGATTTATACTATTGTAGAGCATCTGTGCAAATAAGATAAACTCTGAATGTACTTTATATTCGTATTATCTAAGAATATCATCTGAATCTTGTGTCTCCCTACAGGGCTTCAGAGGTTTAAGTGTCCTTCAGCAAGGTATTCAATTTAATCTTGCCTCATTTTTCAAAGTATATCACCAAAGCGGAACATAATGACTGCCTGGGTGTCCATAAACGTGTTATTACCACTTGTCTAATATACTTGATATGCCATAAACTGGTGACCTACTACAGACAAATACTGACAATGATGGACCAGAAACACCCCACCCAAGAGCTGCAACTGAGAGGTTTTATTCATGTTTATAGTAACTTTTAACCTTCTACATTAATTGGGACTACACGAGAATTTCAATGTGTGATAATTGTCTTGAACCAAATTCAACACAGTACGTTTGATTAAATAAAGCAAAGGTGATGGGTATGCTAATTGATGCTTATTATTGTAACAATATCTCCCAATGCTGCCTATTAAAATGTTATATAATTGCACAAGCTACCAGGAATGGGACACCCTTTTATTTATGTTTCATCTCGGCCCCTGTAGCGCTCAGACTCAGTCTGTGAGCCTGAAGCCGGACTGCACTGTGCAGAGATAACACACAGACAGGACTACACAGACTTTGTTTGATCCTTTAGCAAAATAACAAAATGTGTCAGTCAGTAATTTAAGCATGTCCACACGTTTCTGTGTTACAATGTTAGATTGTTGTCTATTGCCTTAAATAAAGACTGATTATGTGATGAAATGTGCAGAAAACCAACATCTGGCCACAATCTGCCATGTTTAACCTGTGTTCCTGCTCTGCCCAAGAACACATTCAACATGCCATGTCAAGCTGGAGGGAGAACGAGGGGAGAGATTCAGACTCCCTCTCAAGGGATTTGCATGTTGTAAAGTTTGCACTGGTCTCTAAAAAGAGAAAGCTAATTACTAATATGCTTCTTTGCTATGGGTTTGTGGCAGTCCTGGAGAATTTCTGCAGATATATAGCGTACACATGTATCATGTAGGCTACATCACTGCCCCAGAGATTCAGTGTTCCTGTTGTCCATTTCCATGGAGAACTCACACCATTTGCCCCTGTGATCGATATGCTGTTGTCTGGGCATGTGAGGAAAATTTTAATTCACATCTACAGAAATAGGTTTCTATAAAATATTCCTCTCACACTGCTCCTCTGACAGCCTATATGACCATATACGAGCGCCATCCAATTATCTCAGATCAGTTTTAATCAGGAGCTCAGTAAAAATGTCTGGTCATGTAATTTGTGTTATTGCTTTCAAGTAGACATAATCTATGTGGTCTACAGGGCTGTGTTTGGGTGGGTCTAGTGCTTTGGCACTGAAACCCACTCAGCTGTGTCCATGACTCCCCTGAAAAATACATTTTGAAATCTCCAAGGGGCTATGAGTGTGGGCTGCGGTCCCTGCACCTCTAGTTGAGAACCCCTTAAGTATAAACCCGTTGTGCCGGACCTGCCATGTTTGCACTTGCATCCGTGACCACTGTAGCGTCACCACTTATCTGTCCCGACCAGTGTTTGCATCCTGTGCCAACTTGTTCCTGTTCCTATCGCCACTTTTTAATTTCACTGTTATGATTTATGCTCAAACCTCTCTGGGCAGCGCTGGTGTGCCCTACTTTAGAGTCCACACTATGTTAGCAGGAATTAAATAATAATCCAGAGCAATGTATCTGCCTCGAATAAAGCGCTCTTTTGACCAGTGCACGGCTCTGGCTCAGTTAGCCTTCTGAGAATTGTGTTTCTATTATATAAAGCACATGCTGTGGAATACAACTGCAAGGCAAAGTTATGTATTCTAATTTCTTTTGCTATTCGAAATGAGGTCCAGTTTGGGGCGGCAGTGGCTCTGATGCAATGTAGAGCAAGTCATAAAAAAAAGAGACATTTTGAGTGCAGAGTGATCCGAATAGGTTGATTTATGTAAAAAAAAAAAAAAAAAACGCCCCAATGGAACGAATTCTGTTGCTTCTGTATGTATGCACTGTGACTTGGCCGTTAAACATATGTCCAGAACGTGCCACTTTATGCACTATGTGGACAAAGCAGCCAATCAATGAATTCATTGCCGGATTGGAACAGGGGACCTGTAAAAATCTCATCATATTAGCATTGCTTTACTAATAGCTGGTCTGCAGGTCAATGGGCCAACAGGGACTATAGCCCAGATGTTCAGTCCAGACCACAAATGTGTATATAACCTCTTCATTTATGACTAATTGCAATGTTTTTTGCATCATTTCACACGATGGATTATCATTCAAACAGAGCGGCGTTGGGGAATAAGGCTGCATTCAAAGGCCTGTGGGTTTCTTTGGGTCTTATCTGCTGTAACACAGCAAAGTCGAACTTTGAATAGGACAAGGGAATAGCCTGTCTCTGTAATGGTCTGTAACTGTCCCTGGCCAGAGTTGTCTTTCTTTTGAGTTGGTAGTAAATTGAACAAATAAAGTTGCGGCAAAGTTTAGCAAAAGTATACAGCAAGTTGTGCAGGGTCAATGCTGTGTAAAGCGGATTTATAGTTGGTAAATGGTGCCGTGTGGGAGCAGAGATGCTCAGACAAAGACGAAAATGAAACAAGACTTTTTGCTGTAAGCATTTTATAAAGTGGGCATGTATATAAACCTGCCCTGTACAAATGGTACTTTTAACACACTTCACTATGTAACTATGTTGGGCACCTTCATAGCTAGTGTCATGTTCCTATAGAAATGTCATTTTTGTGTGCAAATACAGTATCACTACAATGCAATATAACAAATTGTTTTCTATGATTTGATTTGTAATGTGAGTTTTTTTTTTATCACCTGTCTGAAACTGGCCAGAACAAACCATATTCTCTAATTAATCTGAGGCAGTCATTTGAATGCCTAAAAGGCAGTAGTGAACAGTCCATAATCTTGAAAATAGAGACACTTCTTTCAGGAAACTCAGTGTTCAGTTTAGCCACAGATAGCTGACCTTTAAGTTGAATAGCTTGAACAACTCCAACTGAACCCACCTCTTTTTCTATAATACTACCACTATGTTTATATCGTGCCAGCTCTGCATTCATGGTTGAAATCCCCAAAGCTAAACCATTGATCAACAACAGTTTCTTCAGAATGATCAAACATTAAAAAATGAGCAGAGACACAAAAATAAGGATCAATCACAAAAAAAGTATCTTCTCTACCCTAACATATCATGTGTGTGGTCCCTGTCAGTCTACAGCAGTGGTCCCCAACTAAATCAGCTCGAGGTCTGCAAACGTTTCGTTCATAACTTTCGACATGATGTCCAGGGTTCGGACATACTGTATGCAGTCATTGCTCTTGAAAATGTTAAAACATGAACACATGTTGTCTATTTACAAAGCAGAACTGATTAATGAATCAATAATGATGCCGTCTTATTTCAATGTTATTCAAATTGTTTAGATAAGAGGATGAGAGGATGAAAAGGCTTTGGGGTCCAGACTCGGACTAAAGCCACCGGAGGTCCGGATCTGGACCCAGGTCTGCCAGTTGGAGACCCCTGGTCTACATAATATGTTAATGGAATGATTGGAGTCTGTGGTCTGTGTTTCTTCCCTCTTCGGCCTTTGCCACCAGCCCGGTGGCAATCTCGCAGTAAGATCAAGTACTTTATGGCACTCCAATACACACTGATGTAAGACCGTCGTCAGTTTCCCCCCAAACCCCCCTCACTGTTTGTCTATGAATTCCTGAGGTTTATGTCATGGCAGACATGACATAAACCTCAGAAATGGAAAAAAGACAGAGAAAACTTTTGTCCGAGGACGAGAGGAAAAGGAAATGCCCATCGGACGGAGAGGGGCTCACACACGAGTCCACCAGGGGAAAGTGTTAATGATTAGCAAAAGCTCAAAGAAAGAGAAGGATGCAACCAATGCAGTCCTGGTGAGGTTGTTTTTGGACAGAAAAGTTATATCAGATAACATTTACAGTATGTGATCATCTCAGTCAATGTTGTATTGTATTGATCTTCCACAAGGATTGATACTTTTCAAAACTTAATCAGTATTTGTTCATCTGTAGTGTGGCCTGAGTGGTTTGGGGGGGGTAGTCACGTGTATAACACAGTGTGCTGGCTCTGGAGATGGAGATTATGTGAGTGGCATAAGAAAAGAGAAAACTGTCATAAAGTGGATGCCATCTTTAGTCGTCCCGTCCAAAGGCAAGTGACCATCCAGGTGAGCTAAACCTCCTGCTGCAGTAAGGATCACTTTCCACAATAACATTTCCGAAACGAGGTCCCAGCACATCACTAATTCCAACATTACAGACAATTTGTGGGTTAGTTTGCACAAGTTATTTTCCATTTGCCTGGGGCCAGCACAAAAATGCACCTGGTGGTTTGCCCACACGAGTCAGAGCTGAATGAAATACTGCACTTGATAGTGGCATTCTCAAGTAATATACCTTAATTTATGGACACTTTGAGATCTTTCCCCTCCTGTATGCACTGTAAGAAAATGCTCATTTGTCAGCTTTGTTTAAGAAGAGCTTTTCTGTGCCGTGATTAATGACCCCCAGGCAGCGTGTATTCTCAGCAGCAGCACTGACATACCTTTGTGAGTCTACAATAGGTGTGTAATGTGCTCTTCACAGTCTGGAGGTGCTTTGCATTAATTTACATATTTCAATAGAGGCATGTCCAGAGTCTGGGGGCGGCACACAGAGGGCACATTTTATACGCCTCTCAGCTGGTGGATTAAAATTGATTATTTATGGCTCAATGTCAGACCTAATACGTAGAGTAAGACCACTGCTTATAAAGGTGCACTGCCTGAAGTTCTCACGTCCAATATCTGCATTGCTGCATGTCAATGACTTTACTCATGGGAATCATATCATGCGAAGTCAACTTTTTAAAGTTTGTTTTGTCTTTTATTGAAACGTTGAGTGATTATTTTCTCTTAAGGCTTTTCTTCTTCTCCTGCTCAAAGCTCTGATATGAATTTTCTGAAATGTCTTCTATCATAGAGGGAACACAAAATCTGTCCGCCACATTTGTAAAGTCCATAATCCATCACCGGACCTATTCTCAGCTTTTGTGCGCTCAGAGCGTGTTCATCACTAGCAATTTCATAGTACGCAGTTACCTAAAAGTTAAAGCTAATATTCACTCAATCATGCCGTATTTCTTTTACAAAAATATTAGAACATGTAAAACATCCAAACGGTGTTTAGGCTTGATAAGTTTTATGTTTAATATTGGGATCTTTCTCTGTCATGGACACTGAATGGAATTTACAACAAACCAAACTTGTGTCGGTTTTATGAATGTTCAAACTCTGATTGAGGGCAATAAAATGATTCTACAGTGAGAGAGTCTGAATATACTTACATCAATATGAAGTTTTCCTAAAATGTATATGTTAATGTATTATTAATGTATAAAAATGCCTGACATAAAAACAAACAACGCTGTGTGATGATGTCATCTTTGCCGCGCGGCTCAGTGAGGGCTGGCCAGCAGGGGGCAGGTGTGAGGGCTGGCCAGCAGGGGGCAGGTGTGAAACAGAGACCTCTCCTCAATCGAGGCACACTTGAAATCATTTGCACTTTTAGGACTGTTCAGAAAACAGAAAATATTCAGCATAGTTTTTTGATTAATAAATAAATAAAATAAAATAAAGGCAGACTTCTTTTTTTTAAGTTAATAATCAAGCAGCCCTAAGTCTCAGTGTCAGCCACAAAATTGAGGGGTAATATTGTTACCATTTATTGGTTATTTGTGTAATCCTGTTTAACAGTTATGAACAGTCCTTGTTACGGGGATACAAATGCATTCCTTTTGCTTTCCCCGTTGATTTTTATGTCGAGGGAGCTGTTGTTGTTGGCTCTGTGTCCTACAACAGAGGTCCCATTGATTGCCCATATTGTGAGCAGCAGCTATCACAAGCATCAGGGCCAAATGGTACCCATCGATTAGCCTCATGTTTACCCAATTTGCTCACAGAGTTAAAACTAATTCAGCGTTATTGGCTTAAATGCACCGAATAAATGAAATAAACCTGCTTAAGTCAATTGCTTGTGAGTGTTTATAGACTTGGCTCTTTCGTTCGGGTTCATAAACAACGGTGAGCAGTGACAATAAGAGGACAGTGGCAGCTTAATTTACTTGAAAATTATCCCTTTTCTTTTAGATCTCTCTCACAATCCATCAATATTTCTTTTCATGTTTCATGGAGACATTACTGAGACAGCGGAATACACAGAAGACAGATTTCAGGACAAAACCCAAAGGCGCAACCGACAAATGAAATCAATTTGAGCGTTTGGTCAATTTTTTTACTTTGACATTAAAGCTAAGGGAGAAGAGAAACTTGCCTCAGAAATCTCAAAATCGACCAGTGCATGAAAAGTGGATGTTTTCACACTGTCTCGCCTTAAAATACTTTAGGGCTCTTGGACAAATTTTCAAAAAAGAAAACAAAACAGGAGTGACAGCTGGAGGAAATGCGTTTTTGCCAGAAACAAAATCAATGCGTGTTCAACCGACTTCTCAACATCTTTGTTCCCACCAGGTGCCGATGGTCAACGGCAAAAGCTCAGTTTATTTATAAAACATGGGTTGTTATGTGATCAATTACTGACAGTGTGTGTTTTCATTATTGATCTGACCAAACCTGCCAAGGCTTTCTTTGCTGCACGTGGTTGAGTAGTTTTCACTCTTGCTTCACGGCCGGAGGGTTGTCTTACTCAGCTTCCCTCACAAGCCCAAAACGTGCAGAATAAGTGAATCCTTCAGCGAGGTTATCTTGACAAACATCCAAGAAAGATCCAGAGATTGGATCCAGCGCTGCACCTGCCATGTGGCTCTGACGCACTGGCTGAAGGATGGGTCGAGAAGAGAGGCCTCACTTCCTATGGGGACAATACAGTCTCAGAAATATCATGATTGTTGGCAATTTAACCAAATGCACTCTCAGTATGTGTTCATCGTGCGGCTCTTTCTAACAACAAAAAAAAGGCCACACATGTCAAAACAATGAAGACTTGCATATTTAATGAAGCGTGTAGATGTTTGCGTAGGTGTTAACACGGTGGCATTTGGAGTAAAGTGTGGGGGTTTCCTCTTGAGTGCTGCTGAATCAGCTGTTGAGGGACCATCGAAATGAGGAGGGCTTAAGGGACTAGCTCAATAACAGGAAGTGTACACTGTAAGAAATAGTGTTCTTTTTCGACTAAACAATCGCATTAGGGAGGAAAAGGGTGGTTAGAAACACCATTTTAACTGAATAATGCAGTTATGGGAATCAGGAAAAGCCTATATATGTTAACGAAGAAAACAAATGAAAATAGCTCTGAAGCAGTCTTCCCACAGATTTCATTTACTTTTTAATAGTTATCCATTAGAAAGATTAATGTCAATGCGATCATTGTCTCATCTTCACAATGATGAACACTTTTGTCAAGCAACTTTCTTCTCTGTACTTTCCTATACTTCATCATAACCAAGCTTCATTATGTTGTTAATATTATAGTCTATGTACATCTGCTGCTACGTGCTAATTAAGTCACAACGCACCGACGAGTAAAACCAAGTACATCCATTTTTCCATTCTGCCATACACTGTATGATGCACTTCAACTTCTTTTCTAATTTGACAAACGCAGAAGTCACAAGGACTTACTCTCAACGCACCAGGGATTGCATGGGACGTGGATCTTTGGTTCAGAAAGTCCATTTGTTTGTTCTAAATCTGTCAGCACCCTGCCCAATGGATGTGTTTGTTTGTGCCTCTGCGAAGGGCCAGCATCGTGTTTCTCATCTCCACTGCTCCAAACACTAATTAATTTCAGTCCGAACACAAAAACATCGAGAGAAATGTTTGCTGGCACGTCGTGGACTATTTGAGTGACATTTGATGTTATTGGACATTACCGGCACGTTCAGCGGCTCAACCTCTTCAGCTGAGTGCAATTGACATGTACTGGATGATTTGCTACCTGGCTGGCTCCGGTGACATTTACGTTTGCGGCTGAGGCTAAGCTAGGTGGAAGGCACAAACAAAGGCTGGCGATCATTGTAACACATTGGGGATAGGTGGTGACATTATAGACAACAGCTGAGACAGATGTCCCGGTGAATGAGGAGCTTATTGTCTACATCAATATCCCCACAAACCGTGCACAACGATCGGCCATATCAATATGAGCAATAATACTGCATCCGTGACATTCTAGAACATCATGTCAACATCTCAGGTGGAGGGCGGGGGACAACAAAACTCTGGGTGACTTTCTCCTCAAGAAAGTAACATACTATAACAAAAAATCCACAAAATAGTCAAGTATTTTTCTGTATTATCTTTTACGCATTGTTTGGCAGCGTGTAAACAAGCAGCAACCCCACTCTCTCTTGGTACAGCAGATTTTTTTCCTTCTTCTGCAAACTGCATTGGTAGTTTCTGTGTTCCACATTGTTTCACTGGATACTCTTGTGCATAATTGTTGTGTTTTTGGGAAGTTCAGTGGATTTTTTTTTTTTTTTTACTGCAGAGAGTCTGTACTAGCCATGAAGGACCCAGCTTTTAAATGTAAACAAACAGCTAGCTTGTGAGCTGAAGACATTTGAGACCTACACATTTCTACGTCTGAAACACTGAAGACAAAAAAGGGACAAACGAGAAGAGGGTTATGGAGGAAGAGGAAGGAGGAGGTGGAGGAGCTAACTAGTGCAGGACACCATGCTCTGAAGGCAGTCAAGTTTCCTCCGGTTGCCAAATAAAGCACTTACAGTACTTACTTACTTAAACTTACATACATTCATTGAAAAGTCTCATGGAAGTGGACGGTTGGGGGTCTTTGAACTTTTATCTGTTCTGTAAGGGATCCAAGCTGTAGAACCCCTGCACTAAGACAATGTGTTTTGCCAGTTGAGAGAATTTAACCACCAACCTTTTGGTCTGTGGGGGATTATCTCTGTCAGTGCAGTTTCTCCACATGCATCATAATGTTCATATGAAAATAGTTTTAACAGGCAGCATCTATCAATAGTGGTCCATATCAAGTGGCAACAAAGTGCCATGAAAAGCAAGAAAACATTGAAACAAGGTGTGATTTGGAAGGAGGGACACTCAGATTTCCAACCAAATTACCAAACTCGCTTCCCCATTTGTGGCATTAGACAGCAGTTAATCATTTTGACCTCGAAGCAGATATCATTTACCAGCGCCTCTAAGCAGCGACTGCAGTTCAAAACCTTGAGCCAGGATCTTAGTTGGTATTACATGCAGGAGGCTAAAGCTGCATGTTTTCATTCAGCCTTCAAAACGACTTTCGATCACGTTTGCGTTGCTGCATGTCTTGACAACAGCCTGAAAAGGTGTGATTTAGTGTCGGGAACGCTGCCAGTGAGGACGGATGGCAGACGAAACAAAATGTACTGGCCAGGAACCAAGCTCGGACACATTCCCCTGCTCCTATCTCCCTGTGTGGGGAATTAAACGAACTTCGCCAAATGCCCATATCCATGTCCGGAAGTTATACGATAATGGACAAGTTGAGAACACTAATCTGAAAAAACAACTCAAAGGAAACTAAGGACGACAACTGAAAGATTGTTTGTTCAGCTCAGCCTTGTGCATTATTTGGACTGAATTACTTTGGCCTTGGTTATTGCATTTTGTATGACTTAAGCACAAAATGAGTATAAACTAGTATGACAGATATCAAACTCTTCAATATCAGAGATGGGAGTGATGCGGTCAATCTACATGGAAATGCAAATTCCGACGTTAAATGGGTGGAACTGTCTGGACAGTATAAGTATCATGACATCATCAGGTGGGGGGGCAAGTGTTTTGAGCCGAGTGGACTTGAGTGGACAAGCTGAATATGCATAAATGAAATAGCAGTCTATACTTGCTGTAGGACAAACAATGAGAGCTCTCCTGTGCATGTGTTTGAGCAAAAGGGGCAAATTAAACATGCAGACGCGGTGAGGCAAGTGCCGCGCTCAATACTGAGATGTGGGTCACTCAGATGGTCACTGCGGGTTAGAGGGAGAGGTGACGAAGAGAATCCAAGGCAATTAAACCTGGTATGGAGCTCAAGGCAGTGCAGACACCGACGCAGAATCAGAAATGTAAAAACGAAGGTAGAAGTGGGTGAGAGGAAAAATCCAGCAATTCAAAACCAGTCGAGTCATGAAATTGATCAATTTTGTTTTGCAAATAGTGTTGCAATTTAAAAAAGGAAATGCTTTGCAATGTTTTTGCGGAAATACGTTTGGAGGCTGTGGCATTGGTATTTTTTGTGTTTTATCTTAAAACAGACCAAAGTAATACAACAGTTTAATTTCCTGAGCAGGAAACGCCTTATGACATAAAAGATAGTGAAGAAATTTCAACAAAACACAAGACATTAACTTCCTACGGTGAATGGTTTGACGATAGAGCCAATTCTAGCACTGAAATGGTAAGACTGTCCAGAGAAGCGCTTGGGCGTGACGATTTTTGGGTCTTGAGGAGAAGACAGACAGATTTCTCATATGCATGAATGGCACAACACACAATGTTACATGGTTTTTGTTTGTTTGTTTGTACATTTATGCCTATCATGGCTTCAGACGGTGACGTCAAAATTGTTTTTTCCTTACTCTGTTTCCTTGTTTTGCTGCAATAATGTTATTCTCAAGAGCTTGCCAGGCCAACCAGAGTATAGTCTTTTCCTATTCTATATAAAGATTAGCCTGAGTAGCGACAGTCATTTAATATTGATTTTGAGTACTTTACATCTTAGCAAGTGCAAATCTGGGGTCAGTTTAACACCAACCATCCATCCATTTTCTTCTGCTTTATCCCGAGCACAGATGTCCAGACTTCCCGATCCACGTCGCACACCTCCTCCAGCTGTTCTGGGGGGACCTCGAGGCGACACCAGGCCAGCTCAGAGACATAGTCCCACCAGCGTGTCCTGAGCCTTCCACGGGGCCTCCTCCCAATAGGACATGCCTGGAACACCTTCCGAGGGAGGCGACCAGGAGGCATCCAGAACAGATGCCCAAGCCACCTCAGCTGGCTCCTTTCGACGTGAAGGAGCAGCAACTCTACTCCGAGCTCCTCCCGGGTAACTGAGCTCCTCACCCGATCTCGAAGGGTGCACCCAGCCACCCTACGAAGGAAACTCATTTCAGCCGCATGTATCCGCTATCTTGTCCTTTCGGTCATTACTCAGATCTCAGCATCAATCAATGATGTGCAATTTTAAACATAATAATTATAATAAACTGAACGTGCTTCCTCAGATTCTTGCCTATGCCTATTTATTACGATCGCTCTAGAGAAATAACAGGCATGCAAAGTATGCAGTGAGCTCCTCCTCCTCATTTTTGTACCAATGCCAAGGAACTAAGCAATCTAATATGCCTCTGGTTTCTCATGGCTACATGGCATCTAATATATTTTGTGGTTTGGCAGATAGAAGGGCAATCGCCAAGGACAAAGCATTCAGTTTCATGCCCAAGATGTAGTCTCATAAAATGTCCCTATTTGTCCACATTTTGAACTTATCGTTTTAGCTGAAGGGTTGATATTCAAAGCACTCTTTCTATTAACAACGACTCCAGCTTTTTGGAGACGTAAATCTAGGTAGAGGATAATATTTGCATTAAACCAAATGAAAAACGAAGACAAAGTTTGGATTTTTCAAAGTTGCCCAAGGAGCACCGTCAGTTGAAGAATTACAACGATTAAGATGAAGTATGCCAAGGCCCCATCTCATTTACATAGAACTAATGTACTACAAGTGTTATGAATATAAAGGGAGAGAAAATGACTCACTATATGACTTCCATATAATAAAATTTGTTGTCCTCTTTAGGGTTATGATGAATTTTGAGATACTGTTTTTGTCTGATGAGGCAGAGGGCACTACGCCGGGCTCATACTGACGGAGGCATTAAAACTATTCCCACAAGCATTCATCTTAGATAAATTAAAAACATTTGAGTGTGTTTATTACTATGGAGTTCAAGATAATGTCAAAACTGCTAAGACTGCTGTACTCCTGGCGCAGAATGCAAAGAATGAAGAATTATCATTCTTTGTCAAAATGAGCTGCCCAACTTTTGTACCTGATGCGGAAATCAGCTGATTTGTACTTTTATCAAAATAGTAGCAATTACACACTGCTACTATTTTGAGTTTAGTATTAGCTGTCGTCATCCTCGTGGCAACAAAATTGCAAGTGAAATGCCCGACATCAATGCTCGGAAAAAGTGAATTTACGTCATATTTTTTAAAACAAACAAAACAACATCAGCTTTTGAGACGCACATTTAAATGATTAGCAGGATTTACTAAAGATCTGTTTCACTCCTCGGACTGAATTAACACATCAAAGAGGAAACAGAGAACCTTTCTCTGTGAGTTTACCATTTTGTCAACAGAGTTTCAGTTTAAGCTGCTCAAGATGCTAGCATCCTACCGGTTAGCAACTGTCAACAATCAACTGTCAATGGCTTCAACACGATAAACACATGTGTGGCTCAGATCTATGAACATGGAGGAAATATTACAGCAACAGCTCAGGTCTGACCTCTGTCACATGTTGTTTCCATGAAGGCTAGATGTTTGGAGTGTTGTTCAGGGCTTTCTCTTGGAGAGGCTTATCGTGTTGAAGCTAAATGCTAACCAGTAGCATGCTAGCGTCTTGAGCAGCTTAACCACTGACTTACTGGTTTCTTCACATACACGTGCGCTCTCTGGGGCCATGATTTTACTGTTATCTTCTCGAGCAATGACTACGAGTACATAAAAATGCCACCGTCAATCAGATGTCTTTCATTTATATCCTAAGTAGAGATATCTTTGTAGTACTGCATAATTCTACTTTGGTGTTCAAAATGGCCACCATAACAACATAAGTCACATGACTGAAAGGTATGTATAGACTCCCTAAAAAGGCAATTTTCAATTAATAACTAAATAAGATCACAATTAAAGACACAGTGGTCATGTGGTGGGAGAATAAAAGTGGATCTTAATATGAGACTTAAAGCACTCCTGGAGGCAAAGCGTCCCACAGGCCTTTAAAGCTCTTGGGACAACCTCCGATATCTGGTCCCTCCCATGGGGTTTAGACACAAAAAATTTATGACAAAATGCCAACCAAATACTCTTTACAGTCTATTTGGTGTGGATGCTCAGCGTGTCCCTTGTTTTCTCCAGCTGTCAATCAATCTGCCTCTTTGTTAATACTTACCTTCCACCTCAGTCTCATAGTCGCAGGGGAATAAGCAGATGAAGTATGATGAGGTGATGTTGATGGTTTCAGATAATATATGAGATGGCAAGTATTCTGAACTGCCGATTTTGTTAATTAAAAGATCAAACATTTCATTTTACTTTGTTGCCAAATCAGTCACTTTTTCACCCATGCACTTCCCTTACATTGAAATAAGGCCTCTGAACATTATTTTATCTTTTCAAAGCCATCACTTCTCATCCTGGTCCAATGACAGCTGCCAATAGAAGGACGTTGCAGAGCACACAAACTCGTGGTGAAGTCAGTTGGGCGACAGCTTGGAGATGATGGAAGAGGGTCCAGGAAATGACAAAACACCATTTAGTCTAAACCTTACTTCGTATTGATGCCGCACCGGGCCTGTGGGGCTGTCCCGCGGTATGTTCTCTACCGCATCCATCTCGCTGTCAAAATGCTAAAGCTCTCACCAATTCCCCCGGAGCTCATCGAGATAGAAGACTTTTAATTGACACTTATATGAATGCATTCTTCTTGCGCCTGAGTGAGAAATGCGTCTGTGAACACATTTGCAAAGTCGACAAGATTCAAACCGGCTGCTGCGTCTCCGGCAACGGTCCAGGACGCCGTTTAGCTACATCATTTATCCATGTGGAGAGAGGGCCACGGATTCCACTTGCTTCTTCAATCAAACTGTGGAAACAGTGTGGCTGTTTTTAATACACCTAAGTCATTTTGAAACTAAAACTACTCGAATGCACGATTTATGATATATTAGCTTTATTATACTTTTGGACAAGGGGTCATTTATCAAGAGACTAAATAGTGGGTGCAAGATGGAAATGTTGCACCAAATTTACCTTTTGAAATTGAAATGAAATTGCCATTATCACTGTTGTAGAGCCCTAAACCTGAAGTGTAAATTGGAGAATGCTGCGTGAGTAAACAATGTGTTAGTGACTGTGCTGATTCACTTTTCAGAGTCGATCCATTAGTTATGGAGATGAATACTTTTCAAAATACTGTGAGGCCAACACCAGAGAACAATATAACATTTATGTATTCATTATTGTCCTGCTACTATGTTTGCCTCATGTAAACTGGTTTATGAACAGATTTTTTTTCAGTGTTGCGTCACGGTGTTTGTATAAACTGTAAATGGCGACACTTACGGTGCCCCCCTGGGTCAACACATTTTCACAGTATGCGGTTTGAAAAAATGGAAGGTTCATCATTATGAAACCCTGTACATGCGGTCCTCCATAACCGTTAAGTGCTCCCACTACTGCAACAACAACAATGACGGCTTTTAAGTCATCACAGAAACGTAGACAGTTAATTAAGCTCTAGGTTGTGTGAGTTTTCTTCAAAAGAAACAATTTTGTTCAAGTTAAGCTTGTCTATAACTATTTGAAAGGTTCAAATGACTTTTTTCTCCTTTTTTGTGTCGTACCGTCGACTTAATCATGTGGTCAGATAAATGCACTCAGATCCATTGACACAAAGCGATGTGTGAGGCTGTGGGAGCCTCTTAACCTAATGTGAACCATCAACAGAGGAGCGACGTAATCTTTACACCACTATTGATGTTAAAGTTTTCAAAATAGACCAGTCCTGTGATATGGATTTAGCTGAATTATCCTGCCCTTCTGAAAAGACCTGAAAATACTTCTCTTTCTTTCTTTCTTTCTTTCTTTCTTTCTTTCTTTCTTTCTTTCTTTCTTTCTTTCTTTCTTTCTTTCTTTCTTTCTTTCTTTCTTTCTTTCTTTCTTTCTTTCTTTCTTTCTTTCTTTCTTTCCTCCTTTCTTCCGTCCTTTCTTCATTCCGTCCCTCCTTTCTTTCTTCCCTCCTTCCTTTCCTCCTTCCTTCCTTCCTTCCTTCCTTCCTTCCTTCCTTCCTTCCTTCCTTCCTTCCTTCCTTCCTTCCTTCCTTCCTTTCCTCCCTCATTTCTTTCTTTCTTTTTTCCATCTCTCCTTCCTTCCATCCCTCCTTTCTTCTTTCTCTCTCTCTTCAATCCTTCCTTCCTTCCTTTCTTCCTTCCTTTCTTCCTTCCCTCCTTCCTTCCATCCCTGCTTTCTTCTTTCCCTCCCTCCTTCCTTCCTTCCTTCCTTCCTTCCTTCCTTCCTTCCTTCCTTCCTTCCTTCCTTCCTTCCTTCCTTCCTTCCTTCCTTCCTTATTTGTTAATTTATATTTAGGTAAGTGGTTGGGCCAGTAATGCAACAGCCAATTGGTATTTGTTATGACACAAATGCACAATACTTTTGCGCTATATTTAAAGGCAATCATAGTAGTTGAGTCTTTTCTTTTTTCTTTGACAGTAAGAGAGACTTAAAGAACCGCAATTATATTGACAATCGGGCCCCTTTTCTCCTGAGCATCAATCACGGTATTGATTTTCTGCACTGCTTTTAAGAAATCAAAGCTAGAGTTGATACTAAACCATGCAATGTCAGTGGTTTGGTTTGGACCCGAGCTTGTTCATACAGAGAGACCTGACTACATGGAAAGAAGACAGGCTGTGTTTACGTAGAGTGATTATGCCTGATTGAGGAGTAGAGAGGGAGACGTCTGGGGAGGGGGAAGATTATTCAGAGCTAAAGACTCGAGGCTAGTGACCTGGGCCCGCACTACTGCAAAATACTTACATATACTTATATTGAAAGTTGGTGGAGACCGTTTGCGCCAAGCTGATAAATGTTAGAAAAAAATATATATATGTATATTATATTATATATGGATTTTGTGTGTCTCGGATTTCATTTTGCAATCATATTAGATTATTTCAATTGATGGTTTAGCTTCTCTTGACAGTCAACAGCTTTCATGACTTATAGGTTGACATCCGCACCTTGGCATATTTTCTTTACACTGGCGAAGGAGGCTGAGAAGCACCCACTTAAGCTGTCAAAAATATCATAGATTCTTGACATTTGCCAATAGGAATGAAGGCAGGATGTTTTGGCATGAGACACGAGAGGTGTGGAGTGAACATGTGAGACCATGAAAGGTGTGTTTTTTTTTTGCTCACACAGTCTGCCTCCTCTGCCTTTGCTAACTGGGAAACCTTCCGACACGCAGACGGCTTAAAAGTCCTTTGAACGCGGCACAGCTGCGGCCACCGAGGTCAATGTCCGCAAATGCAGAAGTGCAGAAAAGCAAACAAAGTGTTGGGTCACAAATCTCATTTAAAAAATGTTGGTAATCCAGTGCATTCTTCGTTGTGTCTTTTTAATCCATACGTTTATTGAATATTCGTTGAATTCCTCTGATCAGAATGCCTGGGCTCTGCAAGGCATTTCACACAACCACAGGCTGCACCGCCCTGTCCAGATTGTTTCCTCCTTTGAGACAGGGTTTCCGTTTGATTTGTTTCGTGATGTTGTAGGCGAGGTGGGGTTGTGTTGCTCCAGGTTCACACAGATGATTTGATCTTCACACAAAGTAAGTGTTGATTTGAACTTTGTGAAGTCTACTTATCCTCAAGCAATGTGTGAACACACCATTATTCTCTCTGAACACTCCAGCAGGAAAGCCGAGAATAACTGTGATAAATGAGTTAAACTTTCACTCATTGAGTCATTATCTTGCCATTCTCTAAAATCAAACATAGCACACCTTTTAATATTCTTTTCAGAGCAACATGATTTTGATTCTGAATCATGTTTTTCCTGTTCTGATTAAAGCAGTACTAAGTAACTCATGCCCCTAAAGGCAAGCGCCACTGCAGGTGTCATAGCATATTACATCGTTTTACTCATTAATTGTCCATGAGAGTAAATACTACGCTGACAGAAAAGACAAAGAGCGAGAGGGATATTGTACATCCAATTACACTTTTTTTTTCACTCAAACTTGGCTTTGCCCGTTAGCCTATTAGCTTCTTCTTCATGATTCCATTAGTGTGTATTGGTGGCTCCAACCCGGAGGCAGCAAAGTTGCAATTGTGGTTTTCTGGCCAGAGAGGGAGATGAAAGACCCCCAATCATCCCATCAACACTTGTATTACCCCCAGAGGGACTACGGAAAGGATTTCTTGAGGTTAACATTAAGGTATTAAGTTAACACAAGTTACTTAGTTCTTCTTGAATGGGTCACACATTAAACATTTTAGAATGTGTGGCCAATGGGATTCTGTGTTATTTATTATCTGTGGGGGCCATGGAACCTCTGAATTCATCATCCTTTATGTTAATTGTCCTTCACAGCTGAGAAAAGGCTCCAGCAAAAGCAATAAAAGACTTCATTGCAGCCAATGTCACAGAATGTTATCACTGAATCTGCTCAAACTGACACGATTCTTTTATTGCTGCTGCTTTCCATTTTCCAATATATTTACTGTCAACCAACGCTATCGACTTCATGTAAATGAAGCTGCTATATTTTGAGGCGTATAAGAGACACATTTATCAATACAAGACTTCCTGCTGGGTAATGAACTGTAGCGTCTTCATTTTTCTGCCATTTTATGCTGCTATAATTAAATAGGTCATCGAAAGAGCAAAGACTTGTGCCAAGGCCAAAAGTCCAATTTTCTCCATCTTCTCATTACTTTCAACAAGCTATTTAAAGCCCTCTACTTCACCTTTTCTTGATATTATATTTTTAGATAATTAGACAGTTTGATGATGTGTAAGGCATTATGAGAAACACAGGTCTAGCGTCAAGTAAAAACATGACAAAAACAGCAAAATAAATGTGCAATTTGTTGCTTTACTCAGAGTCGGCTTGGTTCCCAGTGTTTTTGGATGCTCAATGTTTCTTTTCTTTCTACAGGGTTATCAATGTTAAGACCACATGGATATATTTGTTGTTATTCTCTGGGGATTGGATAGCACCCGGTATCTCTTCCACAGCGAGAGTAGACCATGAGCGAGATGCGTTCCCAGCTCCGGGATTAACTTTATTAACATAGAGATGAGTGGCGGCAAAGAGAAGCAGGGCTTTGAGAAGCACGTGAAAGAATAATGTGGAGCAAACCCAGAAATGATGAAAACATTGCTGCGCTGACAACACAGACCTTTGATCCATTATACTATGGAAATGTAATTCAGCCAATTGGGGTCACTGCGAATCCAAATTACGTACAGTACAACATCCAACGTTGACTTGATTCCGTGACTTTCCCATTGACACGTATAGGTAAACATCAGACTTCCCATGAGCCTTTGCTCCCTCAGAAGTCATTTTCCGGTGTCGCCGAGCATCTGGCCGCTCAGTTTGACCAGGGGCTCCAGACTACCCCCTGCCCGGCAGAGACACGCTCCTTCATTTTCCTCTTCTGCCCACAATATTAGAGCTCATCACCTCCCTCTGAGCTTTCTATTACTGCAGCTGGGAAGACAAGCATTAGCGTGTAATTGAAGTCATATCTGCTCTGTAAAACGACACCTGAAATGTAGCACACCAAAGACTGACTTTCGTACAGAGTGTGCCTGGCATGCACTTTTGATCATTAGATTTATATATCAGTGAAAGCAATAATGTGGGGGAAATAAGAACCTAATTACATCTCCCCGTGAACACTCACAACATTTCCTTATTACAATAAACAGACATAATGGCAGCGATGTCTTTTGTGCTGTGGCTACATAAGGTGCTGAGTGCTGAGAATAATGAGGTTATGGTTAAGATATATTTTATTAAGATTTACTATATTATCTATCCCCATAGGGAACCTGTAGGAGCGGTGTGCAGCCAGCTTTGGGACCCATCTTAAGATGTGGAGCCATAGACTAATGGTCAGAAACACGTGGTCGGTGGATTAACCTATTGTACATGTTTTAATTGGTAAGGGAAACCAGAGTACCCGGAGGAAACCTAAGCAGACACGGAGAGAACATGCAAACTGACACATTTTCCCTCGTTCTCTGTTTAAGTGAACAGGCTTTGTGCGCTACCAGAAGTGTTAATACAGCGGAAGTGCCGAGACAGAGCAAAAACAGGCAAAAGTGGGCGGGGCGGAATAAGGTGTATATGAAGCAAAACGTCAAGAAAGCCCAAATCATAGCCTAGTGGACATCTATATAAACATTATATGGCAACATAGTACTCGTAGAGGCCATCATATGCTCTTTGGATGTCAGGCTATCCAATATCAGCTTCAGTTCACTGAATGTTTTCAGTGATTTGTGTCGGACTGTTGCGTTTCACGATCAACAGCAATGATTTGGACTGGGCCCATTCGACTTGCTGTTCTGTAGCAGAGAGCAGATGAGGCTATATCAGAGGGAGATACCATGTCCATCTCAAAGACTATTGAATCCAGCTGGTTCAGATGTATAAATTACAGCTTCATCTACCAGGTTGTCAGGACGCTGAACTCTCCACTCCCCCCCCCCTCTGTATTATGCACATACTGTGCATATTGCTGTCTGGTCAATGCACTAAATAAATGCCCAAATTAATTGCAAAGTGCAAACTCCATTTAATAGTTTGCACTGAGCTTTAACCAGGACACAGGTGCAGACATTTTGGAAGTAAAAATTAACCAGAGGAGAGAGTAATACTTGCTTAGCCATATCCTCTGGAAACCCAAAGTGTTAGGCATATTTTCAGATCAGATAAATGTCTAAAAGAAACCTTAACAAATAAGATGAAAATAAAACAAACAAAATCATCCACATCATGTTGAATGTAATTGTAAATCAACCAACATTCAACCACAAAATTGTGCACAATGGGAACATCTACTTACTTCAAATCTGCTCACATGATATCAAAGACATGTTTAGAAAAACCTCTGAGTACCCCTTTACATGTGCTTCTTTTAACTCGACATGGAACATCTGACTTTCTTTGCTGAACATCAAAGTGAGCTGTTCCTTTGATGTGCTCATTCCAAATCCTGTACATCCACAGCCATCACAGCATCTCCATCAAGCTTCAAGCCTGCATACTCTCTCAAAATGTCTTCATTATTTTCAAGATATTTTCTTCATAAAGTAAAATATGAATATGAGAAATATTTTCACCACTCAAAACAACTCCCAAACGCACGTGTGTCATACTAATTAATTAACTTAACTAACAGAATTGGTTGGACTCTTCAATTATGTCTCAGTTGCCGCTGTTGCCAGGAGCTGCATCAAGGATTGATAAATATCCAAACAGCCAGGTACTGACTCTTCCAAATTGGTATAAATTCTCAAATTTGGGTGACTGGCACCAAAAGGCTGCTTTATTTGTAGCTGTAGGTAAATTTGTCCAAGAAAAACTAGTGAAGTGTGTATACCCTATTGGAAAAGCAGATCTATCTTTATTTTTGGGAGATTTGTTCAATGCTGTTATATCCATTATTATTACCATCTGAAGTGTTTCCGATGGTGACAGAGCTCATTTGTGTGGAGAAGCACACACAGCAGCACTGTCACACCAGGACTTTGTACTAAAAACAAGGCCAATGCAGTGCTTTAGATCATTCATGTTTTATGTTTTAGCAAAGTGCCACCATGAATTGTGCCCTTTCTCTCCTATTAGTTAACATAGAACTGAAGTCATTATAAAATCAGTTAATACACAAAAACCATGCCAATTTTAGGTCGCGCAGAGAAACGGTGCGGTGTTCAATCAATCGACTAAACATCAGATTTTAGTGGCAAACATTTTCCCTCGTTCTCAGTTTAAATGAACGGGCTTCGTGCTCTACTGGAAGTGTCAATACAACGGAAGTGCCGAGACAAAGCAGAAACAGGCAAAAGTGGGCGGGGCGGAATAATGTGTTTATGAAGCAAAACGTCAAGAAAATCTAAATCATACGTTTGCTAAGTGTGAAGTCGCGACTTCCGCTTCTGGGTCCTAGCAGACTGGCAAATATGCGAGAAGAAGACATAAAAAAAAAGCTCTTTAAAACAACCATCAATGTTTCTGAAACTCCACGGAGAGTTACTGAACCGGGAAAGTAATATTTACCAAAATCGCTACATCTGGGTTTAGTGGAGAAAAATGCTAAGCAGCAGCTCTGCTAAACCCGGAAGTAGCGACTTTAGTAAACATTACTTTTTTAGTAGTAAGAACGGCTTTTTTGGCTAATGAGACTGAGAAATAAGTATGTTCAGTAACTCTCTTTTGAGTTTCACAAATATTGATTGTGGTATTGAAGAGTTTTTTTGTAGTTTCTCACACATCTGCTGGTCTAGGCGAACCTTGAAGTAGAGCTGTGACCACTTAACAAATGTATAGCCTAATGGATATATATATAAACATTATATGGCAACATAATACTCGTAGAGGCCATCATATACTCTTTGGATGTCAGACCACATCCAAAGATATTCAGCTTCACCTTCACTGAATGTTTCCAGTGATCTTTGTCGGACTGTTGCGTTTTACGATCAACAGCAATGATTTGGACAGGGGCCATTTCAGCCAGAAAAGACTCACAGAAACGGAATGACGGTATGAGTGTTTTATTGAATCATTATTGGGGCTCAGACCCCGGCGGAAGACTGAACGAACGATATGGAGTGCATGGCTTTGACGAATGATAGCCATGATCTTCCCCCGGAGCCTGGACCCTGGTGGTGGGAGCCGAGGAGGAGCCAGGCGGAGAAAGGGGTGGAGGAGGGTCGTAGCACGGCTGGCAAATGGCTGAGTGATTGACCAGGGAGCTTAAAAAGGGCGATGAACGGCTGGTGAGGGGATGAGCAGCTGTGGTGATTGGCTGTTGTAAAGGTGCGGCTTGAGCGGGGTCCGTGATTGGATGATTGGAGTGCACTGCCGGTGATGAGGTGATGAATGAATGCAGCTGGTAGGTCTTCCAGGTTGAATTTGCGCATAAGCTTCATTTGACGGCTGTTATGTGAGGTTTTCTGAAAGCTTATTTAATCCAGCTGGTTCAGCTGTCTAAAGTACAAATTCATCTACCAGGTTGTCAGGACGGTGAACTCTCCCCTTCCCTCCCCCTGTATTATGTATTATACTGTATATATTGCTGTCTGGTTAATGTTATGTTTTATTTTGTTTGCATTATCTTTTTGCGCCGAAGGTTTGAAAGTAATCCCATTTCTATTCTCTGTGTGGAAAGTTGATTTGTCTTCGGTTAAAGTTATTTGGCGCATTTCTGAGAATATGTTCAGCTTATACATTGATTATTATCCATTGACATACTGTATGACATCATAACATTATCCGTTCCCTTTTGAGCCCTTGATATATGATATCTTCGAATTTTTACTGCACTCGATTGCACAGGTTCATGTTTTTAAGACTGCCGTTTGAACATTTCATGGAGCGTCTCATTCCCTCTTTCTACTCCGACAGTCTATATATGTAACTCCTGTAAAAAAGGTCATTAAAGCGATACTCATTAACTTGTTATGGTGCGTGTATGCCAAATGTCTATTGCATTTTACGTGGCCTCTTCCCAGCTAAGGCCGGAGTTAAATTTAGCCGAGAGACAAAAGTAGGCCAAAAAGATCTGGCAGAGTTTCAGCTCGGTGCGTATGACATTACATTTACTTGAGGGAAAACTTTGTCGGCATAAAGGGAAGTTTTCGATTCAGCTTTGAAAAGAATCACTTTGCGGGGTCAGCAAGCGCCTTCACAACCAATTACTCCTGATCAAAAGAGTAATTTCCCATTCCCAGAGCTGGTGAGATGGATGTCCAATGGGTCTTTTGTTCAGAAAGCGTCGTTTTTTGCTTCATTTTCTGAGTGAAAGATTTGTACAAATTAGCTAAAAGTATAATTGACAGTTTTTACATTCTTCGATCCGAATTCTTTCAATTCTGTTGATAATGTCATCCACACTCCCTCCACCTTGTTCAGGGTGGTCACTGGCGGACATGGCCTCTATATAAACTTCGTAACGTTCATTGTGTCTACTTGTATTCTAGTATCGCTTTTTTTGTTCGGTTTATAAACACAGGTTTTATGAACACAGTTATAAAACTGGTTTTATAAACACAGTTATAAAACTGGTTTTATAAACACAGTTATAAAACCACACACAAAACTGAGGCAGCTTCTGGTACATCCCAAAGATAAAATAACACAGGGGGAAAAATGCAACGCAATTTACGAAATACCATGCAAATCATGCAAAAAATCATACATAGGAGAAACAGGACGACCTTTCCACATAAGAAAAAAGGAACATCAAACAGAATGCGAAAAAGAAACAAGGGGACGACTCACACGAACAAAAAAAGAAAAGGCAGAACAGGAGAATTTAAAATCGGCTATTTCGGACCACTGCAAAAGAAACAACCACATCATGGACTGGGACGAGGCTCGGGTCATTGGTTCGGAAACCAATAAATTCAAACGCTGGATAAAAGAAGCCATAGAAATCAGGAAACGGAGCACCGACACCATCAACCGTGACGAAGGAGCGTTTCTCCTGTCCCACACCTGGGACACCCTCCTCCAATGATTACGCCCCCTGTCGCCCTGAATCCACCGGGCGGCAGGGGGCGTGACCAGTCTGTCGGACCTGTTGGGACCGTCAGACTGGTCACGCCTCGGAAGTAAGAACAGCTGATAAGTGACACGTCACCGCACGCCGGTGATACTTCTGATGACGGCCTGCAGATGGCGGCTGAAACATGTAAAGGTAAAAGATCTTGAACATCCCTAACCTTAGTGTCTGACAAAACGAACAAAAAAAGCGATATGGCCTCTATGTTGGGAGTTTGCCTGCTCTCCCCGTGCCCGTCTAGGTTTCCACTGGGTGCTTTGTTTTCGCCTATCACGTACGACATGTACAATAAGCCAAGATGAATAAGAATTTCCCTCTTCCCACAGCTCAAACACAAATGCAAATGATCAATTTTAAATGAAAAAGTCTCTCTCTGTATGGAAGATTTTTTTGTCTCATCAAAATATGAATTTTAAATGTCTGAGAAATGTATGCTTTGAATCTTTTTAACATTGAAATAATATGTTAGTTTTTTCTCATTTTTGAAGGGTTTTAAATTGAAAATGAAAAAATTAAATAAATACTGTATTATTTTTCAACACATCCATTTCAGCAGTCTAAATTTAGAGTGTAAAATTTGCATTAAAAACTCAAATACATAAATTCACCCTTAGAATATTAACAGCCTGGACCTCAAGGCATGAGCAATCGATCCTGGATGACTGAGAGCTGAGACGCAGCATGTTTCCTATTGGTTTGTGTCTTTCGTGGGCGGGACTTACAGATGAGGAAACAGGAGTTGACAAGTCAAATCTAAGAATTTTGATTGGTCGCTTGCACCGTTTGCTGATGAACCAGAATTTGGCTCGAGCCTTGGTGTTCCGGATGTTCTGTGTGAATTTCTCGATGCAAATTTCACACTCTGAATTTCTACTGTTGAATTTAAGGGCTTGATTTTTTCAAACATTGAGTATTTTAAGGGTGAATTTTTTTCTACAGCAAATTTTTCACTCTTAATTTAGACTGTTGAATTTGAAATATTTAAAAACAATACAGTGTATATTTTCAATGTGAATTTTTCATTTTGAATTTGAAACACTATTTGTTGAATATTCAGTGTCTGAAATTCGAGGCCTTTTAAAATTCACATTCTGATGACACAAAAAATCTTCCATATCTCTGCCAGTCTTAAGGCAAACCTCCCACTATCCATGCTGTACCCAAGGCCCATTTTGCTGCTTTAAGCTCCCATGAGCCCGAAACAGATTATGCATAATATAAATGAATAGATAGCCTTTTTTTCACTTCTGATAATAAATTGTACAAGAGATAATTAGCAGGCACAGCAGCGATGATCCATGCTTGTTTTGGAGAGACGTTTGCTGCTCTTGTGTACTCTGCTGCTCCCGGTGGTGTCCTGAAGCCATATGTCAGTCGAGACTGGATCACAAACATGTTTTTTTCTCTGGGGTTTGCCCATTGAGGCTGCAGCCTCAGGATATCGCCATAAATCACACTGTACTGACAGACTGTAACCCCATACAAAACAAGATTTAATAATATAAAAAAATACACAATGTTTGCTTTAGGGAGGTTATGGATTATTCTGCCATGTTCTTAATAAGTATGAATCAAAGGATAGGACGGGTGTAAGACTTGAAGCCTCCTAGGTGTCGGCGTTGCACCAGGTGTAGTCCTGGCACAAGCCTTTGGTGCTGACGCAGGTTGAGACCTTTGTCACTGTGACGCCACATGTGAGATGCGTCTGTCATTTTCCCACCTGTGCCACCGCAGATGCGCGCTATTCATCGTGAGAAGTCTTTGCATGCTGGGAGGAGCTTCGGATTACTCGACCTCAAGCCCAGCACGTCCTCCCTGAGTGCTCCGTTTCCCCCCCATCCACCGTCAAAACCTGCCATCTTCAAGCTACTGGAGGTCCAAATCCTGGTTCAAAATCTTTACCACCCATCACACAGTCTCTTCACGGTAATGCCTTCAGGGAGGGAGACATGGGGAAGCTGAACTCCCTCCCTCCACAACCGAGGACGAGAGAACGATCATTTCAGCTCATAGACAAATGAATCGACTAATAAAAATGTTTGAATCTTTTGAGTCTTCAGAAAGGCCTACTGCTATAAAACTGCAGAGGGATGCATGGAACATAGCGGACAAAGAAAAGCACATAGTACAAAAAGAGTAAAATAAATAATTCATGACAAGAAGTGCTCAAGGGCCGTCTCTCCTGCATTCTGTTATAGGTTTGCTATAAAATGTACTGTACTGGACAGACCCATTTTACAGAGGATGAGACTAGAGGGTCCAGTCCCATTGTATTCTTATGAAGGCGATTTACTCAAAATTGTGACATGCAACTGATGGATAATCACGAATCTGTTAAACCTTTTTACGTTGGGTGTGAGGAGACATCGGTGTCACGGTTAATGGAGAATAGACGCAATTCACACCATATAATCACTAAATTCTACATTGAATGGTGTGTACTCCAGGGACATCCGTAGGAGTTCATCTCATTTCCTGCGTTAGCCCTATTTTTTTATTTTTTTTTGTTACACAATGACTGTTGGTGCTATATACCCACGCACTGCACCGAGGTCTGTATACATGCTGATCATTATGGCTCTTTTGTTAGCGCTGCGAGCGTTATGGATGATTCATTCGTGCATGAGAAGCAGAAGCAAAGCGCCTCGTAAACCCCATCCTATTGTCTCGAGGTGACAGAGACAACCTTTTAAACACATTTCATCTTGTTCGGTGGCCTCTGTAAAAACTCCAAAATAAAAAGAAAAAAAAAAGCGCAAAATAAAACCCATTTTCTATTAGCAATAAAAAAGTCTCCCTATCTCTGCCCTTTTATTGTCGATCGTCACGGCTCGGCGCGATTGAAAGCGAGGTGGCGGGCTTCCATTCGCTTTGAAGCTCTCGGCATTTGCGTGAAATATATAAATAACAACAGAGGCCAGACACTTGAACGCATTTAGAGAAGGTAATTTCAGCAGCACAGAAAGTTGTGATTTTGCACACCTTGTTATGACATTAGATCGAAAATAAATTGGCACTTTAAACACTATTCCGTTATCTTGTAGCTTTCAAAAGCAGAAGGTTATTGGATTTAGTCAGTGGCCAAAAGGAAGACGTGAGAGAGAGGGGAGTGATAAAAGGCGGATTTCGGAGTTGTTAAAAGTTTAATTACAGTAAACTCGAGGATTCACGAGCCATCAAATCAACTCGAGAGCGGCGAAAAGAAGAGGAGGTTTTTGAGGGGAGTGTATTTGTGTGGTACCTCCTGGGTAAGTGCCAGTCTGGCTCAAGTCTGCAGCACTGGCTACAGGCTGAAATGACATATTCAGTATTCAGTGCTTTACACAACACATGGAAAACGTACAGAGTTTTAGTTCTTTGCCCCAGGGTTGTAAAGGTCCCGGGCTGGCACTTTGGTTGAAGATCCATTAGACTCTACCTTCCTCTTTTGCTGCTTTCAAGTGGTGTCGGGTACTTTTTTCAGGAACTAAGGAATATAACATATTACTTACACAAAATACCTGACTATATTTCAAGTAACTCCCCTCAAATAAAATACAGCACCAAATCAAGCTGGGCACTGGTGTGAGAGAATGGGGGAAATCAAAGGAAAAAGTAATTACTACGCTTTTGCTCACTGGCATTATTACTATTTTCAGTTTACATTTTGCCAAAAGTAACTCAAAAGTAACTCAAAGTAACTACATTTTTGAAATAGTAATATGTAATACATATCCACCTCCACCTCTCCACCTTAACGCGGTGGAGGGGTTTGAGCGCCCGGAGCTTTATTGTCGGGGGCTTCGTGCCCCTGGTAGGGTGTCCCATGGCAAACGGGTCCTAGGTGACGGGTCAGACAAAGAGCGGTTCAGAAGCCCCTTATGAGAGACCAACAGGCCCGGTTTGAATCATGAGACCGTCCTTCCGTGGACCCACTACCTGCAGGAGGAGCCATAAGGGGCTGGTGCAATGTGATTTGGGCAGCTCCAACAGCTGCCCCCACGACCCGGAAACGGACAAGTGGAAGAAAATGGATGGATGGATCATATGTAATACAAACGTATTACATTTGTAAAGCTGTAATCACTAATATAAAATATATTATAATGTTTAATTAACATGCCCAACACTGTGAAACAACCCTGAAATTGGGATAACGGAAGCAACACGGACCATCACATGTGCCATCGGGACGTTTCATTGGTGGAAGACAAAAGTGAGTCCAACACTTGAGATTTATACTATATGTATTAAGAGTAAGATTCAAAGAAACCGACAACTAAAATGACTTTTGAAATATTTTTCCACAAGAACGAGCAACAAAGAGATGTGTTTGCCGTGTCTAAAAATGGCCTTAACTCGCCCATAACCCAACAAATGGACAAGATTTCACTTGATGCCGGTCTTTCTTTTCATTTTTCCTCCATTGTGTTACTATTTATGCTTTTATGTTCTACACAGGGTTCACCATACAGTATGTGCTCTAGTTGCTTTGTCTTATATTCCCTCCTGGGGCATGAACCTTTTATTTCAATTCAATTAGACCTGCAATACAAGCTTTTTTCATACTTGTGATTAGATTCCAATCAGCAGATCGATAGGCCTGCAGAGTAGGTCCATTATTTTCCATTTAAGGATGGATAAAATGTACAGAACTAATTGAAAAATTAATGTTTACTCTCAAGCAAAGGTTTCCCTGAAGATATCTGCCGCAGGACACTTGAGCGGGTTATTTGTTTGCACAGCTTGGTAATAGTAATTGTCCTCGAGGAATATGCCAATTGCTGCCAATTCTACAAATAAATGACCTATATTCTATGAACCTTTGTGTTCCGGGTTCACTCACAAAAAAATTTAAAATCATGACACAGTCAAGAATTTTCCAGGAACACTGATTTTCTACATCCAAAGGGAAAAATGTTTACAATGCAGCAAAACATCCCTAAAAAAGAGAGTAATAATATAAAATACATATATATATATGGAGAGTAGATAAACAGATCATTGACAGGAAAAATAAAGAACTTAACTAAATACTCAATTCAGTTAATAACAAAAATTAACTTAGTAATAACAAAATTGGTTGAGTCCGTGGTCAGGTGATTGACAGGAGGTGAGAATGTCCGATGTCAGTGTGGTGTGTAGGTGCCAAGTGTGCACCCTCATGTGCACCCTCATGTGCCCTCATGTGCCCTCATGTGCACCCTCATGTGCACCCTCATGTGCTACAACGGGGAGAACCAGAGTCTTAGCAGAGGGACAGTTCGTGGATGCATGACCGTGAATGTGAGCGCGGCCCACAGGGAGACAGTGAGAGCGCCAGGGACGTGCACCGATTTGCCCTGTGCCCTTTAAGTGCCCTTCTCATGACCAGTTTTTTTCCTCCTAAGTAATAAGTATTATTTCTTTATTGTTCTTAGATGTTTGCCTTACTAAGCCAACATGTTCTGTTTTAATGCTTCAAATCGCGCTTCCTTCCTCCTCTGCCTCTCGAGCCACCGCTCCTGATCACAGAAGAGCAGCTGTGTTGTCCCCGTGTTTCTGCCGTTTAAGAAGATGGTACAGCCCATCTCTCAAAGACGCGGGAGGAAAGTAAACTAAGTAAATTTGATATCTTTATGAACGAGCCAGCGTGACATGACTGGATTATTAAGGGGAATGGAAACGAGAGGGCCGACGGGTCGACGAAGTCATCGCCGCGCGCTTCGAGACCGTCTGGACAAAGTCAGTGGTAAGAAGTCAGGAGTGACCCCGGGATTCCACATCATCCGCCTGTACGCTCAGGTCCGCTCCGCTCCGACTCCGAACGGCTGCGACATCAACGCCCACTGTCTCCACTTCAGTCCGCCCCGGTCCTCTCCGCCAGTGCTCCAGCTCCACGAGGAGCACGCGCACAAAGCAGCGACTTTGAGAAATAAACCTCCCAATAAAATAACAAACAACTATTTATGAGCATGTGAGCTATACCGCGTTGAAGCATGAAGCCTGTGCCCCCCTCATGCGCGAGGGAGAGAGAGGCAGAAAAAAAAGTTACGTGAACGAAAGCAACAGAAGCTTAATCGGGTCGTGTGATTGTTTTTGTGATAACAAACTCCGCAGAGGGAATTATCGAGGTCACTTTGTGTGAAATAGTGACATTTTCGGTAAAATAAAGTCCTCTTGGAGGGAATTTACTTTGAAAATACGGATATTGTTGTCGTTCTCTTTCCCGTTTGGTGCGGTCTGAACTGTGGAGCTTGATCTGGCCGGAGCTGACGGGGCGCAGACGGACCTGAAAATAGAGTTGATCCGTATTTTTATCGTGGCGAGGCGGAGTGGCGGAGAGGCGACGTAGGCCCCTCGGAGCGGAGTGGACGATGTGGAATGTTTCTGAACGTTCAACATAGCAACGCATTTGCTGCGGAGGTCGGGGCGGAGTGGAACGGAGCGGAGCGGGGCGAGCACGGAGAATGTGGAATCTGAGGAGCTCAGGGCTGCAGAGAACGTTCACGTTTTTAAGAGCAGGCTCAAGACCCACCTTTTTAGCTTAGCCTTTAACTGACATCTATTTATTTAATCCTAATACATAAAATATATGGATGGGAGGTTGTGCCAGGCGTGTTTTAAATGTTGTAATCTGTAAAGCACTTTGCGTTACCTTTCGGTATGAAAAGCGCTGTATAAATAAAGTTTAATTGATTGATTGATTGATTGGTTGGTTGGTTGGTTGGTTGGTTGGTTGGTTGATTGTGCTCCCAGCGCCAGCACTCTCCCGGGCTAGGGGAGAGAGAAAGGTGCGTGGGGTCCGAGAGTGACGAGGTGGTTACTGGTGCCATGTCATACTGTGGTTTCACATTCTCCATGGGGTTCATAGAAAATTATGCACACATTAAAAAAAAGATCTCATTTAGGTAAAGCACAGCTAATTAATCATGCAAACGATGAAACCCATGAGAATGACATGCCGGGGCGGAAATGTCCTGGTTTGCCAAAACGCACCATGAAGGGAACAAGAGACGAGGCAGTGTGCAGGTAAGAGAAATCATCTAAATCAGTTTATTTACCAGCCATAAGCGGTTAAGGTTAGGTATACTGTATTGTCCCCATAGAGAAACTTGTTCTCTGCATTTGACCCATCCTTCGATGCCGCTCGGGCAACCAGGAAATTACAAGGGCGCAGCAGGAAGCGGCTTTACATTCAAGGAAAGTTCTCGCTTCATCACAGTCTTTAATTAATTAATACGAAGATCATCAATCACTTCCAGGGTGTTCCAGGTTTCATGTTTTGCCAAGTGTTGAGTTCAGTTTTTTGATCGTTTATGACTTGAGATTGTAGGCCCTTTAATTTGTAAAATGCTTCAATATAACAGCATTAGCTCGACAATTAATCAACTGTAGTTCTTTTTATTTCATTTATTTTCTGTTTTTTTTTTTTTTGCCAAAGGCATCGCCAAATCCAGCTCCAGTCTGTCATTAATCCTGCAGGCCATGCTTACAAAATGAAGACGGATCACACCAAGCCCCGTGGACCTATTTTTGGGTTGTAATTTATACCTTCTGTGTTCTGCTATCGGCTTGTCCCTCCAGTTTATTAAGGAGCTGTGGAAAAGTAATTGCCAGTACACACTTTGAGATTAGCTCCTCGTGGGCTGCTTAGGTACTTGTAAGAGAGAGAGACCCTTTCGTCAGAGTTCAGAATTTTGTGTTCATTAGATCAAGCTAATGCCCTGCAGTGCAGCTGAGTGATAAGAACATCTCAAGGCCAAACACATTTAGTTAGCATATTGCCATTCAAGACATGCAACGTCCTCAAAAGAAAACATGAAAACTATTAATTATTTCGAACATTTATCGGTGTAGGTACATTATATGTCCTTGAGGAAATGCTCAGTATTACTATGCAAGGCAGCAATTGGCCCTTGGTACGTTGCATATAGTCTTCATAGTTTAACAAAGCAATTTTCATTCCCTGCATTATTTATTCACTCCCAAAACACGGCAGCTACAGAAAGAAGATAAGACACTTCTGTAGCGACACAGGTGAAAAGTCTTGCACATGAACCCATCTTTGAACCACTTTTATATTCGGGACCTTCGGATCGCCAGATTTTGTGCTGAGCTTGGGAAGCCGAAGCACCTGGAGAGAAAACCTCTCAGACACTGGGGGAACAAGCAAACTCCACATGGTCCAGGAATAAAAACTGGGACAAGAGTGCACGGAAATGGTCTGTACAGTGCAACGCAATAGTCCCGTAAGGCACCCGGCTTCTCTCGCTGTCTGTCGGTCTCCCCCACCCTCACTCTCTGTCTCTCTCAGCGGTCAGTAGATTCTCTGCTTTCAGCCTTAATTAGCCTGTCCGTCACCACAGGGTCTCGTTCACTTGCCTTTAGCTCGCGCTGGTATACTAGGGGACCACATGATCCCAGCAAAGCCTCGTGGGAAATTAACGGTCAGCTTGGATGTTCAAAGGGCAACGCTCGATGTGTTTCTGTAACGTTCTGTACTCAGTCTGTCCATAGTGACTTCCCCGCCACTGACCCTGCCCGAGGCCTTGAAGTAAAACACAAGATGATAAACCAAAGATGCGATCAAGAACATGGGGATTAACGTACTTCTGAATGTGCACAGCATAAAAAGCATGGTTTTCATTAATAATAATAATGCATCGGTTTTATATAGCGCTTTTCTGGACACTCCAAGACGCTTTACATTGCATTATTCATTCCCTCCATACTTGGTGGTGGTAAGCTACTATTGTAGCCACAGCTGCCCTAGGGTAGACTGACGGAAGCGAGGCGGGGTCGGCCCATTAGTCCGACATCTCATTAGTCCGAAAATGTACGATTGAGAAGGGGTTGAAAAATACAATTACGTTCAGTCAAGAGCCCTTAAGGTTTGGACCAGTGGTTATATATGGCTCTCTAATCCACAACACAACTGGGTTAGAGAAAATTCGGACTATGGTTAATTTTCTGACTAATGGGGCGTCGGACTAATGGCATGGCACCAGCGAGGCAACCAGTCTGCGCCATCAGCCCCTCCGACCCCCACCAACCACTCACTCACTTACTCCATTCAGCCAGGCTTCCCTGGTGTTTCCCAAACAGTCTCCCATCTAAGTACCGACCAGGCCCTTCCCTGCTTAGTTTCCGAGGCCTGACGGGATCAGGCAGAGCAAAGGCGGTATGCCACAAAACAAAAGGTTATACGCTGTAATATGTCCTTGGCGTGTTTTTACCTTTGATTACTTCAAGCATTCACTGTGGTATAAATGGATTTCATGTGACGTCTGCATACAAAGTCAGGTGCATGCGCGATTGACACACTTTTGTTTTCATATAAAAACAAAACAATGCCATTGTATCGCGTTGCATTGCACAAATAGAAGTACCAACAATCCAGGACTTACATTTTATAACATCTTCTGAAAGGTGCGCACTCTTTCCAGAAGAATAGTCGACACTTATGGTTGTGTGCGTCAAACGAGAGACAAACGGTCTGTAGTTGAGATCAAGAATGCAACTGCGCTATGATTGGGATCTACTGAATCCAGACGCGGCGAGGAAAATGCATGTTTTTCACACTTCTGCAGTGAAACAGTCAGGTCTCTTATGCCTCTTGACGCACAAAGAAACTGCAGTAAACTTTGTCGGGAAGGTCAAGAGGAGCAGCTGATAAAGAGAAACTAACGTCAGGATCCTGATTCAGCCTGAGCAGGGAAACTCTGTCTGTCGTCAACGCACTAAAACATGCCAAAAAATTAGACACACCAGTATGTGTTATGGCACATGGATGCTTTAGATTTGTCTTGGAACTAGTGGTGCAGGTCCTACATGGCTCTTCACCCCTTCAAACTAACCTTAAGGGCAGTATTTAAGAAGTACATCTACATAGCTAACGTTAGCCTGCATAATTGTAGACCTTAAAGTGGGTTTCCTTAAAGACGCGCCACGTCCTCAAGAGCTTTCTATGTACTTTGAACTATTTTCGAGCCTCAACAGCAGTTCATTCATTGCCATTATTTGTGCGTAACCCATGTAACTGATACAGTATCTAATATGAATTACTGATATGATATTGGAAGCACCTGGTTTCTGCACCTTGTACTCGTGCGCACATCAGTCACATGTCTAATGTTTGTCAGCTTTGAAATCTGTCTGTGGTTTCAATAAGCTTCTGCAATGTCAAAAGATCCAGTGTTGTATGCATTCATCACCAGGATCTTGTATTGATGATGGGAGTCTTCTCCGGCACATCCCAAAGATTCTCAATGGGGTTAATATCTAGACTCTGTGGCGGCCGATCCGTGTGGGAACCACCTGAACCACTCTTTCACAATGTGAGCCTGATGAATCCTGGCATTGACATCTGGGAATATGCCCGTGCCATCAGGGAGGAAGAAATCCACTGATGGAATAACTTGGTCATTCAGGATGTTCAGCTGATCTCATTCTTTCAGCACATAGTGTTTCTGAACCAGGGTCTGACCAAATGCAAAAACCACGGAGCATAACAGTTAGGTTAATCTTGGTTTTATTTCACTGTAATTTCCCCTTTGGGACTAATCAAGTAATTCTGATTCTGGGTGACAATATCTGAACTATTGTCCATCATATTTTGTTATTGCCTTTCAGTGAAAAATACAAAGCTTCAATAGAGTACACTAGTTAGCCAGGTCTATAGTCTATAGTGGGGACAAGCCTCCCCATGGTGGCTCACACTGCTTGCCTCATACATCAGATACAGGAATGTCTGAAGTTCCTTTCCAATTACATTTTATATTTAAATTGATGAACGGACAATATTTCAAACCCCTTTTCTTGAAGCTATATTTTTTCTGCAACACATTGCAATTACCTGTATTACACACATTCTCTCTCAATATATATATATATATATCACCTGTATTACACACATTCTCTCTCAATATATATATATATATATATATATATATATATATATATATATATATATATATATATATATACAGTATATATATATACAGTGGGGGGAAAAAGTATTTGGTCAGTTTCACATAGACATTATTCCCCACTGTATATGTATTAGAGCTTGGTGGTTGGTCCAAGATCCTTGCTCAATTCTAAAGAGGCCCACTTTTCCCAACCCCAATATCAATATTGTTGGGTCACATAGGGGGAAAAGAAACAACCCTTTTGCACCTAAGTGACAAGAGTTTCAATATACATTTTAACTCATTGCTCCTGACTTCATCTTTCATGTTTTCCCCCTCTCCTCTGGCCATCAGCATGACTCGACAAGCATCGTCATTCATTCTCTGATCAGACAGTGCCGAGTGGAAGCAGGGTCTGGATGAGGTGCTATTTAACTGATCCCTGTCTTCCTTTATAGGCTTGTGTTAATTTCACCATGAATCATTTGTAAAAAGCCTTTAAATAATTGAACAGAATGAAATGCCCACAACTTTTTATCAACAACGGTTTTGAAATATTTATGTTGTTTGGGCCTCTTATCTTGTGCGGACATGCTCTGAACCCTGATATGCCAACACAAGCCTATTCATCATTGCGCGGTGGCATCTTTGCACCAGGTGGATAATGGGTAGGTTTTATTGTACTGCCAGCCCGGGCGCGGGGTTTGGTCACAAATCAAAATCTTGGAAGAACTACAAGGTTCCAGCAAAGCCCGGTTTATCTGAGATGTGTCTGTCGGCTTTTGAAATATCAAATTGAGCAAAAAGTGCTTTTCAATCTTTCATGGGTGATTTTCCCTCAAGCTTGTGTTTAGAGGGATGGGTCATGATGCACAAAGGCTATTCATGCTATACTTTTTTTTTCTCCCCTGGAACCTGTAAAGATAAATAAATGAATTGCTTAAATATTCAGAAAAATCGTACGACAAAACAAGACACGTCATAGCCTATATACATCCCAATACATCCCAAGCTGTTTCCTTCACATATGCGCAAAACTTCATCTTTTTTTTCTAAATGTTTAAAATGCAAACTGACACAACAAGAGAGTTTCTACAAAATCACTTTCTGAGTCTCATGACATGGCGGGAACGCCGGGCTCACATTAAAGGAACATGTCACGGTTTTTCCATACTGAGATATGTTCTTACCTGAGCTTAGACGAGTTGATGTGTACCTGTCTGGTCTTTACGCATGTGCTCAGTCACGCAAAAAGACCAAAGATATTGTTAGCATTTAGCCTCTCCTCAAGCTCTTCCTTATTTAATAGTTACGTGAGTAGTTACACGATTCAAATATAGTTACACAAAATTAAACATCGTTTTTCTAAGCCGGATGCCCATCTCGCTGCATTATGGGTACTGGAATTTCTTTGGGCTTTCTTTGGATCGTTTTAACTGCTGGAAAGTTGATGATTTAAAGCGTTTTTGTCGTCGCCGTGGAGCTTGTTACAATATTAGCTTAAAGTCTATTTTTACAACGAGGCCTGCGTACGGAGATAGACAGAAACTGAAAGAACTGAACGGCCGTTCATGTAGAGATGCTTCAAAAGTGACGACCAGTCACATGGAATACTATGGAAAACTATGTGAGAAAAACATTTCTCACCCATCATGGCACCGATATTCAGAACATTTAAACTGGAATGAGAAATAAAAACATAGATTTTTTTTTTGTCAGTAAGGATGTGGACAGTAAATGAAATATTTTTCATTATTATTGTGACCAGAGAGATCCACATACACATATGCCATCTAAATTTACTTTATTTGCATTTTTTACGAGTGATCTGATGGTGAACAACATAGCTAATCGATCGCTAATTTGACAGACGGAAATGTACCCACTATATTTAACATCAACGCCGTTTTGAAACTTTTCCCTGTGATTTCAAGATTAATTTAAATGATTTAAAAAGTGACAGTGTCTGTGTCGCGCTAATCCCAGGTCCTGTCGTTCCCATGTCCGCTATTGTCCGCTCCTGCCTACGGAACTGCCGTCCTGACTTTTCCCTCGCTTTCAAGATATTGACAACATAAATATTTGCAAGAAATGTCACTTGAGACTCATAGTCTTTAAATCAGTGCCTGTAAGCCTTATAATTCACGGTTATGCTCAATATACTTCAGGTTCACGCTCCACTACCTGAACTCGCTCACACATTTCAATGGCGGAGTGGTTTGTTTGGTAGCCAAAATTAGGAGCCTGATTGACCCACGCATGCGCAGTCGAGATGCATTCGGCTTATTGTAAGGCGTAATAACATCTTAGGAGCACTTAGACGTCCATGCAGTAATATCCTCACTTTAATTAAAAGCAATGTTGCACACCAACATTGCTCCGCAAAATCCGGGTCCGGTTACCGAGGCTGTCCGGCTGCAACAGAAAGAATCCGCAAGAAGTAAATTTTACCGGAAACATTTCTCCGTTACTGGTGTCACAGGGTCACAAGTGTGTTTGCAAAGCAACAACATGTGAACATGTGCTTTTCGAAATATATTTATGAATAGACCTTGGCAATATCAGCATGTGCGGAGGTGCAGTGGACCAGAGAGGCCTGTATGTAATAGGAGAGATGCATTACATTTGCCCTTGAAGCAACCTTGTCTTTTGTCCAATCCCTTTGCAATGATCGCAGAGCCGCGCGGATGGCATTCTCCACTTGATCCCGTCGTTATCCGTCCAAAAACAAATCGGAGGGGACCATTTCCAGCAGCAGATATTTTTCACTCTCCTGCTGTGCGCCAAGGCCCGGTCACTCAGCGTCATTTAATATGCAACAAACAGCATGGCTTTTTGGCGAGCATTGGAACGTGTCAGCGGCCTGTTTTGAGACAACAGATGGGGAAAGCACAAGGGGTTCGCGGAGTCCCGGTGGATTCTGTCCCTAAAGCTTATCACTATTCCATTCAAGGCTATTTTAAGCAAGAAAACTACATACGATAAATTTGTCATGTGTCACCTTCTACCACCTGGTGTATAACCTTTCTCATTAGAACTGGTGTTGCTAGTTGGGAGATGGGAGGCCGACCAAAAAAGTAGGTCAAGGGGGTGGGAAAGACTACTGCTGTGGGCTAGATTTGCTTCATTCTTAACCTGATCCGTGTAGTCAAGGAACATCATTTGCATATGCTGTTACCGCGAAGGCCAAAGAGATCTGACATCTTCAATACCGTAGACAAATCCCAGCGGGGGTGACCCAGAAAAAATGGCCTTTAATTGGAGCCAGGAATCGTGGTGATTTGGGTCCAATTTTCTGCAGTGGACAATGAAATACACTTGCCACACAGAGCCTGCTGGGACCAAATCTGGTGGTAAGGAATAGGACACCTGGAATGTCCTCCACAAGAAATGGCCAACACTGGTGAAAGATTAGTACACCAAAGTCTTCTGACCCATCACCAGTGTAAAGTCGCCTCTCCCATGGACTCCCTAAAAGGTGGGTTGATGGATCACTGGATTAAATGTGTCAAGGCCAAAAGGCTCCAGAATGCATCATCCCAAGCCTCTACAACAAGGTCAACTTCACAAACAGTCTTGGAGTCAGCTGAAAAACATGTAGCCCATAGCAGTATGAGAGCCACCTGGACTGAACCACCGCAGCCTAGATGCTAAATGGTAACATACATTTAAATAAATATTTGCAGCACTGCGTAAGAGTAATGTGTTTTGACCATGAGCTCACGGTTGGAACGACTGGGAGCAGGTATCGTAACCGCCAAGGTAAACTAGTAGATTGACATCATTGATTACAAACTGGTAAGAAGTGACTTTCAATAATAATTAGACAGGAGAGTTAAGAGTGAAAAGGGACCCAGAACCCAGGCTCTGGCTCTGTCCTGTCCAACAGGTGTCAAAGAGGGGCTGGTACAGACATGTACAGCTTTTAGAGCAGACATGGGATGAGTCAATTCAGCCCACGACTTGTTGGGCATAAAATGTTAAAAAAAAAGTCTCTAGCCCATTTCTGTGCAGAGCTATGATATTTTTAAGACCCAGATTACTCTAGCCACTAGAGGGCAGCTTAAATATAAATAAAATGAAAGAATTCCACAGGTGTCCAGTAGGGGGCACTGACATAGATCAGGATATAAACACATTTTAGCCACATGGGAAATGGACAGTCTGGCCCTGGGCGGCTGTGGAAACTATAGTAGTGTAAATTTTGGTGCCTCTGGTATTATGTAAAACCCATCGATGGATAGAGAGGCAGGAGGCAAGTGATCAGTTTCATTAGATTTATTTTCTCCACTCTTTGTTCTTTTTGCATTTAGGGCATGAGGCATGGTTGTCATCTCTGAAACAGAGGAGATGAAACAATTAGATCTCACATAAAGTTTAACATGAATTAACAAAGTAACAGAAATAAGGTCTGATCTACACATAATCTAAACATAGTAAAACTAGTTCAGACATGCATAAACATCTGGTCAAACAAAATTGAACAGCAACTCACAGGACGCATGCTCAGCCTGAAGGCAGGGAAGAAGACAGAGCAATGGAGATCAGGGTCCTATATAGGTGGTTGATTGTCGATCATCAGCAGGCGGTGGAGGGCGGAGTTAACAGGGAAGGTGTGCTTGGTTTATCCACCTTCATCCATGTGGATGTTCAGGGACTCCTTGGATGATGGGAATTTCGCACAAGTAGCTCACAAGTGTGGAGCGAATGAATAATGAGTACAGTGTAGCAGAAACTTGTGACACAGGTTTAAAAAGTGCAATACAAGTGTAAGCCGTTTTTTATGAGGCTTCAGACCTGTCAGGCTCATTATTATTCATGTATTGACAAAAGTTTCCTCAAAACTATTTTCCCAATCAAAATATATTTTCATTTTGGAGCTTTTGTTTAAGGACCCCGGAAACACACTCCCAATATATTTTAGTCCCCAGGGAAATTTACTTGGAGACCCCTGCTTTAGTGCATTGCTTAATTTCCCACAAACTCCATCTGAAGGAAGCACAGAGCTGCTTTCAGTGCGATGGTAGAAGTTAACAAGGATAAGAGGAATAACCATAAAAACGATGCACAATGGGATAAAAATGGTGCGGATCTGCAGCAAGTACTTTCCAGTCAGACCAGGAACGCTTTGGTGACGTGGTAATGCAAAGTGCATCTCTCCATTTACATTTAAATATTCACAATGTACAAACAATTTAAAACTAGTTAGACTCACCCTCTTTCATCTTTGACGTGTGAAGCTCCTCATGCTCTGGGCATCGAGAACAGAAGCAGTGAGTCCCGGTTTTTCTGCCTGCAAGTGCTTGTTCAACCTCAGCCTGTTAATTAGCTGCATGGTTGCGTAAACATACATAATTGTTTATGTTCACTCATGTATCTCCTTTCTTATATGCTCTTTCTTTGTGGAACGAAAGAAGTAAAAGAATAATTTACATCAGTCTTAATTTCTGAAGAGACCAGGCACATCAACTCAAGCAATAACGTGCTGATTATAAATAATAATAATAATTTTAGTTAATACATTAGATAATACTTTCAATCAGGCTTTGATTTGAGCCATGCCATAAAAACGTATACTTCATGACCATAGGAGATGAATAAGCTTTTCTTTTCAATAATAAAAATAAACATGGCATCCTCAATAGCGTTTTACTTTGATCATCGGCAAAAAAAAAAAAGTGGAGCAAGATAAGAGCGCCTACTTGGATGGCTCTTGGGTCTTTGATGATACATGTCTGTGGTTGTTGGTAACATATGGACAGCGTGCATTTCATCATGACATGAACTTCAAAGGTAAACAGCACAGTAACAGCAGGGACTCCACTTAAGGGGCCCATGATGCTTCATTTGTAAGATATGTTTTTCTCCCAAAGCGTGTGCCAGACCGGTTAGCAGTTAGAGCGTGGTGTAGTAGTGAGGGATTCTCTCTATCTCGTCGGTGAGACCTTTGACCCCCCCGCTCTTGTCCCTGAGGCGTTAGCTTGGGTTCGATTCATTAGCGGAGCAGGTAACGGGGATGATGAATGAGCCGGGCGGGCCGAGCGCCACACATTCTCACATGCAGCCAGCTGTGGGAGATAAAGAGTCGAAGGGAAACATGGAGAACGGCAAAAAATGTTCGGCGAGGGTTTATCTTTTACTGGAATGCACAAAGGTGGGGTAAAATGTTTAGCTGTGGGTGCTAAGAGAGAGCATTCACATTTGTTTGTTTCTGAACTGCGCCCACACATTTGCATCTGCACATCTGCAATGTGTAAACCGGAAGGTGGGATGTGTTTATGCCTCTCAGGGTGATGCACCTTTAACTTATACTGTACTCTATCCACAAAGCCTATAGACCAGCATGTTTTATTTAACGTTGTTCAACACTAGCTACATGTTTGGGATAAAACAAATCTGAACGGCAGGAAACCAAAGTGTTGGAATATACAGCGCTAGCACTTTGGAGTTACCTGTCTTTGGTCTTGTCCTGTGTTTCACCTGTGCCCCGTTTCCTCTTGTATTTATACCCCTGTGTTTCCCTTGTCCTTTGTCGCGTCATTGTCTATGTCAGCTCCGGTTTGTTTGAGTTTTTGGTTATCTCTGGATTTTGTTATTTTGGTTTTCATCGTTCATTACAACATCACCAGTTTTGTTGCAGTCCTGCATTTTGGGTTTTATTTTCCTCGCTCCACCACAATCCATGACAGAATGATGCGACCACTGCTAGAAGACGGCCCATCTGGCTGAGGACCCTGACCCTGTCCCTAAGCCACCGCTGGACACGTACCTCCGTCCAGGGTGGCCATCCCCTTCTCCTGCCCAGAGCCACTGCCGGACACAACTTCCGTCTGGGGTGGGCTCTTTTTGTCCAAGGGCCACTGCCGGATATTTATCTCCATCCGGGGTGGGCCCTTCAAACTCCTGTCCCTCGTCGTCTACCAGGGTTGTCTCAGCCGCCTCCAGTGCCTGCGCCTCATCTGGGGTCCTCTCATCCCTACTCACCTGAGCTCTTCCTGAGCCACTGCCGGCCACCGACCTCTGTTCTCGCTGGGCCCCTTCTGTCCCGGAACCACGGCTGGACACCAGTTTCCCTTCAGGGTGGGTTCCTTTTGCCCTGGGGCCGCCGTCAGACCGAGACCTCTGTCCGGAGTGGGCTCTTTGTGTTCTTGTCCCTGCTTCATGCCTGATGTCCGACAGACCTGCATCAACCGCCATGGCCCTCAAAGCAATATCCTGGACCTTCTAGTGTCCCTCCGGACTTTCATCTGCCAGCTCCCTCTCACCACTTTGGCCTCCTTTCCTCCCGGTCCTCCGTGTCCCTCCTGTTGTTCCCCTGGTTGTGACTCTGTTCCCTCCTCCGGACCCCTCCACCCTCCCGGGGCTGTTTCCATCATGGGACGTCTGGGAGCTGTCCCTTAGTGGGGGGGTACTGTCATGATTTGTCTTTTGTTCCCCTGTTTTTGTATGTTTTGTCTTTGGTCTTGTCCTGTGTTTTATTTTGACATGTGTTCTGTCCTTGTGATTTTGCTTTACTTCCCTCGTTACCTGCCTGCCCCGCCCTGATGTGTTTCACATGTGCCCCATTTCCTCTTGTATTTATACCCCTGTGTTTCCCTTGTCGCGTCACTGGCTGTTTCCCAATTGCCAGGATCCTCGACGTCTCGACCACTTCGGACGTCATTCACGTCATCATAGCGCCGCCAAGTGGTGTTCCATTTCACCTGGACCACTCGCCCCCTCGCAGCTCGACTCCTCCGTTTGGCTCATTTACGAAGGGTACACCTGTGGATCCTCCACTGCCTCGGAAAGCTGAAATTACCCATGATGCACTGCAACATAGTTTCTTTTTTCTTTTCTTGCAAAACTTTATTAGTTTGCACTCACTTTAAAAAAGTTTTGTTCCACATAAACAGTTTCCTAGCCTCTGTTATTCATAAAACAGTTGTTTTAATAAGCATAGATTGACATTTGATTATATCATTTGACACGTGACATGACGCAGCCTCTCGCTCCGGAGGCCGTTCCATTTGAGCTCAAAGGCGGCGGTGAGAGGACACTCCGCTCCGTTTTGGAGGAGCCACCATCAAGGACGTCAACAAAGTGGCCAAACGGAGGACGGATCATCGCAATTGAGAAACAGCCATTGTCTTCGTCAGCCCTGGTTTTTGTTTTTCTCTGGATTTGGTTATTTTGGTTTTCGTCCTTCATTAAACATCACCAGTTTTGTTGCAGTCCTGCATTTTGGGTTTTATTTTCCTCGTTCCACCTCACATCCATGACACAAAACTTGAACTACTATTCAAGTTTTGGATGTAATGCAATGAACCGGCCATTTTGCAAAGTATAAAAATCGCCATGTCACATGTAGTGAAATGCATGAGTGCTCTTCTATCACCAGCACATGCGACTGCACTCATCTTATAATGAATCCAAATCAACAAGGTTAATAAGATAAGATAAGATAAGATAAAGATCTAAGATAATAAGATAAGATAATACACATGGCCACATGATGGGTTCAAACGGTATAGCACATAGAAAGTGGATAGGGCCCTTTTTCCCCTTTGTCTGTAAATGATATTGAGATCATAATAAAACATTCATCACAGTACTAGAAAATACATGCTTTCTCTTTGATTTTTTCAGACAAAGGAATGAGACTCAATCCTACCAGTCCAGTCTCATACAAGCCTGCTGGAGTGACTTGGGGCTGCAGTAAGATGGATGTCCTGTGTGTCAGATTAATAGCTCCTTCATGTGGGAGTCGTCATGTCAAATGCGCTGCTGGTGGTCAGTATCATGTTGTCTTTTTCTCTCTGTCAAAGAGCACACAGACACAGAGCCTCTGCAAACACGGCACGCTGTTTTCATTGAGCAAAGAATGTACTCGTACTCTTTCTTGTTTGTCTGAGGGCCTTTGAGGAGCATTTAAAAGTCAAATTGAGCTCAGGCTGCGATACAGTTGGAGTGTGTGTTGAGCAAACAAGCTCTTGGTTTGTCCCATGAGGGATTGCACAGGGATTGTGTGCAATCATAACTCTTGACTCTTGTTGCTTATCAGTCAGTCATGTCCCCAATGGATGCCAGAGAAAATTATTGAAATCTTTCCAAAATTTGCCATCAGTAAGCTAATGTTTATATACACTTCATAAAAAGATATATTTGCATTTTTTTTCTCACTGTCTACTGTGTAACTATTTTTTTCAGTTGAATTAGAATTTAAAAACACATTACTATTTGTCAAATTCCAGGACAATGAGAGATAGAATTTTCTGCAATTTTTTTTTAAGTTACTTTTTACAGAATCAAAAGTTGACATACATTTCATTAATATTTGTTTGCTTTGCCTTTAAACTGTGTATTTTGGGTCACACGTTTTGGATTTCCTTCCACAAGCTTCTCACAAAAGTTGGCAGGAGTTTTGGTCCATTCCTCCAAACAGAACTGGTGTAACTGAGCCACATTTGTAAACCACCTTGAGTGCACATGCCTTTTCAGCTCTACCCATACATTTTCAGCCGGACTGAGATCAGGACTTTGTGATGACAACTTCGAAACATTGACTTTGTTTTCCTTAAGTCACTTTGTAACCAGTACTGGCCATATGCTTTTATTTGGGTCATTGTCCATTTGGAATACCCATCTGTGCCCAAGCTTTAACTTCCTGGCTGATGTCTTGAGATGTTGCTCCAATATTTCCACGTAATGTTCTTTCTTCTTCCTCCAAACGTGACGATTGTCAATAGGGCCTTTTTTTTATTATAATTTGCAATCTCCAAACTGGCTTTTTGTCTTTCTTTTAAGGTGCGTTCACACCAAACGCGGCAAAGCGTCAGGTGTACATTGAAAATATATGGAGGACGCGCCTCAGGGAGCGTCAAAATATCCCGCACCGAGTCACTCGCCTCCTGTGCGGCGCGTTTTGAAGCTTTCCGCGCGTGGTAAGCTTTTGACACGCCTCCAGGGCGTCCAGCTCAGCCCACGCTAGAGTTGGGAAATGTTTAACTTTTTGGAGCAATTTCCGAGCGTCGACCAATCAGGAGCTTTCTCCAACAGTGACGTACGTTGCAGGTGAGCCACCGGGGCAAGAAAAAAAAAATGAAAACAAGTCACGGAGGTTTAGCTTCATTGTGAACCGGAGCTACAGCAGCAGCTCTGGGACTTTTACAACAACACACTTCAGTGTTTCTTTACCTAAACACCCAGGATTAAAAGCGGCGACAAGAAAACTTATTTCAGTGGCTGAATCTGCGCTGGGAATTTGTTTGGACCTCGAGGCTGACGATGACTGTTGTAGCTACGAACACACGCTGACGTGCGGCCAGAGTGTGACAAGCGTCTGACTTCAGGTAAGCACAAGCGTCTAACTACGGGCTTTAGCTGCATTTTTGACGCCCGAAAAGCGTTCAGTGTGTACGCACCCTTAGAGTAAGAGCTTCTTCCTGCAGAGCTCCCTCTCAGCCCATGTCGGTACAGTTCTTGTTTCACTCTGGATAATGACAAACTCTTACCAGTTTCAGCATCTTCACCAGGTCTTTTGCATTTGTTCTCGGGTTGATATTCACATTTTAGACACAGCTCGTTCATCTCTGAGACACAGAACCCGCCTTCTTTCTGATCTGTTTGATGACTGGTCATTTCCATCATTGTTTGAACCAATGAACCTGACACCTTTAAGGGTCGTGAAATTGCACCAAAGGATGAACCAGACTTGTGCTTCCAAGGTCATGACATCGTCTTCTGGGCTTTCCCAAATTGTAGAATTGTAATATTAAAAAAAATGTAGAAAATTCTATCTCTTATTCTTCTGGAATTTGACAAATAGAAATATTTTTTTAAATTCTACTTGACCTAAGAAAAATAAAAGTTAATTCTGGTTTCATGTCAGACAGTGAGAAAAAAGAAGAAAGAAATTCTTTGAATGAAAAGTGCACTACATATAAAATGTATTATTTCTATAATCAAATCTACCAGTGGATAGAAGAATATATTTCTTTCCAACAATAGGGTGAGCCTCCAATATATTTAGGTTCTATATAGGTTTGAAATCTAATTTACGTACAATTCAACATTTTCAAAAGTAAACAACAGTTTTTTATCGATTTACCTGTCGGTCTACATTCCTACTCTCTCTTAATGGTCCTGAAATCTGGATCATGACCAAAAGGACAGTATTAGAGAGAGGGTGAGGAGGTCAGTCAGCATGAGGAGCCTGGACTAGAGCCCCTGCTTCATCACATTGAAAGGAGCCAGCTGAGGCAGCTTGGGCATCTGTTTTGGATGCCTCGTCGCCTCCCCGGGGGAGGTGTCCCGGGCGTGTCCCATTGGGATGGGGCTCCGGGGAAGACCTAAAACATACCGGAGGTGCTGACCTGGAAACGCCTCGGATCCCCCAGGAGAGGTGCTGAAGGAAGAGATCGTGGGAAGTCTGGGAATTCCTGCTTGACAGCAGAAGCAGAGGTGTGCATGAATGGATGGGAGTTCCACACACTGTTCCAACACAGTCTCACTCCGAAAGCGTCATAAAGTGACGAACGGTCACTCGCCTTATGCGTAATATAGAACGCAAAAGGTACCCGTCTGCGTCTCCCTTGACGCAGTGGGTTTTTCGCGTATTTGAATGAGAGCCCGCGTGCGTCTCCCTTGACGCAGTGGGTTTTTCGCGTATTTGAGAGCCCGCGTGCGTCTCCCTTGACGCAGTGGGTTTTTCGCGTATTTGAGAGCCCGCGTGCGTCTCCCTTGACGCAGTGGGTTTTTCGCGTATTTGAATGAGAGCCCCTGTGCGTCTCCCTTGACGCAGTGGGTTTTTCGCGTATTTGAATGAGAGCCCCTGTGCGTCTCCTTTGACGCAGTGGGTTTTTCGCGTATTTGAATGAGAGCCCCTGTGCGTCTCCTTTGACGCAGTGGGTTTTTCGCGTATTTGAGAGCCCCTGTGCGTCTCCTTTGACGCAGTGGGTTTTTCGCGTATTTGAGAGCCCGCGTGCGTCTCCTTTGACGCAGTGGGTTTTTCGCGTATTTGAGAGCCCGCGTGCGTCTCCCTTGACGCAGTGGGTTTTTCGCGTATTTGAATGAGCCCAGGCGCGGCTCATTTGACGATATCGGTCAACTCGTAGTATAGAACGCGTACACTCGCTTGAATCCCTCGCACACGCGCATAAAGCACGCAAACACAGACGCGCAGAACTACAGTATTATATGCGTGAATCTGAGGCCAAACTGTTGTTCATTAAAGCTAAAATGAGGGATCCAGGACAAACCAAGCGGACCCAACCAACCCTCAAAAACTTTTACAATATCGTATTGCATTACAGCAATAATAACAATTTAAAGCCTTTTTCCTACCTTCTGCTGTCTTCATGGGACGAGTACTCCAGTATAAGTCCCGCAAGTGTGCAGCCGCCGCGCGTCATGGTCCTGTTTTAATCCATGGCCTTGCCGGGTCTTTCCACCGGCTTGTACCCGGCGAAGGTGCGTTCTCTTCGGGCTAGCTTTGAGCTGCGGCCCGCTGGAGTCTAACGGAGTCTCGTAGCAACGATTCACACTTCCTCTGCTTCAGTCCTTTTGGTGAAAGTGATGCCAAGCGTCCGCGATGATATACATGATACACGCGCCTCTATACGGCCATTTGAGGTTCAAAAACACGCATTTATTGATCATATGTTTGACTAGGCGCCAATGTACAGTGACATGATCAGCTGTTTTGATTGACACCTCCGTCAACCAGTGACACGCGTTCAAAACTGTGACGTCACTAAGAAGATGGTCAATCTATATTTTTATTGTATATTTAAGTCATTGAGCAGAAGATTCTGAAAGCACATTTATAGCATGGATTGGAGGCCTATTTTATTTTATTTTTAGAATTATTATTTTTTATGAATTTTTCAGCAAAAGGTAAACAGAACTGAAGATCCCTGTTTCTACACGGACTCGTTTTGGTGTCGCGCCCATCCCCCCGAGGCTTTAATAAGTTAGAGGTGAGTTGTTTTTAATCGTGTCATTTTACCTACTTAGTTGAACGCTTCAAACGTCTAGGCTCTAGTAACAACTTGCTGTAGGCTGTATGTGAGTATATTTTTGCTGGGATTCATATGGCTGTAGAGCCTTATACAAGCTACTAAGTTTTTTTAGACAGGATTTTATTTTGTGTTTTTAATAAAGTAGGAACTGATCCAGTGCTGAGCCTCTAAATTAGGGTGTAAACTGATAAAATCATGATTAAAGCATGTCACAACAAAGATTACATTTATTATTTTTTATTTTTTTATTTTATTGACCTTTATTTAACCAGGATAGTCCCACTGAGATTTAGAATCTCTTTTTCAGGGGAGTCCTGGCCCAGAGGGGAATCTATTGTACATGTTTTTAGTGGTTGGGGAAACCGGAGAACCCGGAGGAAACCTACGCAGACACGGGGAGAACATGCAAACTCCACACAGAAAGGCCCTGCCCAGGTGGGAATCGAACCCTTCTAGCTGTGAGGCGTGAGCGCTAACCGCTGCACCACCGTGCCGCAACCAAGAACCTGACCATCTTTACCAAGGCCCAAAACCATGGGATGCAGGTCATTCCTGTATAGTAGGAGTAGAACCTTTGTTATGTGCTGCAAACATATTATTAGTAATGAATCATTAATTCCTTTCTTTGTGCGAGGACAGACAGACGTCTTTCTGAATTGAGGAGAAGATCGAGGACATGGGATTTGGAGTTTGTCCACTACAAGACCGTAGATTCTTCACTCTACTGCATCAGATTGCTCCAGGTTTGTCATTTCCACATCAGTCAGAGGGCTGCACAAGTTTGGACAAATATCTACTTGCAAAGGTATTGTGATTCCAGCTAGATTTTTGTCGTTTCGTTAATACAAAAATGTTGTAATTGTGTCCATGTAAAATAGACTAAATAAGACATGACGTCTTCTATCACTGAAGACACTAAAGTGCGCAGAGGTTTTGTGGCAATCACCTCTAATTTAAGATAGGCTTCTTGTCATATATACTGAAGTTGGCTTTGCCAAAGCTATTTTGTAAATGTTTAGTGGTGTTTAGAGGCATTGTTTGAAGGGAGGATATGACAGACCACGCTTGTGTGCACTAGATGAGGAATTGTCTTTTCTTTACCTATGTTGTTAATGATCATTTCGTGTTTGTGTCCCAGCATTATTGATCTGCACCCTGGTATATCCTGGAATAGTCACTTGTGCAGTTTTGATGACATCTCTTGAAGTGTTATGACCATCGAGCACAGCAGGTAAGATCACGTTATACAGAAGAATCAGCCTCTGAATTAGCTGGTGCGGTGTTTTGTTTATATGGCAAACCAGAGCGCTCAAAAGCATATCAAGCATATCAGGTTTTCTGCACAGTTCATTCACAACTGAGGCTTATCTCACAAACAGACACTCAACTCCACATTTACAGAAGACGGGGGACTGACATCCTGTCTGTGCGTTCTGTCAGAAAATGAAAAGTATGTTATTATTGTCACATGGTCTATAGTTCAGAGTTCATTTGCATGTTTTGAGCCAGCACTTCATGGTGGAAACAACCAGTCATCACCTTGGTTTTGTTGGATGCAGGGAAAGAAAGTCCGCACAACCGCATAATTGGCTTGCAAATTTTAATGTTTACTAACACCAAAACATATACATATGCAAACATCTAACCTTAAAGTAAATATCTAAAAAATCTAATCAAACAAAGGCAGAAGCAGCTACATGAGTATTAAGTTTTTGTCATTTTCTCTTTCAAACAGCAAAGAAAAGTGTGTCATCAAAATGCCTACATTTACAGAATGTCTTGTGTTTAAACTGAATTTAAAAAATGTTTTCCTCTTCTCACCAGCTTCTACCGGCAAAGAGACTACAACGAATGAAGATTTTGCATCATTATAAACACACAGCCATAAGGGGCTTCTGAACGGCCCGTTGTCTGAGCCGTCAGCTAGGATCTGTTTGCCATGGAAGAGCCGACCAGGGGCATGAAGCCCCCGACAACAGAGCTCCAGGATCAATCAGGTGCTCAAACCACTCCCTTCCAGAAAGGAGGCCCCTTATGAGAGACCAAAAGGCCAGGTTAGAATCGGAAGGCCGTCCTTCTGTGGACCCACCACCTGTGGGAGGAGCCATAGGGGCACTGGGCAGCTCGTATGGTGGCCCCACGACCCGGCAACGGACAAGTGGAAGAAGATGGATGGATGGATAAACATAAGCCACAGCTGGACTGGACAACTTGTTTTCTGGGAACAAGAAGTACAGCATCAATGAATGTGTGACGAGAGACTGAAGTTACTGACTGACATTCTTGACTGAAGACTCCAGTCCATTCTGTACCACTTGTTCAAACAAAACTCTCGATTCTAAAAAGCTGAAGCATAGGTTTCAGGAAATGGCACAAATTTCATGCGTTTTTGTTTCATCACCCAGCTCTAGCAAGAACTGAATTGTAGTGGAGGAAGTTTGAGCTTTGAAATGACAAGAATAAATCTGATATACGTGCAAGTATTTCAAATTAAGAAGAAGATGGTGTCAGCATTTTGAAAGCTGTGTTAAAAAGTGTTATAAGTGTTTGAAAGGGATGGAATGCATGATAACCACATCATATACAGTATCATAACATGATTATTTGAAATTCTATTTTAAAATGATGCAAGCCATTTTAGCGTGTGGGATGTTTAACCTACTCCTGGTCAGTGTTTTCCTATATAATGTTTTGGTTCAGTCTTGCAGGCACTGCTTTAGACGAAGACTTTCTTGTTTCAAACCTGTTTGTTTTCTTCTTTGATGGGTTCTGGCTGTACATTCTAACAATTACTGTACTAGTTTCTACTCATCAGGTTAGTTACTAAATGTGTTCAACATCATTTTATGCTTGGTAATGTTTAACATTATATTAGAAAATAAAAATAACATTTTTAAAAAGTCTTTACAGCTTTGTCTTGGGTCTTTGGGCTGGTCTGTTTAGTCTTTACCAAGAGGCACATATACAACATTTCTTGAATAACAACCAGATATTAAAAATATGTAGAGAATTTTGAAATTGCCAATTTATATCAGTGACAGGATTCATGATCTTATGGTGCAACACTAACAAACTCCATAATGACATTACTATTTCACTAGTCACTGATCGCTATTGAATCATACAGACTTATAGAACGCTATGTCACCTGAAATGTATTCATAATATGTAAACAGTGCTTAATTTGTAAATTAGTATTTTCAGGAACACTTTTGGTCTGAAGTGATGGATTCGGGGAACAGGCCAAAACATTTGCCGGAACACTCTCATTAAACACCATTATATCAGATAAATCTTTTGCCGGATCCTCCATAATATATCCCAGATCCTTTAGCCTGGATCAAAAATCCAGCATAAAGGGTAAGAACTGTTGAAAACATTTTGCATGTGGCTTCTTGATAGAATGAAGCCATTCTATTCTTGATAGAATGGTAGCTAAGAAGTAAGGGTTCGATTCCCACCAGGGACGGGGCCTTTCTGTGTGGAGTTTGCATGTTCTCCCCGTGTCTGCGTAGGTTTCCTCCAGGTACTCCGGTTTATCCTACCACTAAAAACATGTACAGTAGGCCAGGATGAATAACAGTGCACATGGGGAACGACGGATGGAAATTAGCCCAAGATTATAATCCGTTGTGGCTTGTTTACATGCATTGGACCCATGTATGTTCATTAACATACACTGTCCCATCAAATAAACCAATCAATAAATTATACTTATTTTATGTGATCCAAAACAACGTATAGTTAGGTTCTTTATTTATTTATTTTTCATCAATTAGCTTTAAGCCTCCCGCGGGAGGTGTTTCAGGCATGTCCTAGTGGGACAAGACCTCGTGGAAGACCCAGGACATGCTGGTGGGACTATGTCTCCGAGCTGGCCTGGTGTCGCCTCGGGGTCAGAACAGCTGGAGGAGGTGTGTGTGGACCGGAAAGTTTGAGCATCTCTGCTGAGACTGCTGCCCCCGCGACCCGGCCCCGGATAAAGCGGAAGAAAATGGATGGAGCTTTAAGCCCTGGCCACTTTTCAGGAACAAAATTACATTTTTGGTTAAAATACAGTACACATTTCTTTAAATATAATTAATTTGCATAGTTGACATGTCTTCAATCACTATTAAACAAGATCTGATCATTCAATTATAAACTTTAATACCTTTTCAATTTTGTCCATGTTGGGCAGCTAGAGAGTGTCTAAAAGTATGTCTGGAAGGAGGCATCAGGGCTGAAGTGAAAAAAAAAAGTTTTTATAATAGAAGCAAATGAAAGGCATTTTCTGAAAGCTTATGTTAAATGGAGTAAGATGATGTAATTATAATGCCTGTACCCCACACCTGTTTTTAAATATTTAGGCTTAAGCACTGCATTTGGGCAGTTTTTAAATGCATATTTTTCGAAAACCGTAATGGCTATCATAACAAACTAAATTTTGCTGGATCAGTTTTGACCTGAATTTTAATATAAGAGCATTTGAAACTAGGGGGCGCTGTTAATTATTTACATTAGAAAAAAAAATATGAGTAAACATATTAAATGGTATAATATTGGCATGCCAATTACATATGCATTATATTATGTATTGACAATCAACATGAGTACCATTCATTTTATTTTTAATAAATGTGTTTTGAAAAAATGGCAAAATAAAAAATGTACCATATATTACTACATTTCCCATGAACCCCTGCCTGCATTTGTGCGTCCTTTGCAGCCATATTTGAAGTTCTGTAGTTGCCATATTAGGTTTAGAGATTAGGGCTGTAAACATGAATAAAATCGCTATAAACCCCCCATAAACTTAGCCGAATTATTAATAACATTTATAAAATATGAAAACTATGTTTACTTCGCAAATACGTTTTGTCATTTTAATGTATCACATTATTTACTGTTAGCCGAGTGGGTGCACTATTGTGTTGATGCTAGCTAGGGTTGACGTCCTTAAAACTTGTGTGTTTCGACATCAAAGAAACCAGCGGAACTAGTTAACATCAATAGATTAATAAGGTAGATATTAAAAAATAGCCAAATTATTTCGGATGGCCATTAATTTTAACTTTTTCCACCACAACGTGGTCTCCTTGGTAACCAAACAAAGATCAGGCCAGACCTGGGCAAAATACGGCCCGCGGGCCACATCGGGCCCACGACATGATTCAGTCCGGCCCACAACTTGTAGAGCATAAATTCCTAAATATGTCAAAAAAAAAGTAAGTCTCTAGCCCATTCCTGTGCGGAGTTATGATTTTTTTAAATGACCAGAATGCTCACTCCAGCCACTAGGGGGCAGATTAAATTAGAGTAAAAGGAAAGAATACCACGGGTGTCCAGCGGAGGGCACTGACTAATAAGAGATCAGGATATAAACAACAAATTGTGTGACTCTCAAGTGGGAAATGGACAGTCTGCCCCTGGGCAGCTGTGGCTAGAATAGTAGCTTACTACCACGGAGTGTGGAGTGAATGAATATTGACTACAATGTAGCAGAGACTTGTGACACAGGCTTGTAAAGTGCAATAAGTGTAAGTGTTTATATGAGGCTACAGTCCTGTCAGGCTCATTATTATTCATTTATTGAAAGAAAATCCTCAATGTATTTTCCCAATCAAAACAATTGTTTTTATTTTGGAGCTTTTGTTTATGGACCCGGCGATACACTCCCCATAAATTATACTTCTATCCCGATATAGAAGTATAACAGGTGCGGCTCTGACTCAATTCAGGCTTCTCATGTGGCCCCTTATGAAAATTAATTGCCCCCCCTGATCTAGGCCGAAATGTACAGAGCCCCTTAATGCACAGACATACTAGCTCGGGACATATCAGAGAAACAACATACTGTTAATCATATAATTATGAACATGAAAGATACCAATGCTTTTTTCCTTTTATTGCAAATCATGGACATAAACATTTGAAAAAAATCTAAATCTCAAGAGGTTGAAGCGTATCCACAACTTTCCCTTGCTTCAATCAAGAGTCTCAGGAAGAAAGTCTGGTTTCTCTTCAAAACGCAAAACAAGTAGAATCAGACTTCCAGCCGTGGCTGTGTGTTTATAATGATACAAAATCTTCATTCGTTGTAGTCTCTTTGCCGGTAGAAGCTGGTGAGAAGAGGAAAACATTTTTTAAATTCAGTTTAAACACAAGATATTCTGTAAATGTAGGCATTTTGATGACACACTTTTCTTTGCTGTTTGAAAGAGAAAATGACAAAAACTTAATACTCATGTAGCTGCTTCTGCCTTTGTTTGATTAGATTTTTTAGATATTTACTTTAAGGTTAGATGTTTGCATATGTATATGTTTTGGTGTTAGTAAACATTAAAATTTGCAAGCCAATTATGCGGTTGTGCGGACTTTCTTTCCCTGCATCCAACAAAACCAAGGTGATGACTGGTTGTTTCCACCATGAAGTGCTGGCTCAAAACATGCAAATGAACTCTGGACTATAGACCATGTGACAATAATAACATACTTTTCATTTTCTGACAGAACGCACAGACAGGATGTCAGTCCCCCCGTCTTCTGAAAATGTGGAGTTGAGTGTCTGTTGGTGAGATAAGCCTCAGTTGTGAATGAACTGTGCTGAAAACCTGATATGCTTGATATGCTTTTGAGCGCTCTGGTTTGCCATATAAACAAAACACCGCACCAGCTAATTCAGAGGCTGATTCTTCTGTATAACGTGATCTTACCTGCTGTGCTCGATGGTCATAACACTTCAAGAGATGTCATCAAAACTGCACAAGTGACTATTCCAGGATATTCCAGGGTGCAGATCAATAATGCTGGGACACAAACACGAAATGATCATTAACAACATAGGTAAAGAAAAGACAATTCCTCATCTAGTGCACACAAGCGTGGTCTGTCATATCCTCCCTTCAAACAGTGCCTCTAAACACCACTAAACATTTACAAAATAGCTTTGGCAAAGCCAACTTCAGTATATATGACAAGAAGCCTATCTTAAATTAGAGGTGATTGCCACAAAACCTCTGCGCACTTTAGTGTCTTCAGTGATAGAAGACGTCATGTCTTATTTAGTCTATTTTACATGGACACAATTACAACATTTTTGTATTAACGAAACGACAAAAATCTAGCTGCAATCACAATACCTTTGCAAGTAGATATTTGTCCAAACTTGTGCAGCCCTCTGACTGATGTGGAAATGACAAACCTGGAGCAATCTGATGCAGTAGAGTGAAGAATCTACGGTCTTGTAGTGGACAAACTCCAAATCCCATGTCCTCGATCTTCTCCTCAATTCAGAAAGACGTCTGTCTGTCCTCGCACAAAGAAAGGAATTAATGATTCATTACTAATAATATGTTTGCAGCACATGACAAAGGTTCTACTCCTACTATACAGGAATGACCTGCATCCCATGGTTTTGGGCCTTGGTAAAGATGCTCAGGTTCTTGGTTGCGGCACGGTGGTGCAGCGGTTAGTGCTCACGCCTCACAGCTAGAAGGGTTCGATTCCCACCTGGGCAGGGCCTTTCTGTGTGGAGTTTGCATGTTCTCCCCGTGTCTGCGTAGGTTTCCTCCGGGTTCTCCGGTTTCCCCTACCACTAAAAACATGTACAATAGATTCCCCTCTGGGCCAGGACTCCCCTGAAAAAGAGATTCTAAATCTCAGTGGGACTATCCTGGTTAAATAAAGGTCAATAAAATAAAAATAAAAATAATAATAAATGTAATCTTTGTTGTGACATGCTTTAATCATGATTTGATCAGTTTACACCCTAATTTAGAGGCTCAGCACTGGATCAGTTCCTACTTTATTAAAAACACAAAATAAAATCCTGTCTAAAAAAACTTAGTAGCTTGTATAAGGCTCTACAGCCATATGAATCCCAGCAAAAATATACTCACATACAGCCTACAGCAAGTTGTTTCTAGAGCCTAGACGTTTGAAGCGTTCAACTAAGTAGGTAAAATGACACGATTAAAAACAACTCACCTCTAACTTATTAAAGCCTCGGGGGATTGGGCGCGACACCAAAACGAGTCCGTGTAGAAACAGGGATCTTCAGTTCTGTTTACCTTTTGCTGAAAAATTCATAAAAAATAATAATTCTAAAAATAAAATAAAATAGGCCTCCAATCCATGCTATAAATGTGCTTTCAGAATCTTCTGCTCAATGACTTAAATATACAATAAAAATATAGATTGACCATCTTCTTAGTGACGTCACAGTTTTGAACGCGTGTCACTGGTTGACGGAGGTGTCAATCAAAACAGCTGATCATGTCACTGTACATTGGCGCCTAGTCAAACATATGATCAATAAATGCGTGTTTTTGAACCTCAAATGGCCGTATAGAGGCGCGTATATCATGTATATCATTGCGGACGCTTGGCATCACTTTCACCAAAAGGACTGAAGCAGAGGAAGTGTGAATCGTTGCTACGAGACTCCACTAGACTCCAGCGGGCCGCAGCTCAAAGCTAGCCCGAAGAGAACGCACCTTCGCCGGGTACAAGCCGGTGGAAAGACCCGGCAAGGCCATGGATTAAAACAGGGCCATGACGCGCGGCGGCTGCACACTTGTGGGACTTATACTGGAGTACTCGTCCCATGAAGACAGCAGAAGGTAGGAAAAAGGCTTTAAATTGTTATTATTGCTGTAATGCAATACGATATTGTAAAAGTTCCTGGAGTAGTTTTTGAGGGTTGGTTGGGTCCGGCTTGGTTTGTCCTGGATCCCTCATTTTAGCTTTAATGAACAACAGTTTGGCCTCAGATTCACGCAAATAATACTGTAGTTCTGCGCGTCTGGTTTGTGTTTGCGTGCTTTATGCGCGTGTGCGAGGGATTCAAGCGAGTGTACGCGTTCTATACTACGAGTTGACCGATATCGTCAAATGAGCCGCGCCTGGGCTCATTCAAATACGCGAAAAACCCACTGCGTCAAGGGAGACGCACGCGGGCTCTCAAATACGCGAAAAACCCACTGCGTCAAGGGAGACGCACACGGGCTCTCAAATACGCGAAAAACCCACTGCGTCAAGGGAGACGCACGCGGGCTCTCAAATACGCGAAAAACCCACTGCGTCAAGGGAGACGCACACGGGCTCTCATTCAAATACGCGAAAAACCCACTGCGTCAAGGGAGACGCACGCGGGCTCTCATTCAAATACGCGAAAAACCCACTGCGTCAAGGGAGACGCACAGGGGCTCTCATTCAAATACGCGAAAAACCCACTGCGTCAAGGGAGACGCAGACGGGTACCTTTTGCGTTCTATATTACGCATAAGGCGAGTGACCGTTCGTCACTTTATGACGCTTTCGGAGTGAGACTGTGTTGCCTGTTCCGTTGACACTTCAGTTACAATTCATTCATATTTTCAAATCATCCACTTTTTTTCCACTTTTACACATTTCACACCAAATGCAACACCCCTGCACTGTGCACCTTGCAACCGCATCCTAGCAAGCTTGCAGTTTCAGTATTTTTAAAGAATATTTTTCAACTCACCTCATTCCAGGTGGAACTTTATCCTTTTTGTCACACTCAGCACTCTTTAAAATAGCCAGAGGCCTAAAAGTGTGACACCTGCTTTACATTTATCTTTAATTGTATCTTTAATAACAGTGGACCTTGAACTGGGTCAGGATGACTTCAGGGAAGGTTGGTACAATAATAATACAGCAGAGTGGTATAACGTGTAGTCCCCTAGATGCAGATCATTTTTACCCCAGTCATACAACGCTTAATAACCTATTATGAAAAGGCCTGGGTGAATATAATTTACAACGTGAGCATCAACACAGACACTGTAGGCAAACGGATGTCTTAAATAAACTATATAACCTGCAGAACAAACCGGAGAAAACTGAACTGTGACTGTCTGTGATGAACCCACTTAACAATCTTAGGAGTAAAAAAATAAAATAAAGATCATCATCATCAGCATGATTCTTTTCATAGGCCATACATTTTGACAGTCGAGTGGGTCTATGTGAAGCTAGAGAGCAGAAAAGCAAACCCCAATAGATAACTCATGTCTTTATTGAGGTGGAGCTGCACATTTATCTCTATAACAAGTGCAATGGATTTCCTCTGGTCCGACACACTCTCCAGGTGGTGCACAAACACATCGCCAATTAGGGTAAGATATAAAAGACGCAGCGAGTGGCGTTTCCGGAACAGTCACGATGCAGACTGCTGAGGTGGACTGTATGTGGTAGTGTTTGTATATATATATAGAGAGAGAGATATACCTTGTGTGGTAGCTTCCTGCTGACAGGATAAAAGCACGAGAATGTGCAGCTGGGTGTTGCTATCCAGCTCTGACCACAAAAATAAACTGACCTAATCAGCAGACCGTGGGGTACATCTGATATAATGTGGATAATGGCTTAATCCAATCTTATGTTTTTGAAGGTATAGTGTTTATGTTTCATGTGATTTTCAAGTCTTTTTCTTGGCTGTAGCACTGCATTTTTTTTCTCCATAACACGCATTTTGAAGGTTAACCAGTCATTTTCTTGAAATGTGTGTCTCTTAGGTTCAAGACAATATGACTTCTCTGGCTGGGTTCTTAAAAAATCTATATAAAATGAGCCAGTCTTTTGAACTGCTCTTTTATAAATGACGGAATCTCACAGATTTGGCTCCCATTAAACATCCATAAATCTCATCACTACTTCTTGCTGTGAGGCAAGTATTATCTCTTTTCCACTGGCAAAACCCGCGTGGTACAGTGCCCATCCTCTACCCTTGTTTAACTGCATTTCGACTGGGCGCAACTGTGTCAGATAAGGGCCAAACAGGGCACATTTTTGGAACCGTTCTCCACCTCAGGCTAATGCGTGCTATCCTGATACTAATGTGACGTGAATAGACTGCTGGCCTCTGATTTGCCAGAGGAGAGAGAGGACAGCCCTCAGTAAAACATTATGCATTATGTGATAAAATCATTCACATAAATATTAGCATAACATTACACTGCGTTCCAAATTATTATGAAAATTGTATTTTTGTGTCAAAAAGGTTAAAAAAAAAAAAGTTTTTTTATGAAACTCATGGATGGTATCGTGTCTCGGAGCTCTTTGAATCACTGACATCAATCTCAGAGACCTGGGATGATTAGTTGTCAGGTTAAACCCAGTTAAGGGAAAAACTACTGAAAAAGGATGTCCCACTTTATTAAGCAGATCATCATTTTCAAGCAATATGGGAAAGAAAAAGGGTCTTTCTGCTGATGAAAAGCGTGAAATAGTTGAATGCCTTGGTCTAGGTATGAAAACCTTTGATATTTCATGAAAGATTAAGCGTAATCATCGTACTGTTAAGAGATTTGTGGATGATTCAGAGCACACACAGGTTTGTGCAGATAAAGGCAGAATATGGACGGTTTTATGCCAGACAAACACATCATATTAATAGAACAGCTGCTACAAAGCAGCATACAGGTATTTGAAGCTGCTGGTGCCTCTGGAGTCTCCCGAACATCAAGGTGTAGGACCCTCCAGAGGCTGCAGTTGTGCATAAACCTTCTACCAGGGCCTCCCTTAAACGGTTAATTGAATGCTGATGAACAGAAACGGCTGCAGTGGCTCAGAAATACATGAGGACTCATTTTCAAACAGTCTTGTTCACTGATGAGCGCCGTGTAACCCTGGATGGTCAAATCAATGGAGTAGTAGATAGTTGGTGAATGGCCACAATGTCCCAACAAGGCTGTGACGTCAGTAAGGTGGGGGCGGAGTCATGTTTTGGGCCAGAATCATGGTGAGAGAGCTGGTCGGTGCCTTTAGGCCCTTTTAGGCTCCCTGAAGGTGTGAAAATGACCTTTGAAAAATATGTGGAGTTTCTGACTGACCACTGTCTTCTATGCTACAAAAAGAAGAGCCGTGCTTTCCCGAACAAAATCCTCTTCATGCATGACAACGCACCATGTCCTGCTATAAAGAATACCCCATCCTCCCCTGACCTCAACCCTATTGAGAACCTTTGGAGCCTCAACAAAAAAAACTTCTATGAGGGTGGGAGGCAGTTTTCATCCAAGCGGCAGCTCTTGGAGGCTATTCTGACATCCTGCAAAGAAATCCAACTCTCCAAAAACTCACAAGTTTAATGGATTTAAGAATTTTGAAGGGCTCCTATGGTAAAATATAACTTGACCTGTTAAGATTTTTTTGATTGAAATAGGTTTTGATTTCAGTAAATATGACCTCCTAATGCTACAAATTCAACAAATTACCATTTTCGGTTCATTACAAGCTTTAAAATGAATTGAAACGATGAGTTGCATCATAATTTGGAACAGTAGATTTTGATTTTGAGGTTTTTACTATATTTATTTTTGAAAAAATACTGTTATTACTGAGAGTTTTTTCAACCACATTTAAATGATCCTCTACCAGTTAAAGACTTGAAAATTATGCTGACTCTCATTTGAGTTGACAATTTAGAAAATCTCTCATTTGCATAATAATTTGGAACGCAGTGTAGTACGTAGCTAACCTGAATAGTATGTCTTTTAGCTGCTTCTTCCCTTACACAAGGCGCATTGAGTTGCCTTGTGTACGAGCCTTCCCTCTATATTGTCTTGGCACTGCAGAATCATTTCAAAAACTCAATCAAAAGGCTGTATAATTCCACCGTGTTCTCATTGCAGCCCACAGAAGACTGAATCATAGTTCATTCAGTATTGATATTCCAGTGTTGCGCTGCTGCTTGGCCCGCCCTCTACACTACAGCCAGTATTTTGTTCTAGACAGGTAAAGTAAATCCAGGTACTTACAACCTGCACATACTAACCCTACTACTTTTCTACTGTGCTACGTGGAAGAGAAGAATAACTGCTGTACCATCGGCCAGCCCAAGACACCTATTGTTATTTCTGACGCGAAAATTAGCACTGACCACATCCTGAAATTCAGTCTGGGCATTGGCAATATGTTATTATGGAATAAACAGTCAAAATTCCTTAAGAGCATTTTGACAGTCTGAAGTTGAACAGGAAATGGCTGATCCGTTTGAATGTGGCTGTAATGGACAACAGAAATTGAAGTCGGCTGTGACTCTGAAACAATGCCATTTTTGTTTTGGGCACTTCCATGCACTTTCATACACTTCCAACAAGTGTTGAAATTTAAAAACACATTTAAATAGCAACTAATCCAAAACAATTACAATATCTGGGACAGAACAGCAGAATCTCTGAGTCCAGGACACAGGTTTGAATTTTGTTTTCTTTCTTTACATTTTACCTGTTGAAGCAGTACTAAGTAACTCATGCCCCTTGAGGCCATAAGCGCCACTGCAGGCGTCATAGCATGTTGCGTTTTTTTTACTCATTAATTGTCCGTGAGAGTGAATACTACGCTGACAGAAATGACAAAGGGAGAGAGGGATATTGTGCATCCAATTACACAACAAAGATCTTTTTTTTCACTCAAACTTAGCTGTAAATACTGTTTAAATGGCGCTTTGCCCGTCAGCTTGTTTGCTTCTTCTTCATGATTCTATTAGTGTGTATTGAGGCCAACGGGTCGGAGCAGGAAAAGCTGCAAGTGTGGTTTTCTGGCCAGAGACACCGGGGGAGATGAAAGACCCCCCAATCATCCCATTAACACTTGTATTACCCCCAGCGGGACTACGAAAAGGATTTATTCAGGTAAACAAGTTACTTTGTACTGCTTTAATGACTTGTTGTTTACATGAAATAAATAAGTATAATCACACAATGAGTGAAAAGGCCATTTTACAGGAGGGCTATTTGCAGGTTGAACACAAAACTTTCTGGGGCAACTTGTCAAGTGGGCATCTGCAGTGACCATGGGGACCATTCCTCGGATCTGAACCGGCATGTTGGTCAAGACTCAGGAGTATTTGTTACACAGGCCCGTCCGTGTTTCAGACTGATGGGGAAACCGCAGCACCTAGAGGGGAACACCATACAAAAGGAGACCAACCATATATCTCTGTAACAAGCAATCATCCTACATAGCAGCTACAGTCACTTTTTTGACATAGACTATACCTTAATATGTGTACTGACCAAATCTTGCAAAGAAGAAATAGGAAAACAAGTTCATTCACTATAGTGCCGTAACGTTGTTTTAATATTCAGTGCATGTGTAGTGTTCCAGGAATGTCCACTCGCTGAAATTCACATGGCTAAGCACACGCTAACCAATGCCACTTTTAAGTAAAGCCTTATTTACTGTACACACAGAAGACCTGTAATAAATACATCATGATAAGTGCCTCCCGTGCGCCAAATGATGAATTTCACACCTCATTTTGTCCTTGAACACACCAGAGACCTCTCATTCACTGCACCATCATTCATCTGTTGTCTGCCTGCTCTAATGCTTCCCTGCTCTTTTACACCTTCTCTACTAATCACTTGTAGCTTCTTAATCCGAAATTTCCTTCACACAAGTGTAGAGTAGGTTGTTTTTCGCCTTCTTTTTGTCCCCCTCTTCTTTATCACACTGACCAAGTTCCAAGCTGTTTCCACAACTCCGCTCCTCATTCATAGATCACAGAAACCCAGACGTGCCCCCTCTTTTTCATCACTTTTCATAATCTATTACACTTTATGTGGCAAAGCCCTATTTCTCCATTCCTATCCCGCCCCAACTGGGAGGCTGGGAGTTTAAAATAGCCGCGGAGAGCCGGAGGGGTTTTCCGGACCACGAGCGCTTTTTCTTGTTGAGCATTTTAATTTACAGCCCAACTGCGTTATGATGCTATTACCTCGCCAAGGCGTTCTGAATATTTATTGCCAGACACTGCAGATAATTAATATTGCCCTGCGTGTGTATGAAATAACCTCTGGGGAAAATACTGTAATGGCATGTCCCTGTTTTGACCAATGAGCTACTTACCTGGTCCAATATCTTGCCTCTTATGTTGCTCATATCTCCCGAGTCGTGACTTGTGCTTCACGGTAAAACTTAGGAAGTCCATGCAGCTTTTAAAAAGTGAGGTCATTAACTGATCTAACTAATTACAGTAAAGGCGGCGCGGTGGTACTGTGGTTAGCGCTGGTGCGTCACAGCTAGGAGGTTCCGGGTTCGATTCCCATTTGACTGGTAGCTTTGTAGTATAGATACAGGCGGCATCGCGCCAGAGAAGGGGGCGTGGCCTTGCAGAGGGGAAGGAATTATTTTATGGGAAACACAATCTTTCACTCTTTTTAGTATTTATAACACACAAATAAAGTCAAGTCTAAATCGGGTCCATATGGATGTTTTTTACAGCAGTAGAAAAAACATAGGGGTGAAAAAAACGGCAGTAGTAGTAGCTAGCGATAGCATGTAGCATCATGTTAGCATTCTCCATTATTTATGTATTTATGGACTGTTGAGCTACTTTACCCCTCTCCGTGTCTTTGTATCTTTATCTTGGAGAAAACTATATTCATAATACAGCATTTGTTAAAGTAGTTTTGTTTTGTTTTCCCCCTCAACTGCGTCAAACATGACCATATATGGGTGAGTCCAGATGCTGTCTGTATGGCGTGAAAGAATAATGAGTACAGAGCAGCGCTTTGAGAAACTTGGTAATACAGGCTTGTAAAGCGCAACATCAAGTGCAAGCCATCATTATGAATATTGTACTTGAAAGAAGTGTGACAAGGTTATACACAGTTGCTCACAACCCCAAACCGGACCACTGTCTGTGCCACAAGAGGCTAACTGATATAGGAAGTGTAAGACATAGCTTGTTTATGAGTTTCACAGCCTGCACAAAAATCATTTCAACATCCTGCTGGCGCTAATGCTCCTGTATGAGAGGGGTGGGAAGGGTCTTTTATTATGATAGAGATTGCTCTGTCCATGCTGCGCATTTCAGTCAAAGATGGACAATGATCACCAACAATTGTGTGTGCAGTCTGTGTAATCCACTTGTAGCAGTTTAAATAATACAATGTGTGCTACTGTACATAATGAAATATCCCGGAGTTTCTCATGCTCTTCTATAAATCTCGGCTGTTGGCAGATAAAAATTACACTTACTTTCTGCCATCTTAATGTCTTAAAGGAATAGGCCACCGTTTTTACATACTGAGATATGTTCTTACCTTAGCTTTGACGAGTTCTTTAGGACCTGTCTGATCTTCACCCGTGCCTTCAATCACGTAAACACAGCACAGACGGCGTTAGCATTTAGCCTCTTCCTCTCTCCACTATAGCTCCAAAACAGGTCAAGATAGAAGCTACCAAGCTCTTCCACGTTTTCCCTATTTAAATATGGTTACGTGAAGTGTTACACTACAAAGTATAATTACACAAAATTAAACAATGTGGATTTTCTAAGCGGATAAAAGGGGGAACTATATTGTAAGGCGTAATAATACCAGGAGTAGTTCGGAATCCGCGCAGTAATCTTCACTTTACTGCGCAGTAATCTTCACTTTACTGTGCGGATGCCAAATTACTCCTGGTATTATTACGCCTTACAATATAGTCCCCCCTTTTATCCGCTTATAAAATCCACATTGTTTTATTTTGTGTATTATACTTTGTAATGGAACACTTCACGTAACCATATTTAAATAGGGAAAACGTGGAAGAGCTTGGTAGCTTCTATCTTGACCTGTTTTGGAGCTATAGTGGAGAGGGGGAGAGGCTAAATGCTAACGCCGTCTGCGCTGTTTACGTGACTGAAGGCACGGGTGAAGATCAGACAGGTCCTAAAGAACTCGTCAAAGCTAAGGTAAGAACATATCTCAGTATGTAAAAACGGTGGCCTATTCCTTTAATGTTTTAATATTTTATTGATGGGATAGTGCATGATAAATGAAAATCCTCCAGCCTGTATTGTGTTGCTGCAGCGTTAGTGGGAACAGTGAAAGCAGTACCTAATAAACTACAGTCGGGTTATGAGCACATTTACAACAGCAGGTGATAACACGCCTTTTTTGTGTGTGCAATAAGTCACAAAACATATCTTTTGTTTGCTGTTCAGAGTAAACAAGATATTAATCAGCCTGTCCATATAAACATGGTCTTTGTGAGGCTCTACAACATTGCCTCGGTTTATCAATAGGCTTAACATCTTGACTATGTAAATATTCCCTATAATAACAATTCTAATGGTATATCTTGTTTGCCTCAGCCAAGGTGAGTTTCTTTGGTTTAGCCCGTTGTGCCCGTCGGCGAGGAACGCTCACCATTGTGTGACATCTCAATTATGTGGCGTGCCGGACCGCCGTGGGGCTTCAGGTGCGCCTCTGTTTGTTTGGGGGGCATCATCGCTGGGTATAATGGCTTCATATCACACACTCCAGACACGCTTCAAGCATGATTGGATAGTCGCTCTGCAACCCCTGAGGCCTGGGCGCGTACACCTCATGCATGTTTTTTTTTTCTTAATAAATAAACACGCAGACGGTAGAATCCAATAAGGTGGTGTAGTCGGAGATATTATATGTGTGATGAATTGCATTAATTAAAATGCAAAACCATTATTAATGTCCCTCTCGAACATGGATTCAGTTAGTTGCAAGCCAAAAATGTCACTGGACGTTTAATAGATTTCAATATTCAGCTAAAGCTAATATAGATTTAAATGAATGTAAGGTGAAAGGGACAAGTGACTCATATGATCTTACATAATGAAAGGCTGGCAGTGCAATTACTGTTCCAACCAATGCTTGCCGTTGTGTCCTTGGGCAAAACCCTCCATCCATCTGGGGGTGACAGTGGTAGAGCACATGCTCATGATTGGAAGGTCGGGGGGTTCAAATCCCAGCACACTGCTGCTGTGTCCTTGGGCAAGACACTTCACCCACCTGCCTTCAGTGTCTGCGTACAATGGTGTGTGAATGGGTGAGTGGTTCCTTTCCTGTCAAGCGCTTTGGGCCTAATGAAGAGCAGCCACAGTATTAACAGGTCGGCAAATAGCAATACTAACCTTTTACCCTTGACCTTCAAGGGACATTTCAGGATTTTTGACATAGGGCCTCATTTCCTAGTTATCCAGAGTGTGGTTGATTTCTGGAGATACAGTATAAATGTAATTTTTTACTCATGTCCTTGTATTTGAAGAGGTTAGTGGTGCTAGGCTAGTGCTTGGGTAGCGCATGTCTATGGTAGCTAGTAGCCTGCATTAAAAACCTCTTCAAAATCATGGGGTCGTCCTCCAAATGTTGCTATATCTGTTTTGTAGAAAGCTCCTTTGTGAATTCCACGTGTAGTAATGCCGGTCGCAGGTAAACAAACTACTGTAGATCTGGTAACCTAGCAGATCACTCCTCCGCTGCATATCTTACAACCAGGAAGTTGACGCTGCTCAAATATAAGTTCTGTTCAATGCAAAATGGTTATATTAAAAAAAAAGATTCAGTCAACACAGACATTTATATTGGTAGTCTGGTGTTATAAATGATTTGCCTCAGGTGCACTGTGCTTGGGTCAGACTGTTTTTAATGCAGGCTACTAGTTACCATAGACATTCACTAGCCTAGCACTAGCCTAGCGCCACTAAACTCTTCAAATATAAGAACTGCATGAATTAAAAAATATATATATCTCCTAAAATCACCAACACTCTGGATAACTAAGAAATAAGGCCCTATGTCAAAAATCCTGAAATATCCCTTTAACCGAGCAGATTTACCCAAATCTAAAAACGCCTCGACAATTAGGCCAGAGCAACACCTCATTTTAAATCTTCAAAACTGATCAAAATTGATCTTTTTCTTCACGTTGTTGCCGTCACTTTTTCGAGTTCTTTATCATCACTTTATCGTTGCTCAGGTGGGGCTTAAGCTGTTCATTTTGTAAGTTTGCACATTATTCCATATCCCCACAGTGAAGCTGCATGAAGTGCATAGCCCACAGTTCAGTTATTTGATTTATTTTCTCAAAGCGTAAACCTTTTTCGCAGTGATGTTACCTCTTTTGCTGTTGAGCAGTCTGTAAAAAAGGTTTGTTATTTGCTCTCCTCGGGGAAGCCGTTAAGTTGGCCATGATGACTGGGTAAATTGAGCACTGTTGGCTTCAAAGTGACACAATTTAAAGTCCTTTTTATGTGTGTGGTTCCCCCCTCCTGCAGGCCCTCTCCCAGCATGCTCTGCACTGGGCCAATCTGTCTCGTGTCTTTTTACCGTCATTGAGAGTCAAATCCTAATGACACACACACACACAAAAGAAAATGTTTTCTTTCTTTAGGAAATGTTGTAGATTGAGTTTGACTGCGCACGCCGTACAGCCTCCTTCCATCTCTCTCTGATGTTTGGAAGTGACTTTTTGATCAGTCTCAACAACACTCAAATTATCTGGCTCCTATTTTCCGTTCCCCTTCCACTCGGTCCATTGATCGAAGCGGTCCCGTCTCCCACCTGTCTGTGATTGCTTTTTGAATCCACTCCGGAGCAAGATGGTGCCATGTTTTAGGACAGGGTGATACGATGGGCTGCAATTTTCTTTGCAAGCAATCCTTTCTCCAGTGAAAATGTGCTTAATTGACTTCAGCAGAGGATGTGAAAAAAAGACAGACCAATATGGCCACCAAATAAGTAGCCTCAGTCAAAATGGTAAAAAAAAAAAAAAAAAAAAAAAACGCCTCCCACTGCTTATTTGGATGTTGTCATTAATGCAACTCAAACAGAAGCTCACTAGCTGCTCTGCTACCTTGCTCACACTTAACTGTAGGATGGCACAACAAGGTTAACTTCAACTATATACTACAGCACATAATACAACGTTTAAAGCAAGTGATGTATAGAATGGTCTGAAACTTCACAGTATGGTAGTATTGCAAACCAAAAGGGTAACTTGTTTTAGCTAGCCTATACAATTTTGAACTTTTTAACCTTACATTGTATCAAAGCCCACATCAACGATTCAATAGAAGCTTTAGTGTTGGATGTGTTTTCAGTTTTCACTCCCTATTGACACTACCATTGCCCCAGCTTCTTTATTGCTGTCACAACATTGCTCTGGGGTTGTCAGGAGCACCTCTGAAGTGGCATTAATTGGTTAAATGCGAAGAACAAAACTCCCACTGGGTAAAGTGTACCTGAACCTTATGCAACAATCGTAATAATGCCTTAAGGTCACATGCATTCATGAGGCGCGTCAACAAACACTGGAGTGAAGCACATTGTGGCTCTTAAAAGCGCTTTTCTCAAACTGTGAGGCGCTGTAAACAAGTGTTTTACCCACTTAGCTTTGACAAAATAGGACACGTAGGTTAATGCTGCAGAGAGCAAGCATGGCTCTTTTTGCATGTTAATAGCGAGTTTAGACAAATAGGAGTTTATCTCCTCACCGTAAAGCAATTGAAGAGCCCCTGCAGCCGCTCTCGTCTCTGTCTCTCAGTGGGTAACAGTGGTCCACAGACCTGTCTGAGTTTAGTTTTGAATTGCAAAACGCAGGTGCTTTCCACCACAGCGCCATGCCCTGATTCAGCGGGTCCGAATACCGGTGCAGGGCTGAGTGTTGTTGTGCAGCCACGCATGCCCTTTGTGTACACTCCTATAGGAAATAAAGGAGGCGGCTCTTTTGTCAAAAGCGTCAAAGCATCTCAGTGCGCATGATATTTCAATCCCCAGAGTGCTTTGGATTGTAATATTTATTCACTCTGCACGCCGGTGGCAATGCTATTGAAGCCTCAACTGTACTGGGACTGACAGACAGTTGGACTCTCCTCCAAGTCAAATTTCTCCCTCGGTAGACAGAATAATGAAAGAATGAATGAATGACATAAAAGTGAGTGATGGACCACATCTCCCCCTGTGTGGGTCATGTAAAGTGTCTTGCACAAGGATACAACAATGGTGTAAACTGGTTGAAACCGGTTTTGCAACAGCCAACCATCTGAATATAAGACTGACTGTCATCACCTGTAAAGCCAGTTTATTTAGTTCATTTTATGGGTCAACAAACCCATTAAAGGGATATTTCAGGATTTTTTTGACAAAGGGCCTCATATCCTAGTTATCCAGAGTGTTGTTGATTTCTGGGGATTTTTTTTATTTATTTATTTTATTCATGCATATTTGAAGAGTTTAGTGGTGCTAGGCTAGTGCATGTCTATGGTAACTAGTAGCCTGCACTAAAAACAGTCTGACCAAAGCACAGTGCACCTGAGGCAAATCACTTATAACACCAGACTACCGATATAAATGTCTGTGTCGACTGAATAATTTTTGAAATAGAACCATTTTGCATTTAAATGCTTGAACAGCATCAGCTTCCTGGTTGTAAGCGACGCAGCGGCGGAGTGATCTGCTAGGTTACCGGATCTACAGAAGTTTGTTTACTTGCAGCCGGCATAACTACACGTGGAATTCACAAAGGAGCTTTCCACAAATCAGATATGGCAACATTAGGAGGACTACCCCATGATTTTGAAGACGTTTTTATTGCAGGCTACTAGCTACCATAGACATGTGCTAGCCTAGCACCACTTAACTCTTCAAATATAAGGACTGCATGAATAAAAATATTCAAAAGATCTTTGTTCGAAGCGGATACACCCGGAGCCTTCAACACATCTTCTGATTGAATCTGGCTTTTAAAAACACAGGTGTGACTGGAAATGGTGGGAAGCTTAAATGTTATGTACAAATTCTGAATATGAGTCTGTATTTGTTTCGCCACCATCATGTTTGGTCCTTGTCGTACATCATGTCATGTTGGGTGTGATGTTATTCTCCTGGTCATAATTTGTCTCCTGCCACCAGTTAACTTTTTGGATCTTCTTAGAGGCTTGTGTGGTGCTATGTTGGGCCATTGTGCAGACGGCATAGGGTGCATTTTTTTTCCCTGACAGCAACCGACTCCCGGGCAAATATGTGTTTAATTAACTTAGCCCAAACAGAATGTATGAAGATGTAATTAAGCCGGTGTTGGGGCAATGGCTGCGTGCCACTGCAGAGCTCGGGCGGATGACTCATCTTTGTAAGCGCTGGGTTGAATTAGGAATTTGAGTTTGATTGCTCTGATAAAACACAGGTCAGCTTTTCTAGTTACTGACCCATGGGGAAACGTGCATAATTGAATTGATTGCTTGAGGTGCAGAGCTATAAACACTGTGGAAAGGTGCGCAATTGTGGTTGACGCAGGCTGCAATTATTCAGTTGGGCAGAACTGTACAAGCCTTGAAAGTCTAATTATGTAAATTGCTCTTACAAGGTGCACTACATGTGGCTGTTTTAATGGTGAGGCTGCTTGAATATCGCTGTGTCATTGCTTTGAGTTAACTTTTAAACTTAAGCCCTGCAGTTCAAAACATATCGAACCACAGCTTGTCTTGCATGTGATTATTATAATACCTCTTTGGGAGTTATTCTCTCTTCAATAGATACGGTACAATTAAAACCAGATCAAATGAAATTGCCATTGCCGTGCCGCTAACACCCCGGTGCTACTCCCGTAGCAAGCGCTTCTTGTTTGTTCATATGCAAAATATTAAAATACCAGGCTATTTGGACATGTCGTTTGTACAACTTGGAGCAGAACAGCCGTCGACAGAAGCCACAGTTCAGCTGTGTGCATTGTCAGTCACACAGTGCAATACAAAAATAATAACACTTGTAAGTTGTTGCACAGAGATCTGTCGGTGCTAATATGCAGTAAACAGCAACAAAGAGTCCATTTGCAAGTCACTTTGGCGCAGTCTGACGTCCAGACCTGATGCAGACCCATTCTGGTCACTCAGGTGACGCTTACTTAATTCTTCCCTCCTGAAGTACGTGGGCGTTGAGTGGAGTTCCACATGCAAAAACAAGAGTCGGAGACAGCTCCCGGGACACAAACATGTACTGTATTTCCTTGCATTTTAAACACCACAGTAGTGGCAGTGAATGCAGTATTATAACCCTCACAGTGACAGACACATGCTATGTGACTTTTGTTGTTATGGAGGCAACTTTGAATACCAAAATACAATTGTGCAGGACTACAACATGTAACAATATCTCTACTCAGGATATAAATGAAAGACAACTGATTGACAGTGGCATTTTTATGTAATCGTAATCATTGCTCAAAAATATACTAGTAAAAACACGGCCCCAGAGAGGGCACGTGTATGCGAAGAAACCAGTAAGTTAGTCTTTAACTGCTCAAGATGTTAGCATGCTACGGTTAGCATTTACCTTCAACATGATAAGCCTCTCCAAGAGAAAGCCGTGAACCACACTCCAAACATATAGCCTTGGATACAACATGTGACAGAGGTCAGAGCTGAGCAGTTGACTGAATCAACTATCAATAGTTGAGCTCACATGGTTACTGAATAGGCAAAATGACAAAGCACGTACTTTAGCGCTCCCGATTAGAGCGGTTGGACTTGACTCTGACTCAACTCTCTGGTATGGCCTTACAACATGGCCCAATATAACAGATGAAAATGCATTTATGCAATATTTCTACACTTCTGGCTCCTTTACAGTGATGTTTGTCCCAACCTGTGGCCGTTCTCATTTGTTTGAGGCGAACAGCGTCAAACAGTGACCTCGGCTCACACCCATTTCGGAAATTAGGTATTACGACGGCTCATTCCTTAGATATCCACTGTTAAATTATGACGAATTTGACCTTTTTCAAATACCTCCAAACCTAACACTAGTCCTTATATTCAGCGTATAGCCAACAAATGAATGCTATAAACCTTCACCTGACAGTGGTCATATTGTTTTTCAATACATGCAGTTAACCTTGCTCTAAAGCCTCTCTGTCCCCATGGAGCATGTCAAATCCAGCTTTCCTATTTGTACATAAATTGCAAACGCTAAAGCCTAGTCTGAACATAACTCGATGCTTTGTCTGTTATCGACATGTAAAAATCCCTTTAGACTTTACTGGAGAGTGGTGGCCCTGCAATCCCTGTGCTAACATGTGTGACCACCCTGCTTTCAGTGCAAACAAAGCCCTCAGCAAAAATAGCGCCTGCTACTGCTCAACGAAAAAGAAAGAAAAAAAGTCCCTGCAGTACACTGACCATCGCGGCCTCTTCTTTGCGGGTGAAAAATAATTGGGCACTTTTGGTCAGTGGACTTTTTATGAGTGCAGCTAACACCAGAGCTCCGACTAAAGCTTTGAAACGCCCTCCGGTGAGGAAGAGTGCTGGCTAGATAGTGTCAGTTTCCATTAGTGCTAAACCAGGCCTTCCTAAAATAAGGGAGAATGCCTTCTGTAAACATCGCGAAGGAGCATCGAAACGTCCGCCAGTGCAGGCTTAAGTATAAGGCGGAGGATTCACAGCTCCAGGCGAGAGGATGGACACAGGATAAGTCAGGCTGAGATGATACAGTGGGGCTTTCTGTTCAGCCATGAGCCAACCCAAATGTCAGTTACAGATGCATTCACAGATTCAAGGACAATGAACACTGTATTTTCTCCCTAAATGTGTTCGATATTAAAGTCAAATGATTGTCGTCTTCAAAAAGTTCGAGATCAATTATCTGGGCACATTTGACAACAAAGTAACTTTTGAACTTTGAACGTAAAGTCTTCTCATTCACTGTGAAAGCCATGAAATATCTTGTGTTACATTTTTCATGTGCTGCCTGCCCTTTATGCACTGGCCTTATGCGAAAGGAAATTTATAGGTTAGCGAGAAATTCACATTCTTGAAAAGCATCAGAATGACTTAAAGCAATGCATTGGTAATGTGTTCACTCTCTGATTCAAAGGTTGGCAGGGCGATTCCACGAGCGGCCATTGCATTATTTTGTTGTCCTCTTGAACAAGACGCTTATCGCCTCCATGTTGTACTCTGGTGTATGAATGAGAATGTGTTTAGGGCATGGCCTACAGATGGGACTGGAGATCCTTTAAACAGAGAAAAGTTAGAAATACGGTTGGAAGTTGGAACATAGACCTTAAACTTTGATTAAAAAAATAAATAAAAATTCGGAACATAAAATCAGCCAATGTGAACATACAATTCTCACCAGACCGAACTAATTCCTTCTGTTCGAGCGCCAGTGTGAGGCCATCAGGCACCATGCACAAAACCCATATTACCGAACCATACATGCAGGGACATACAAGAACATAATCTAAAGTAGCAACAAATCCTTTTTGTTTTTTATTGGCCAAGGGAACAAAGTTACAGTTCATGCAGCAATACCCAAAAATGGCTTACTATTCTACTGTGAGCCATGAGCAGGCAACATGCAGTAATACATTGATTTCTATGTGGTTGGAAAGAGCACTGTTAACACTTTACAAAATGGTCAGTAGTGAAATACTAACCAATAACTGTTTTTACTAATCAATATGGGTTCAGACCAGCAGCATCACTGTGGCAAGGCAAAGCAATTTTATTTATACCGTGTATTTCGTACACAAGGCAATTCAATGTGGCTTAAGAATTATTTAGAAAACAGGAAACAAGTGGTCTTTTTTAATGGAAGCGTCTCAGATGTTAAAACTGTCAGGTGTGGTGTACCTCAAGGAAGCTGCCTAGGACCACTCCTGTTTCTATATACAAATGACTTGTCACTAGTGTTACAAAAGTCAAAAATAGCAATGCATGCTGATGACTCAACCATTTATTCAGCACAAAGTAACCTTCCAAATGTGCTCTACAAAGAGTCAAATTTTAGCTCGGATGATCAAAATTATGAAACCAGACATGCCACGGAGGGCAGAATTAAACTACCCAAAGTGAGAACCAACAATGAAAAAGTACTGTAATGTATAGAGCCATGACTGTTTGGAACACTTTGCCAAGTGACATTATTTATGCAAACAGTAAGTACCAATTTAAAGCCCTTTTGAAAAGGCATCTTCTCATGTATTAGTTTGATTAGGCAAGTTGTGTGACCAACGGTGGGCTAGTTAATTAATCAGACCATTATGCTACTAATGCTGTCATTATCTCTCATGTATTCAGTAATAGCATAGACAAGGTCATAGACAAGGGATACAAACATATCCTTTTAAATTAAATGATCATCGCAAGGTTTTTCAACTCTCCAAAATGTTCTCCTTATGAACATGAAGTGACCTTTATGGAAAATGGTTATAACACACAGTGGCTGACAGCATTTAGCTATAATGTCAAAGCTTGCTAATCACGAGTGAGTGAGTGAGTGAGAGCTGGCTAGGAGCGATGGAAAAGAATAGACGGACGCTGACCAGAGTCCCAAATTGCAGGCGAAGCATTATAACTGCACAGCCAATAGCCCTGCACCCCTGTCCTCCCTCTGCTCCACTCTGCCCTGTGTGCTAGTGGTAATCAATGTCTGGCACTATTTATTGTGGAGTCACATCCTGAGCACTGGGCCTAGGGATGCACCAAGGTCACCACAGCACACCACAGCTGCCGGGGTTGGCCGGCACAGCGCCCCCCCTGCCTAAAATGATGTGTCATGGTAATATGTTCTGGATCTATAACAGGGATTCATGCTGTCAGACAGCTCCACAGCTTATGGCCTGACACTGATGCTGACACGCATTCAGTGCCAAGGGAAGAGTGGCTTTGAACACAACAGAGTGCCCAGGTGCAAGAGAGAAGTGTCAGGCCATAAGCTGCGATCCAGTCAACAGAGCCTTATGTAAGTGTGGGCTTGTGTTAAAAGCTGCTATTGCTTAATTTCAGTTATGATGATAAGAAAAACTTCTCAAGTAACCAAACTTGTGCTTCCAGGGACATGACAACGTCTTCTGGGCTTTACTAAATAGTTTAAAGTCATACTGCAACCTTAGCGTATGTAAACTTTTGGTTTTGCAAAACGTAATACAAAATTGTGTTCAAAATTCTTTCTCTCATTCTTCTGGTATGTAGAATTATTCTTCTGGCAAATAAAAGTTCAGTCTAGTTTCATGTCAAACAGTGACATGAAGCCTATGCAAACATATGGCTCCCGCCGTATGCCAGGGTGATACCTCATTTGAAAGCCAAGTACTCCATTACAGGATATGGTGGTGGTCTCTGTGTCCTAGATTTTTCTCGCTGGGCATACTGTGTGTGATACCTTCCAGCATTTGAAGTTGACCCAAACACAACAAACAATGGATATGATTGAGAATACATTTTTACTTGAGCCTCAGTGCCCAGTGTAAGCCCTGTGTGTGGAGATATTTTTGGATTGCCTGAGCAGGAAAAAGTTTTAAAAGCAAAAGTGAACGTTTAGAAAATATCTGTGCTTGGCCCTGAGATGTAAGTCATGTAATAAATAAAGACATGCATTTGGGGATTTATTCTTGGACACCAATACATTTACTGTTTGTGCAGAGGCAGTGAGTATTGACTGTATACAAACTTTTTGACCTGACCTTAATCACATTATTTACTACTTACTTTACTTAGTGCTAACACATGAGATCATGTGCACAGAAGGACAAGCTCTCACTATCAATTAACAAAGGGCTTTCACTTAGTAATAACCAACCAAGACTTTCTCATGTCTTAATAAAGGTTGGGGCATGTTTAGCTTTAGCGTGTGCATCTGCAAATGTGCTACCACTAAATAGTGTGTCCGCACCGCTGCAAGAGCGCTAAAGCCGATTCAACATTTAAGTTATATTGTTTTTAAGCTCTCACTGGACAAACTACAAACTTTATTCCTCCCACTGTGAGTTAAATATTGGCCGTGTCCCGAGAGACAACGACGGTCCAACTCTGGCGCTGGTGATGAAGAAGATTGGGCCTAGTTCAGGAGAAAATCATATTGCAATTTTAGAGCCTAGATCTTAATCTAGAAGTTGGTGATTTTGATAAATAAGCATGCCACTCACTTGGAGCATGACGAGACTGCAGTGACTAGTGTCAGTGTTTGAGCATAGAGCTGAATCACAATATGAGGATCTCTCTAAATTGAATGGTCACGGGGATTAGACCACAAATGAACAGCAGATATTGTATCTCTACAGATCTCACATGCTTCTTTTATGTATTTTACTGTACATCTCTAGACTTTGTGACTGTCAGTCTCTCCTAATGAATGATTGCGATGGTTCTCCATTGGCTCCCAGTCAGATTTAGAGTTGATTTCAAAATTCTTCTCTTTACTTTTAAAAGTCTGAATGGCCTCGCCCCCACCTATCTGTCTGACCTGATTCAGCCTTACGCTCCCTCTCGTGCTCTCAGGTCAGCGGATCAGCTGCAACTGGTTGTCCCAAAAACCAAGCGCAAACTTCGGGGAGATCGGGCCTTCTCTGTTGCCGGCCCGCGGCTGTGGAACCAGCTGCCATTAGAGATTAGACAGGCCCAGTCCCTTCCTGTTTTTAAATCTCTCCTAAAAACGCACCTTTTTTCTCTGGCGTTTAATGCAAATTGAGATTGCTGCTGTTGTTGTACTTCTTACCTCATATTTTTTTACTGTAAATATTTGCATCTGTTTCTGTGTGCGGCACTTTGGCCAACTGTACAGTTTTTAAAGTGCTTTATAAATAAAGTTGGTATGGTATGGTATGGTTTGAATTGTCAACTCTCTGGAGGCATCAAAAGCTCATTGCATCTGGCTCTCGCTCTTAACCACCTATGACCTCTATCCGTAATAAAATGGCTTTGCGAGGATCACCTGATAAGGCAGTATCAACAATGCCATTTTACGCTGTAACGCTGTTCCAGTGTTACTCAGGTGGAACCGTCTTCTCATCAGCCGCCGCTCTGTCCTGTGCCCTCCATTTCCAGGTTCAGAGGGACATCTTACTCAGATGCCGGACCCGCATTATAAGAGCTTAGCGCAGTTCGATTTCTGTGCCTCGAGCAGCCCCAGTGTAATTGTAAAAGAGAAACCTGAAACTGCCCTCCCATCGGCTCAAACCGGAACATGTCGCCTCCTCCCCCCGTGGCAATTATGGCACGCGAGAGGCCCCGCTATCCGCAGCCACACACACGTGACCTAGTTTCTAAACAAAACAACTCAAAAAAGGGAAAACAATAAATATTCAAGTGCATGATTTACCTGAAGAAGCAAAATGGTAGGGGAAGCATAACAAAAAGCAGAAACCGAGGGAGAAAAATAATCCCTTATCAAGACTATGTCCAGGCTTGGGCCTAATAATGAAATCAGCATGAGGCTTTAACTGTTTTGCATAAATCGAATGAATAGTTGGTGGCAAAACAAACCCTGCTTTTAAATATTGATACAAACAACTTCTAGGAGCGATCGCTGGATCCGAGCTCAGTATGAGCGATCTGGTGCTCAACCCAAGTGGGCAGAGGATTACGATGCGAAATAACTGAATGAAATCTGAGGTTCTGCTGATTCTGCTGCTGATATTACTTTTTAAGTCAAATGATCGATATTTTGACTTAGGAGGCTCAATATTAAGTATTGATTCTCAAGCTAAAATATTGATATTTGTATGCAATCATTATGTTTTTTCTTTCTGCGCAATATTTTCTGTATTAACAACGCAGGAATGTTCTGTGCATATACATTTAAGTGTCCAATTAGGTGTTTAGTTAATAGACGGATGAGGAGATCCTTTTCTAGTTATTAAACACAGAATATTTCCACGTTACGTGAGTTTGTCATGATAAGTCTAATCTAATAGCAGTCGGGGGCTTGTATGTGCATAAGGATCATGCAGAACTGAAAAGGAGCTCCAATGGATCAACACTGCTTGTAAAATAGTTTTTGACACAAATTCAATTATAATAATATCGGATGTACCTTAGCGGAACAAAAGCACAAATTCCATTTGGACTAATCCTGAAGTCAGGTCTGCTGATGTGTAACAGCTTTCATTCCGTCTTTTCTGCCACACATTAACACAAGAGCATGGTTCGGCTGCTGCAGTTATCTTTGACTTTGAAAATCACTCACTGAATCACACACAGCGAAGAGAGAGAGACAGAGACAGTGATAGAAAGATAGAGACACAGAGACAGAGAACAGTCCTGGTTATCACTGCACACAATACCCTGATTATCACAGCCGAGCTGCTGGCCTTTTGAACTCTGACCTTTTGTCTTTATTGCTGGACCTTGTGGGTCGACTGAGATCTATTTATGGCTGCGATGGCTTATTTGAACTTTTATTAGCTTGGTAATATCTTCAGATGAACTTCATCACATAAACTTTGAACTGCTAGCTTACACCACATTTTGGACATTTCAGACCTTGGCACGGAAACAACCGGATATGGAAAAGTAACAATGGTTAATATGTACTGTGTAATCTGGTCTTTGAGCGTGCCCTCAGTCACGAAAAATGACCAAAGTTGTTGTTAGCATATGGCCTCTCCCAATGTATTCCTATAGCTCCAAATGGGCGGGGAAGTTGAAAGCTACCTCGGTCTTCCACGGGCACGCACAAAGACCAGACAGGAACGTGTCAACTCGTCTAAGCTCAGGTAAGAACATATCACCGTATGGAAAAGCAGTGGCCTGTTCCTTTAAGTGCCTGAAAATCGGAAGCACCTAAAACTTTTGTGATTGAACAATACAGAGCCTAATGGTCACCTGCAGACATCGCCCTCTGACTGTAAATGGTCTGTCATCATTGATCATCTTCAGCTGCAGCACCGGATGGAGATGACAGGTAATGATTGCGCCACAATATTAGGATTTAGTCTAAAGGCTCCCTGTTCCATCGCACCTCTTGAAGGTCTACATTATTATTTGCTCAGATGTTTAATCTTTTTTCTGTTAATGAATGTTTTCCATTTCCAAAGAAACCATAAATAGAAAAGGTGACACCATTAGTCTCACATGTGCAATGATTTATCTTTGAAAGGGACTTGCTATTTATTAGAGTGAAAAAGACCTGAATAGATTTAATTAGCTTCTACATTGACCTGTCATTGCCTAAGATACTTCTTTCAAACCATTATTTTCCCCACAGGACGTTAGGACAGTTTGCAAGTGGATGTTATGTAGGCTACATTTAGACTCAACCATTGCTTACAGATTTCAAGATGGTCCCTAATATTCTGCAGGCTGGATTAACCCATACTTAACTTGTTTCACCATAAATTAAAGAGTGACACACTGCCACTCAAAGTAATAGTGCAAACAAAATCCACCTCGCAAAACTGAAGCTGTAATTGAGAGGTAAACTGCTGAAATATCCCACAGGGAGCGCTTTTTACCATCTCCTTCCCACTGATGGGATTTTCATTTGTAGAATCTTCTGACCTTGCGGCGCTTAAGGCAAGGTTGCCGGTTGGTACAATAAAAACAGAACAAGCACTTTTACAATTGAAAAACAGCATTTGTTCAGCTCAGTTAGCGTTACAGTCATGAAGTGAATTGAAATTACGTTACGCTCAAACCTTTGGTGCAAAAAGACAAAGATGAAATACAAAGCAATAGTCATGTAGATACACATTGTGCCAGAGCGCTAAAATTCAATATTTCACATAGGTTTAGTTCTGGCACATGAGGTTTGACGTCCATCTAATCAGAACCCGCTCAAAGTTACTTGAACAGGGGAATTGCTCAGCCCAGGCATGGCGTTTCTGTGTGGAGTTGTATTAGTCTCCCAGTCTTTGATGTTCTCACCCTTTTTCAACTTGAAATGCAAAGTAGATATCCTCTATACTCCCTGATCAAGATCCCAGAAAAAGATCTGACGATGGATCTCACGGCGCAGCACTGTACTTGCCCACTGCTAACAAAAAGTTAGATTTACACAGATATACACCACGTTCCGAATTGTTTTGCAAATTGTATTTCAGTGTAAAAATGGTAATAAAAAAAAAAAAAGTTTGATGGATGGTATTATGTCTCAGGGCTCTTTGAATCACTGATCAATCTCAGACGCCTGTGATGATTAGCTGTCAGTTAATAACTACTTAACTACTGAAAAAGAACGTTCCACATTATTATGCAGATCACCATTTTCAAGAATAATAGGAAAGAAAAAGGGTCTCTCTGCTGATGAAAAGCGGGAAACAGTTGAATGCCTTGGTCTAGGTATGAAAACCTTCGATAACTCATGAAAGATTAAGCTTAATCATCGTACTGTTCAGAGATTTGTGGCTGATTCAGAGCACACACGGGTTTGTGCAGATAAAAGCACAATGAGGATGGTTTCTGCCAGACAATACATCAGATTAAGAGAACAGCTGCTACAAAGTAGCAAACAGGTATTTGAAGCTGTTGAAAAAAATGGGAGGCTGGAGTGCTACTTGGATGTAAAAAAGTTGTATAAGTTTAGTCTTTTGGGTGCTCTTCAGTGCAGGGATCCGTTTCACCAAAAAATCAAACAAACTGAGGCACTCCAAAAGTAGAAATATTAAAAAGCCTTTATTTAAACATGGCTAGATAAGAAAAAATTGCCAACGCGTTTCAGCTCTAGGCCTTCCTCAGGGCAAGGTATTTGAGGCTGCTGGTGCCTGGTTTTTTACTTTATTTATTTTTGAGGGTTTTTTTAACAGTTAGACTTGAAAACTATGCTGACTGTCATTTGAGTTGACAGTTTAGAAAATCAGAGAAAAATGTCATTTGCATAATAATTTGGAACGCGGTGTAATAGCAAATAGATGGTCTGTCATGTTCTCGGCCTTGTCCTTGATGCTAAGTGTCCTCGTTCCCGTTTCCCAAATGCTTTTGCCTCCAGTCATTAGACCAAACCAACTCCTACTTATCCACCTCACAACTCCGTGGAGAAACTGGACCATGTGCCTGAAGCAAACATGAGTGCGCTTTAGCAGCAGACGACGTGGATGATGTGCAGAGACGTCGGGACCGAACATGCCGTCTAAGAGGCACACAGCCCGCAGAGGCCTGAGATAAAGTTTAAACAGTGCATAACTGGTAATCTGCATAAGCTCGGCAATAACATACATAATGTGTTGACTGCCATCACATACCGATGGTTGGTGTCAGTGCCTCTCAAGCGTATCCAACCCGAGTCCAGGGCCATCAACATGCTCAAAACAACAACGAGACACAAGTCGATTTACACATTTCTCGAAGGTCAGGTGAGGGGACGGACGTAGGTTGTAGGTTTGAAGGGCAAACAAACCAAACCATCAAATCTATCTAGTTAGAAATTCACAAAGATGCCTGTTTGTCTTGCCTTTGTCCAATCTATTGAAAATAGAGCTTTAGGCAGCTTTGACTATCCTCCACCCTCAAACAAATATAATAAAAGTTGACATATTTATGCAGTGCTGTCGACAGTAATACACTTGGGGAAGCTTTCGTCAATATCAACTTCAGCTGATTTACTGTCAGGTTAGTTATGGACAAAATCGATGCTCCCTGTAAATGCCTCACAAATCCAACTGAACCCAGAACAAGTCATTACCCGGACTTGTCTAATCTTTTTCCCACAGGCCATGTGGTCAGTCAACCACTGAGTATTTATAGCTGAATTAGCCATGCAGATATAATTGAATAATGAATGGGATGTGTCCATTGTGTCCACAGCTGTAGGGGAGAGCGCGAGCACTTGTCCAACCGCACGGGGTGGTATTGATTTCAACACTTGAGCTTGGCAGACCGTGGCACTTCCGGCGTCTTTACGGTAGTGCCACGCTGCGAACACCTGACCTTGGGAGGCCGCCATTCACACTCACCACTGCTGAAGTAGTATCGATTCAGAGTCCAGGACCACAGATGTCATGGCCCTGCCGATATGAAGGCGCTACCGTATTGGATGGTTTTATTCGACATCCATTTGTAGTGCTTTATGTTGGTCTGTTACATGACGCAAAAAGCATGCTACACAGCCTCTTTTGTTTGTTTGCTTTTTATAAAAAAAAACACATCTAGTCACAGTCTCCAAACACAGGCCATGCTTTTGAACACATGCTGCTCGTGTTTCGATGCATCGATTTCCTGCAACTCAAAGGTGCATATGGGGAAACCTCTGCTACTGTTACACTGTGCTAGAATTGTCATTTGGAGAAATGTGTCACTTGAATGAGTAGTAGTTGTCAGCAGAGTATGCCTGGAGAAGGAGTGTAGTGCACGGAATAAATTCAATGATAACGGAAAATGTGGAACAGACATTGATCATGTTCGACAAGGTGGGAGTAATTATTACATGAAAAGAGCTGTGCAGTGTTTGTGTGCAGTCGAGTACGTGAGTGGTGGGCAGTACATTCAGGCTCTGCACGCGTCCGAGGAGGCGGAGAGGCTTCGGGCTGCGCCACCATCACAGTCACTGCTGCTAAATTTAGGACCATTCACTTTTTCCTCCTCTCTCTGCTCTCTTTCTGCTCCACAATGTCACTCAAAATCACATCATGAAGCATATCACAAACACTCAAATCACTATAATTTCGCCGTGTAATTATTATCTGAAACCACCACTTAAGTCATAAATCACATGGACATCTTTTAATTTAATTTTTTTAATGTGTGTTTTTCAGTAAAAGGCTTGATTTTGAACACATTAAAATACTGAATGGAGCTTCGGAGCAAATTCAACCTTGAAGACGTACCTGCAGCCTTAATTCATCACCTAAGCAACAGCAGCCTTTACCAATCATAATCACAGCCCCAGCTCAAGCCGCACCTTCACATCAGCCAATCATCGGAGCTGCTCACGCTGCTTCAGCCACTCATCGCTCGGCCGTTTCCCAGCCGTGCTGCGACCCTCCTCCGCCCTTCCTCCGCCTGGCCTCTCCTCGGCTCTGCTTGTCGTCGTCAACTTGCCGTCCCGGGTCCTACCATCACCAGTGCCCGGGATCCAGGGAAGATTCTGGCTATCGTCCATCAATGCCATGTATTCCATATCATTACAATCTTCCGCCGGGGTCTGAGCCCAAATCATGATTCACGTTCAATAAAACTTCCCTGACGCATTCAGTGTCTGAGTCTTTCCAGGTTGAAATAATCTTAGTTTAGTTGGTCACTTTATAATAATATTGGCAATATCCTCGAGGTAGAGGGTACTAGGAGTATAAAAGAACGACTCAAGGGGTGCGAGACACAAAAAAGGTTGGGAACCACTGGCATAGGCAACACCCGCAATGGGCAAAATACTGTAATGTTACTCTGCCTACACTTCTAAACATGGTGTAAAGGGGCCTTATTTGTAAGGCTTGTCTGATTTAATCCATTTCCGCCTCTTTTGTCTCTGTCTTGATTGTCACTTCTTGTTTTTTCTTGCGTTGCTCCACGATCAACGAGACAGGTGTGGATAACAGCAGAGGCATTCGACCCCATGCTGAGCGATGACAGCCATTGTGAGACAGGTGCATTCACAATCAGTCTTTTGCATGGAACATTTCCTGCTTGAGCTCTGCTGAGAGTGTGCTCTTTCTGTACTGAGAGTAAAGTAAAGTAATGTGTCATCGGCATTTGAGCCAGGTGAATCTGAAGGTGAATCTTGTCAGGAGCTCTTGGACACAACACTTCGCCAGCCGGGGACCCACATCTCGAGGTTGGGTTGAGGTTAAGCTAGTTGTTCTTGGAATAACTTGTTTCTATGAGGCTAACCGCTCAGCAAACATCTCCAACCATGGTGTACTCTGCGCAAAGAGAAATGTGTGTACTGTGTGAATTGTTCTCTTTTTACCCCCCTTCTTTTCAAAACAACAATGCAACCATTATACTTTTAAACAAAGTAACTCAGCGAACGAACCGTGTTGGGATTTTCCTTTATTTTTACTGCTACAAATAAACCTAATCTTGGCTGGTTGAAGGGAGGGGCGCTGGACTGGCATCCTGGGACAGTTCCAGTGCAGGTGGCGGGGACCTCTGGCGGCGTTTAAGGATGCGGTCAGATGAAAGGCTTTGCCCGAAATGTCACTCTTGGTGGGTAATAAATAATTGTCTCTAGGAGCTATTTTGCTGTGTAGATCTTTGTTTCTATGTCAAGTGCAGTCTTTTGGTTCCCGTCAGATGAGCACTTCCTTTCCCATGTCAATTTAACGGAGTTCTTTTTATTTTTTTAGAGCCCAACATCCCAACTGCAGTCGCCTGACAGGGAATCACAAAAACCTTTGATTTGATCAAACTGACATATGATCATCAATAGGGCCGATATATGAATTGTTTGACATCGGCCAATAGGCAATATCTGCCTTTTATCATACTTCCCAAACCGAAAGTGAAAGAGCCGTTTTCTGCACTGGAAAGGGCACAGTCTGGGCTTTAAAATGAGCCCTCCCACAACCTCCTAGGCCTCAGGGTGTGGCAAAGGGACATGTTCAGGGAACTACTTCAACAAAAACAAGAGGATTTCAGAGGATTCATAAAAATCATCATGGAATCGACAGACAACCAAATGGATTTACAAACAAGGGACATTCAAGAGCTTAAAACAAGCCTGCAGTTCACGCAAGGTGAGGTGGACATCGGCATCAGCCACAGAATAACCCACACCAGTCGACCTCTATTAGATATATTTTTATGATTTAAACCTTCGATATAATGCTAATGTTTAACTATATTTGAAAGAAAGAAAAATAAATTAATATCAAATTAAATGCCTTAAAATATTGGCCTATATATTGGCTATCGGCCATGCCAACCCCCTTTATATCGGTATCGCCCAAAAATCCATATCGGTCGGGCCCTAATCATCAAACAATAAACGGATCGAATGGTTTGTTAATCGACAATACTGTGAAATTGACTAAAAGTAATTCTGAATGACAAATGAATTTTTTTTTTTTTTTTTCATTAGTTTCATTTATTGGCCCATTTTGTGATTCAGATACGTATTTTAACGGAAATTTTACATATCAATTTAGGCTTGTGCTGGACCTCTTTCTATCCTAGAAAGATCATCAAATCATCTGTGCCATTATTGATATTTTACCAAATTCTATCAGGTATCAACTATTCAACCCAGTCCAGATGCCTACTGTTTCATTATTATAGTACTCTTAAAATTTTAGTCTTATTGCTAGGAGATATAAGTGATGCTATGATTACTGCGAGTGCTTCCATGCTCCTCACATATTTTTGGATTTAGTGCCTCTCCAAGAAACGCGCATGCACATCACTAACCCAGGATGACTCACCTCAACAGTCTCTCTTCTGTTGACGTTGCCCGTTCATGCATCAAGAACTACTTCTTTTTGTGCTTCATCTATCTCATGCTCGTGTTGATATTTTTGTCTGCGGCCTCTCGTGACCTCATACTGGTGAAAAGGCTCCAGTTTGCATCCAAATACGGACGTACAGGAAACAAACAAATGTTGTGGAGATTGCTCGCTGGCTGTGTGGACTTGCTTATGTAAGAGAGCCTGTCACACAGAGTCAACTTCAGGGGCGAGCGCTTCAGTGGTGTAGCATGTTAGCTTGTGAGGACTGACCTAATTTAAGGGGCTGACTGCTGTGGTGCAGGCATCAAGCCGACACTACTGGACAGCTGGTCTGTTGGAGAGAAATGTGTGCTCAAGATAAATCAATGGTTCTTCAAAAAATAACAGCGCCCATGCAACAATGTGAAACGATTTAATACAAGTCAGATTTATCCCAAAAAAAAAAAAAGGCAACTCTGAACCCTTGCTTAAAGCAGTAGCTACTAAGTAACTCTTGCCCCTAGAGGCCATAAGCACAACTGCAGGTGTCGTAGCAAGTTACGATTTTTTAACGTATTAATTGTCTTGGAGAGTAAATACTGCGCTGACAGAAAAGACACAGGGACAGAGGGATATTGTACATCCAATTATACAACGGAAATATTTTTTTTTCACTCAAACTTGGCTGTAAATACTGTTTAAAGTGATGGTAGCCCGCAGTTAGCTTTGCCCGTTAGCCTGTTAGCTTCTTCTTCGTGATTCTGTGTATTGCTTGCTCCGGCCCGGTGGCAGTCAAGTTGCAAACATGGCTTTCTGGACAGAGACACCAGAGGGAGATGAAAGACCCTCCAATCATCCCATAAACACTTGTATTACCCCCACAGGGACTACGGAAAGGATTTATTAAGGTAAACATGTTACTTAGTACTGCTTTAATTTGTTGTGCGTGTTTAGACTCTCACACCCACCGTAATGTTTTAGCGGGTTCTTGAAAACATTACAGTTAAAGCAGTAACAGAGACAAACTTTAAAGTCCTATAAATTCATGCTTTAACAATAAAGAAAAAAAACCCACATCTCTTAAACTTTAATGAGAAGATAGCGAATCCCAACAACTGTAAAGTCAATAAGCAGCTTAGATTGAAAACACCGTTCTCTGAAAACAAAACAGAAACACCTGCACTTCTCATTTCGTGCCCGGGAAGAGAATACATTGGACAATCCCATTAGCTCGATTCCACAGGAAAATGGCTCAGGCTAAGTTTGTAAGAAAGGCCTTATATTAGAAAGTGCAGGGAGGTCAGTGGTGGGAAGCAGTGGGCTCCTCTCATCATTAAGCTTGTCTTTCATCTGCAGTTGATCTTCATACTGCGCGGTTCATGCAGTCTGCTCTTCGCATTTCTCCGGAGTTCAAAGACAGGAGTAGAGCATGTAAAGAGGGGATTCTGACTCCCTGGTGTTATAAAGAAAGTGTTGTTTAAGGCTAGCACTATGGGAAACCGGCAACCTAGAGGGTCAAAACAAGTAGGAAGTGCAAAGGTGGATCAGCAGCATTTTTTACTAACACGGTATTCTCTTATTTACATAATAGATTTGAGACCCTAAAAACATTTTTGAAACATGCCCACAAAATAGTGTGTGTCATGGCGCCTGTTGTGCTCCCTCTTGCCTGCTGACGGCGCCCTTTGTATAAATGGCCCAGCAAATAGCTTCCTGTTCCCTGACCTCAAGCACTTCCTGCTTTGGTGCACCACCACTCACATCTCAGGTAAAGTGTTTTCAATCCATTATATCAAAATAACTGGAGGCCCTTTTTTTTAACTTGCTAGTGCCCCTGTACAGCATATTAGATACTGACTCCCCTATTACACTCATTATCTCACAGCTATGTGTGAAGGTAGGCTATTGTGTTAATTGACTCCTATTGTTAGCATAGCAAATGCTAACCTGAATGCTAACCAGTTTTTCTCGGTCGGACCTGCCCTTTAAGGCCTCTGGTCACTTAAAAGTGTTAAACTCTGGACCACCGAGGCAGGTCATTTGGTATTGTAGCTAACCAACCATGTGGAGCCCAGGGTCACCGAGAACCAACTGTTGCTCTGAATAATTCTCTGAATATCGCTCTGATAGTAGCTCTGTTTAACTGCTCTTGTTCTGTTTCACTGTTTGTTGTGTTTATGGAACTGAATGGAGAAAGCGGCACGGTAGCGCAGCAGTTAGCTACCAATAAAAACATGTGCAATAGGTGAATCCTCCAGCCTGTCTGGTGAAGGTGATTCTGACCACCAGCCTGGCTCCACATCATGGAGATGGGTCCCCGGGTGCGGCACTGCCATCAACCACTGATTCCCTACGGGGAAATAAAGTATACAAACAAACAAACAAACAAACGGATTCCTAAAATGAAATAAATTGACAACTAAAACTGTTTTAACCAAACAGCTGTAAAATAAACTAACATATTATAATCTCTCAATGGAACAAGTGTCTGTGTCAATTGAAAACGAACCTGTGTGACCTTACTGGTAGTACTGTTCATGGTCATTATCTGGGCTGACCACACGGTGGCGTTGTCGCAGTCACCTTGGTAATGTGAAGTTTTAGCTTGTCATGACTAAAGCTACCTAGCTCTACACCACCCTGCCACACATATTCTATGTTTAAGCTTACACTTGTGGATGTTGTGGCTAACAAAAATGCTAAAAGCAAAGTACTTCTTAGAGCCTTTATTAGCACAAGATGACAGCGTGATGACAGTCGCAGAGAGTCTGCAGGGTTAACAGAACAGCCAGCTTTTATACCACAGAGGCTGGTTTTTTATACCACAAAGCATTCTTTACCAGGACACCAAAATAGATGTCTTTAAATAGATGTCATAAATACAACTGTGAACAACTGCAATCTAACTTTATTGCACGGTCACTCAGGTCAGGAGAAGGCCAACTTAGGTCTGCAGGAGGTCACAGGAGATGGCAAAGAAACAGCTGTTATTTCACTTTAAGCTAAGAACATATTATATTTAGAAAACTGAAAACAAGAAGACACATATTTCCACACACTCACAGTAAAGCACCTGTTTTAATAAATAACCCCCATAGTCCTAATATTTCTTTCATGAGATCTGTCAAGTCTGCTCAGGTGCCATAGGTGAGTGTATAAGAACACAGTAATGCCTTGACCGAATTGCATACCTGGCTGGCACTGATCCATCCGTCATTCACATGCTCTATGCTTCACTGATTTGTAATCAGGAATCCTTCCCCACCTGAGGCTGCGCGATCGAACCAGGAGCTCATTGTGAAGCTCATTGTGAAGCCCACAGTGTTTGTCTTCTGTCCATTATCCTTACGAACTTTATGGGATGTCAGAGCACAGGCGTGTGTCGAAAGGGTTCAGGTTTGTGGACCGATGGATCTCATCTCTGATTTTGCGCAGGATGCTTTTTTTTTTCCTGCTGGCTTCATCAGTTCTGGACCGTTAGAGTGTAACGGGTCGATTTGCACGCGAATGTGAAGCATCTGGAATGAGCATCAGCACCTCGAAAATGACATGGCGGATTATATCATTCTATTTCAATTCATTTGTATAGTGTTAGCCCAATGATCAGCATGCCTTTGGTCAGTTTGTTTCAGGACAACAATTGGCACAGTCACTTGCGCATGATCGAAAGCTTCTTACACTCACTATAATGCCTTGACCTTTAACGGAAAATAAAGAATGATGCAAGCTGCACAGATGTTGGCACTCATCATCGTACTCGGCTATGTCAATTTCAATAATATTCCTGAGCTGGTTAACTTCTGTGTGCATATAAAACTGTAGCTTAGATACAGATGATGCCAGAAATAACATTTGATAACATACAAAATTGGTTTTGCAAAGCAGTCAACACTGAAACTGAACTCTGTTAAGATACATTTACTTTGAATAAAACTTAACAAATTAGCATGAACAGTTCTCCCATTGTAAGTTTAATAATATCGTCTTGTCTGTACTGAACATTGTTTTTTTTACCTCAATCAGACATTTTTGGAGGCTTTAATATCACGTAGTGCATAAACAAATTTATCATTCCATTGTGACTTTGACTTTTTCTGGCAACTTTAGTGGCAGGTTGCATTGACGGATTGATTGGGACAAAACAGCCTGTCACTTCCGAGTGGCTTCTGGCTTTGATGCGATGCAAATGATTTCCCATTGTAGTTGATTGTACGAGAAATTGTAGTTGTTAATTGGCAAAATGAACTGAGCAGCTCAAACTGTGCAGCTGTAGTTTTGTAGACTGGGGGAGGTGACCGGAGAATGAAATACCATTTGCTGTAACAAGTTTAGTGGATTGGTTTATCGATCCCACAATCGACTTCCTCCTTGGATGGCCGAGTGATTTGCTGGCAAACGGCCGCCTCCGCTCATCAGTGTCATTGTCAGCACATGTAAGATTTATGAGGGGGTCCCTCCGTAATTACGAAGCCTCGGTCCAGGGGAGAGAGGGCAACTAACTATAGGTGAGAAAAGCGATAAGGAAAAAGAAATAGGGTCTCCGTGATAAATAATGCAGTGATTCAATTCTATAAATGCGCAGTTCCTTAGAGAGAGATTGTCCACCGCGGCCTTGTCCGTCCGTATGTTGGTGGTATTCTTGGTATGTGCAAGTGCCTCCAATGGATGGTGCTTAAATATATATTGCTCCATCGCCAGAAATAATGCTGTTAGTGACCGGCAGCGTGCCTATGCATAACTGAGTAGGTGTTGGGGCATTGAATGGTTGTCACATTATGTCACAGTGCCACAGGGCAGCTCTAGTAGTGCTACTGCAGGTGAATAAATAATGTGCATAAATGTATGGAAATGTAATCATTATTTTAAAACAGAGGTATGTTCAGAGTCAAAAGGAGCTCAGTGCTAAAGGCAAAGGTTCCCAAAGTGGAGGTTGGGACCCCCGGGGAGGTAGTGAGGAACTGAACTAGGGATCGCGACATCTTTCCAGGAATTTCATATGGAGAGTAAACCCTTCAAATACAAGGCACATAGGTTTGTTTTGATACATATGACAACGGAAAGCAATGTTCCATATGAAAATATTTAGTTTTGTTTGTCTGTGGTTGAAGTTAGCTTAATCCATCAATATGCTTTTATCACTAAGTCGTAATGTGTTAACAGGCAGCAACCTCCCTCTCTCTCAGTACAGCTTCCTTTTTTGCCTTTTTCTGCGAGCTGTATTTGTGGTTTCTGTGTTCCACATTGCTTTACTGGATGCTTTTGTATATCTTGGCCGTGTTTTTGTGGGGTTCGGTGGATTTTTTTCTACAAGAGTCCATAATGATCCTAGCCTGGTTTGACCATACCCTCACACTGCGTTTCGTACAAGGGTCTGGATCTTCACAATTGAGCTCCGTTATCAGGTGGGAGGGATGAACTTTGAAACGATTGGATCTGATTTTCACTAGATTCAATTTTAATTTCTGGATATTTGGGAGCCGAGCCAGGACGGATTGAAGAGCTTCCATTACTTTCGTATCCGCCGCCATTGCCAAACTACAACCCGCAAATGTGGCGCAGATTCTTGACGTCAACAACACCCGCCTCCACTGCTCGCTGAATGGTATAGGTTGAAATTCAACCAATGTAACGCAGCCACTGAGATCAGACCAGGACAAACATGTAGGAAAATTATAATTGACCAGAGTTTACGGATGGCTAAGGCCAGGCTATAACGGTCCTGACAAAAGCAACTTTTTAAAAGTAAACAAACAGCCAGCTTATGAGCTAAAGACATTTGAGTCCAACAAATGTCTTCTTCTAAAACACCGAAGAGGCACCAAGAGCCCCCACACCTGCAGCACAGTGGAGGCGTCACAAGAGGAGCTACAGGAAACAAAAAGGGGACAAATGAGGAGGTATCCAGGCAAGTCTCCCAGCGAAGCCACAAATGCCTTTGATTGTTCTGACTAATGGACTTTCACTGGAGAATAGAACAGACTATTTGTTAAGCTCTTCCCAGAAGATGGTGAAAGACTGTTGTGGCGAGGAGGGAGCTGCACAGGAGGAAGAGCAAGGAGGAGGTGGAGCTGACCAGTGCAGGGCACCATGCTCTGAAACAGGGACAAACCCGGGAGGTGCTGCACCGTTTCAGAGGATCACTGAAGGCAGCCAGTCAGGTTTCCTCCGGGTTCTACGCTTTCCCCGACCTCCGGGTCAGGTTTGCCCACAATGGCAGCTCAGTCACAGCGGCTTAGGACTAACACCTGTACGCTTGTACAATGACAAATAAAGAACTTACTTACTTACTTACTTAAAATGTTTTGTCAGTGAGCACAATCAGTTAGTTTTCAGAATATTTACAGTGTCCAGGATTTTGACGCTCCGAGAAGACACCAAGACGGGACAGTAGATGCTTGGCCTCCGCGGCAGCGTGGACATTAAAGGCCGGTTCAATGCACAGCTCATCTCATTGGTCCAAGTGGGGGTCTGTCTGTCTTTTTTCGCATCAAGACTTGAAAAGTTTGGGAACCCAATGTTTAAAGCATTTGTACCTCACAATTCTTTGTACCGCAATTCATACACAAAGTAATTCAAGTGCTTTACAAAACAAGAAGGATTTGTTAAAAGTACAAGAAATTACACCTATAATGTAATCAAGAAAATGTAGATAATCATCTAAATGTTTGATTAAATGATTTTCAACTTGGATTTGAACATTGTTAGAGTTGAAGTCTCTTTGGGAAGACAATTCCACATTTTGGTTGGTTGGAAAAACAAAACTGAAAACCGAAACTGAAATCACCATGAGAAACCATAATTAAACACTGCCAACCATATTATCATGTCCATGTGACACAAAGACAATTGTAGTAATTCACCAGAGACTGGAAAAGCTCTGACCATGCATTGCACGGCTGGGTTGTTTTTGGTCAGTGGCGCGAGAGAACACTTAAGTATAGCGTAAGAGGAAAGACCTGTAGAAGGAAATAACATGTTCGAGACTAAATCAAGGAGAATCTTGTGACGAGGCGAGGTGGATGTCCTTGCATTGTCTCCCTCATCAAAACATGATCCCGGCTCAGCCCTGACACTGTCACTGCCTCCGATCGTGACGTCCACCCACTCTGTGTACTAAATCCAGGCACCTTAAACACAACAGAGAGCAGCGAACACAGACAGCGATGCCACAAGAGGTGAACTCGGATAAACATAAAAATGAATGCCCGTCAAACAGAGAATCTGACGTGAATGGAATTAACCAAAGCCCTGAATAAAAGTTTGCTTTCTTCATCTATTTTAATTAGCTTTGTCTCTGCTTAAAACAACTCTCGTGGGCTCCCTGATGTAGCAAATATACATCTCAGGTTAGGTAATTAGAGCCCTTCGGAAACAGCGGTAACTCCAAATGGACTTTTTAATTAGCAAATAGATATGTCTCCTATTTTTAGATCTGTTCAGGGAAGATGTCTGCGCTAAACGCAAAGTAACATGGCAGCTAGGGAGTAGCCATACCGTTGTGGGAACGCCTAACAAAAGAGATGTCACAATAACATATTATTTGCTGAGGGCTATATTAGAGGGATAATTGTGACTCTTTTAAAAGCAACAATTCGAAATGCAATGTGAAGAAATCCACAAGCGATTAAGTTTAACACTTTACTCTACCTTAATACAAAATACAAAATATAAATAGTGGTGGCACCTAACTCTAATGTAGGGAGAGTAGGCGTGTAACGGTTCAGCTCTCATGGTTCAAGTGTAATATAAAACAGGGCCGGCTAATTTGGCGCCCTACGCAAGATTGATTATTTTATTATGATTTTCATTGTTAAATAAAATGAGTTTCCTTCGCAGGGTGGCTGGGTACACCCTTCGAGATAGGGTGAGGAGCTCAGTCACCCGGGAGGAACTCGGAGTAGAGTCGCTGCTCCTTCTTGTCGAAAGGAGGTGGCTCTGGCATCTGTTTAAGATGTGTCCTGGTCGCCTCCCTCGGGACGTGTTCCGGGCATGTCCTATTGGGAGGAGGCCTCGTGGAAGACCCAGGACACGCTGGAGGGACTATGTCTCTGAGCTGGCCTGGTGTCGTCTCGGGGTCCGAACAGCTGGAGGAGGTGTGCGACGTGAATCGGGACTGCTGCCTCCTCGGCCTGGCCCCGGATAAAGCAGAAGAAAGAAAAGATGGATGGATTGTTAAAAATGTTTGTATGATGATTACCTATTCATTTACAAAAATCAGTCCCAGAATAAATTAGGCAATACTTTCTATTTTCTCAAAGCTGCATTATTACAAAATGTGCCCAACAAAATGTGCCCAACAAAACTGTAGCAGTCTAACGTAAAACGAAAAGAGTCAGTTTCGCTTTCCATACACAGCAGCTAAAACACTCAAAACGACATTTAATTCTCGGCTCGTGTCTAGGCTGTTCCTGGACAATTTTCACATTCCAAACATTTGCCATTGAGCAGAGGTGCCATTAGTCCGACATCCAAGCAGCTCAGAGTTACGCCCGAACCCTAAACTCCGAGCACATGTCCACTGTTTATGGTCAGATCAACGGGACTTCGGACGAATAGGTCCCTTTTTTTCTGATTACAGAGATGTCGGACTAATGGCACCTCTGCTCAACGGTAAATGTTGACGGACTAATGGATTGTCGGACCAATGGGCCGACCCCGCTTTGTAGGCCGGATTATGACCAAGATTGGATCTTACGCATTTGTCTGGCACTCTGGATCAGCCTGGTCATCAGCAGGACTCGGAGAAACCTTTTTTCAAAGCCGCGCAGATTTCACGTGTATGTGGACGATGTAACTGTACTGGACTGGAGTGTCTGCAGCCTTTAGTTTAGCAGCAAGTGATGACGATGATGATGATGACAGTGTTCGCTGCTAAAATCCGATGTACAGTAGATTGATTTGTGTAAAATGTCCAATATTCATTCGTCAACACTGTCCTGTTTCTCTGTGCGGCCTAAAAACTTTTTAGGAACTGATTTTCTCTTGACCTCTCCAGTCCATATGTGACTGGTGCATAGTTTTTATGAACGTTTTTTGAATACGATTTTCTGCCGCGTGTCGTACATTCATGGACAGGCCAACACATGGACAGCATTGTGGCAGCTATTCATACATGCACATTACTTATTCATGCACATTATAAGGATGGGACACACAAATTATACTCCGTGTACCAGTCGAGGCAGAAAATGTATTCCGAAACCGGATCATTTCACTGAAGCAGTAATGAACCATGTAATAGAGCCTCCATAAAAAAAATAGAATAAAATAAAAACTCCAATGTTTTATCAGGTGTTTGAGAATAATGTTTATTTAAGAGGCTTGGTTTGTGACATTTTGAGACCTTAATTTAGCATATCAGAAAGAAAACACGAAAGTGTCCTTCTTTCACGCTGTAATATCTACAATCTCCCAATCTTTCAATTTGCATTTGACACGGTCCCAACTTTGTTCAGAACTGGTGAGAAAATGTGTGATTGAATTTGGAGAATAAGAGTGCACTATTATGGACAGCCCTTCCTAAAAGCTTAAAGACACACTCTCTGGTATTGATTATGTGTCAGCACGTGTTAAATCTGGGCGTCGCTGTTCACACAGGGAGAGTCTTAGTCAGAGGTGGAGCAGGGACATCATCGAAAAGACAAGCTGTTTATATTGTACCATTGCTTTTCTGTCCGTGACACTGTTTTAGTCTGACAGAAAACAAATCATAAAATATAACTGAATGCGCCGCTGTTTTTTTACACAGCGCTGCCATTCTTCTGGCCTTTAATCTCCATTTAACACATATAGAATTTATGCGCAGGCACACGACGTCAAGGAGAAAAATGGAAACTGCGCTAATCGAAAATGAAAACACAGCTTTGTGTTGGGGGCAGCGAATGGGCCGTACATAAGGCTGTGACACAATCTTTATGCTTTAATCTGAGTGACATACGACCAAGCACAGTCCCTTCTGCGATATGTAATATTCACTGTTTGCTCTGCTCGCATGAATCATTCATGCCTTTGACACTTTTCGCATCGAGCCCTTTATAGAAGCGCAGTGACCACACAGCATTATATTTTCATGGATTGTCCGCAAACATGGTCTCTGCTGGTTTTCTCAATTCATCATTATCATAAAGAAACGTCAGGGTTTTTTTTTTTGATAGAGGTCTCACTGTATGGTTGGCAAATAGGGCGAAAATATATTATGATTATATATATTTTTTATATATTTTAAACTACATACTTTTTCAGAACTGAGAATATTATTGTGTGTCTGGACGGACAAACACTGGCACTCTTTGTTTATTTATAAAACCCTGATTGGCAAAACTTCGCCAACTTTGCACTTACAGCAGATTCGTAACTCCAGCCATATGTCATGTTCAAGGAGTTTGGTTTACAAAGTTGACCCTAAAGCACATAACTCCTGCGGTCGCTATATATGACACTCAGAATCGTGATTTATTGCAACTTCGCTGCCACCGGCTCGGAGTCACCAATACACACTGATGGAATCACGAAGAAGAAGCGAACAGGCTACCGGGCAAAGCTAACTGTGGGCTAGCGCCACTTAAACAGTATTTACAGCCAAGTTTGAGTGTCTCCATTGTGTAATTGAATGTACAATATCCCTCTCTCCCTTTGTCTTTTTCTGTCAGCGTAGTATTTACTCTCATGGACAATTAGTAAAGAACCGCAACATGCTACAGCACCTGCAGTGGCGCTTATGGCCTCTAGGAGCATGAGTTACTTTGTACTGCTTTAAGACACAAGCAGAATTCCATGAGCAATGTAACTTTTTGTAAACACTCAGATGTATTCATAATTACAAAACATTTTACATGATGTAAAAGTTGTTTATGTTAATGTTTATGTTTTGTTCCCTGGTTCTCAAGATGATTTAATCTGAAAGCAGATCAAGCCCATACAAGCCCCATAGGTTTCCAGATCCTATAGCCGCTTTGAACATTAATATAAAGGAACTCTCTCACTGCGGGACACAGGCTTTGATATAGCTATAAAAACATGTACAGTGCTGCATAAGCATCTCAAGCAGTTTCTTACATAAATACTTTTGATTTGCCTGCTCCCTGGTTTGCAGCCGGGTGCAGTGCTGTGAGTTGCAGAATAGCTGATGACTGGAAGTGGACAGTGTCTTATGTAATGTGTTATTACTGTGACACATGCTGCTGCAGCCCCACAGTCACGCTCACATCAGGACAATTTTTCAGGAGAGTTTGCAGGTCTCTCTCTCTCTCTCTCTGTGCTTTTGGAAATATGGTCTCGTGTGGATTTCTATAATTACTTAACTGTGAATGTACGTCGAGTACCCGGAAGAAAAAATATGTTCTACAGAAAATCTAATCTGAGGCAGGAACGCTAACCATTCTTCACTCTTAGTTGTAAAATAATGTGCCTTTACAATGATAAAACATTTACCTTTACAGACACAACTCCATCCATCTTCTGTCCCCCCCCCCCCCCCCCCAAAGTCAGACAGAGGATCATAATTATCTCATCACATATGCACACAGCTAGCTAGCGATCATTCAGCGCAAGTATCTCATCGCTTTGTTTAAAACATTTCAAGCAAAGGGACGCCTTATGCTTATACTGTACCATAACCTTTGTAACTTCTGGGGAAAGTATGAATTCTGAAATTGCAACATTATGCCATGTCTGAACCCATGAACCATGCTATAAAAGTTGCACCCAACAAATTAACCTCTTAACCGAGCGCATTTTCTCCAGTTCAGTTATACCCAAATCTAAAAGCTTCTTGACTGGAGTTCAAGTGTTACGGTGGTAATTATGCCAGCGTAAGACTTCCTTTAAATGCTAAGACCTACAACTCTCATCTAAGCTTCTTACTCCTTATGATTGTTCCTTTTTGGTTGTGTTTTTGTCACGTTCTTGTTGCTTTTTTTTAATCTGTTTCGGTCTCATTTTTGTGGCTTCATCAGTTGCATTACATTAAAAAAACAATGTGTTGCTAAAAAAAAAAAACTATAAAAATGTGGCTAAAACGTGACCCAAAAAAAGCAAGAAAACATAATTAATTAAAAAACAAAAAAGAAGCTTAGATCAGTTTTCTTGGCTTTAGCTTTCAAATTAGTTACACTGGCCTATATGGTGTAAGCTCCCAGGTCGGTCAAGAAGCTTTTAAGATATTTCGTTTTGAGTAAAATTGGAGAAAATGAGCTCGGTTAAAGGAACAGGCGCCCGTTTTTCCATACTGAGATATGTTCTTACCTGAGCCTAGACGAGCACCTGTCTGGTCTTTGTTTGTGCCTGTGGAAGAGCTTTGTCGCTTCTAACTGCACCCAGTTTGGAGCTATAGGAAAATACTGGGAGAGGCCAAATGCTAGCAACATCTTTGTCATTTTGCGTGACTGAGGGCACGCACAAAGACCAGACAGTTACGTATCAACTTGTCTAAGCTCAGGCAAGAACATATCTCCGTATGTAAAAAAGGTGGCCTGTTCCTTTAAGGTGCGACTAAGGTGTTAAATTACATTTATTCCAGACCCAAATCTCAGAACTACAGAAGGAAGCTAGCCTGGCTAATGCCAGACTTCTGTGTGCGCTTGAAAACTTCACAGCAGCCTGGGGACAATGGCCGGAATCTTCGCATGGATTTGGAGACCAAGCAAACAGAACGAGGAGGGACGGCAAGACGGTGACGAGCTTTTCGACATACGGAAGCTTGTAGTTTGTTAACGGATTAAAAAAAACAAAAACTTGATTTACGGATCCAACACGACAGCAGCCGACGCGATGTCATCCTTCAGTCAAGCTTTAGACCGTGTTAAATAGTTTAGCTCGAAAGTTTACAGCGGGTATGTCATACGTCATCGGATACAATGATACGATTGGCTATGGTCACGTGCAGACGGATATGATAGACATTCATAACGCCCAATAAACGACTATGTACATCCGTAAACCACACCTCACCTACGAGAAAATGAATTGGTAGTCCCCAGACTAAATATAACTTGTGATTTTAGTCTGGCGTTAGCAGGAACTTCAATTGAAAAGTTTACTCAGACACATTTCAGATTCATTTCAACAGTCTGCTTCACCAATCTGCCTGCAAATCTCATGTTTGATAATAATAAGATATTCCTTCGCTTGAGTCAAGATCTCTTCACAAAACACTAGAAAGCAAATCGCTATTTTGCCTTCCGGCCTGGAAACATGGGGTTGTATTTGGCAATTTGGGTTTTTATGTCAGTTGCGTAACATCATAACATAAATATCTCGATTTCACTACTTGATCCTGTGTTAATATTTGATTTCGTTGTAAAAATCCATCTCAAGTATTGTTGGATTAGCCTCTGTGGACTGGACATCTGCTGCACCGCTCTCGTCGCGGGACACAGGTGGTGGAGAGGCGCCCGGTCAGTGCGTTCAGTGTCGGGACCGTCACAGGATTATAGGATAACACCTCTTATATTCTGGGCTGAAGGTCAAACCGAGGCTTATTCCAAACATTCGAGATGACGCCGCAGGGCAAGTGTTTTTGTCAAAAATCTTTGACGGTTCGCTCGGTCCACTCAGAGATAACAGATGGGCCATGTTCTGCACAGTAGTCACCGGAGGACATCAGGGAGAGGGATGGCTCAAATATACTTTGGGAAAAAGGACAATTGAGTTATTATGGATGGAAGAGCAGCTGCTGTGTGGTTGTGTCATCAAGGGCTGCCAGTCTGAATGAGTTAAAGACCTTATTTATGACATTGGGTTATTTCTTGCACTTCTAATGTGTTTGTCAAAAATGAGCTTGAAGTGGGTGACAGATTAAGCAACTCACTTCATTTGGATGATAATGTGGATGTGTGTATCACTTTTTTTTCCACCCCGTGACAACATGCTTCTGAAAAGTCCTATAAAGTCCTATAAAATTCACGTCTCTACTTATACTCAATGATCCTATGTTACAAATTGTCATTGATATTGTTTTTTCCAGTAATTATTGCATCGCCCTGTAATGTAAGGAAAAATATGAACCAATAACCAATTATGGATCAATAACTAAAGGAAATAAAGTGAAAGTCTGAGATAATTAAAAGTCCTTTATTACAAACAGCGCGTTTGACCAAACTGGTGTTGGTCGGGGCAACAATAATGAAAAACGTGGGAGCAAAAGGTGTCCCTCAATACATTGCATTTTTCTGAATGCAGAAAAAGTACAGTTAGAATCACAAGTAAGTAATAAGCCAATACATAGATGACAACTTGAAGACAGGAGAATATATGTGAAACTTAACATGACCATGAGACAAAGCTGGAAATAGGCATGTCCATCACATATGCACAAACATAGCATTGGATCCATCAACAAACTGTTGTTACTTCGGGTCCGAAGTGCCGTCATGCATGAGCTTAATATAGACGGTGCAGTTGCACGTATGACCTGAGAGGACAGTAGTGAGTATAAAATGGCCAACTTGCATCTACCCCCTTTAACTCATATCTGATACAAGGATAAAACACGTCAAAATGTCAGTGTTTTTTAAATACAGTGAAATGACACAGTCAAAGAAACACAGAAACGTCCAAGTCATCATTTAGACATAGAGTCTTTCACGACCCCGAGGTTAGGTGGCAATACATCAATAACATAACTCTCTAAAGGCTGATTTTGCATTGACATAAAATCTTGAGCCATTGGGTAGTGTAGACTTTTAAAGTGAATGGCATGTTTGTGTTGTGAAAAGCAGTCCTTGAGCGTGCACTTAATGAATGAATATAGTGCATAAATGAATGAATGTTTTTATATAAGTGTCATGCGCGTATGTGCCCAGCCCACATGGGCTTATAAAACACTATACACAACGGCAGTGCCCGGGCACATGCGTGACTGGCACATCTGATGAAAACAATGCACAAGCAAGAGGCAAGACACAGCTAAAATAACAAGGCCACAGCTTCTTACTAACATGAAGAGAGCGGCTTATCGTAGTGTCCGGTAGGTTGGCTGCTTCTGGCCCATTTTATTTCCAAACTCCCATTTAGTTTAACAGAAAGAGTTGTCCATGTACCTTTACCTTTATCTTATGACGTGGTAAAAGTGAAGCCTCAGGACAGTTTCTGCTCCTCTTTTCCTGATAGTCCATAAGCGATTTCAAGGGTGTCCTCAGCAGCTCAGTAACAAAACAAAACAAAATGTGGCGTCTTTTGAATGTGAACGGGTTCGGGTTGGGTCGAGTAGACAAAATGAGTCACAATTTGACACAGAGCTCTTCAAACAGTAAATACTGTAATGGGGCACAAAGAAAATGGGTGCTAGTGATTGGTCACTTCTTAGGATGTCCCCGTTTTTATGGAATGTTTTTGATTGTGATTGCCATTAAAACATTTGGCACTTTGAAGGTTCATGCACAATAGAAATAAAGCACTAAAAATGTGAAAAGTGCACTAATCAAACATACTTGGACACAGAGTCCTGAAATGTCTCAAACAAAATGATGTGTTCAAATAAGGCAATAAGTGTAGAGAATTTGGAATTTGTTTGCTGTAAAATATTTATCTTCAGGAGCACCACGTTCATTCATTTGTAAATTATGATTTATTTTTTTATAGAACATTTGACATGGTTTTCCTTACATTGTCCTCCTAAAGTTACACTGACGCCTTTTTTCTTCTGTTTCCCATAATGCCTCACATTATCCGTATGCTGTTTCACTGGACATTTTAATTTGGGGAGGTTACTGTTTCATTTGGCTCGGTGAGTGTGGAAGGTGTACATGTTTATTGACCACTGCCCACAGTGACTCCCTTTAATAAGTCCATGAAAGGCCATGGGGGCCATGAATACTGAATGACTGCAACCCTCTGTGAAGCTTGTCCAATGTGTAATTGCAAGTAACCAATATAATCCAAACCATTAATAATGGACAATTGACATTTTGTGAAACGGTTGTAGGTGGTAGACAGCAATTCAATCTCCCATGCATTTTTTTAACTGCTTTTCTTTTTCTCTCTCTCTCATGTTATTTAACAGAAATACAGTTTATTTCTATGAATACACGCTTATTTGCTCTTGTTTGGTGAAACTACTGCCTATACATTATTCCCTTTTTGACCTTTATCATACAGAGCAGTCTAATTAAATTAAGTTAATTAAACTAAAGGAATTAAGAACGCTGGTCTTTATCCAGAAAATCCCTTCAAGCTAAACTCCTGTATGTCATCCAAACAAATATGTAGAATAATGTTCCTTCACTGGGGTTCATTCCAATCGTTTTTGAATGAAATAATAAAATTCAAGTGGTTCTGCTTGGAAAATTGTGGCAGTATACAGCAGTAAAGTGAACTTTTGACCAAATGATTAACTCCACAAAGGACATTATTGTGTGATTGTCCAAAAGTCAACTTGTAAATGATGATCATTCATCTTCATTTAGTGAAGTAGCAATTGTTTCAGCTCTTACTTACATTCACTGTGACATTAGAACCTTAAATGACCCAGAGAAAGTTTCACATTAGCATTACAAAGCACATAGTGGCAACTTTACTGCAAATAATGTTTTTGATCTCATTACTGCACAGAGAGACAGTGAGGAGTATTTGATGTTTGAACAATAATACAATATAGGCAAGGCAACTTTATTTATACCGCACATTTCGTACACAAGGCAACTCAATGCGCCTTACAAAAGAAGATGTAGGAGTTTATCTGTGAAGAGCTCACCCTCATATAAATACATTTGCAGATTCTAAGTGTTTACGGTAAGGAGGCCTCATGGAAGACCCAGGGCACGCTGGAGGGACTATGTCTCTGAGCTGGCCTGGTGTCGTCTCGGGTTCCATCCGGAACAGCTGGAGGAGGTGTGCGGGGATCGGGAAGCCTGGGCATCTCTGCTCAGACTGCTGTGTCTACGACCCGGCCCCCGGTTAAAGCGTAAGAAAATGGATGGATGCATTATACCTTCCACGGACCACCAATGATGATCACTCTGACAGAGCTCCGGCTTTATTCTGAGGAAATGCGAGAACCTCACAGAAGGACCACCATATCTGCATCTCTCCATCAACCAGGTCTTTATAGTAGAGTGGCCAGACCAGAACAAAATGTAGAATAGTTGGTGCATATGAATGAGGTGCAAACCATGTATTTACCAGAAAAAAACTCTAATTTAAACACATTACTAAAGCAGTAGAGAAATGAAATCTAACTAAAATAAATAAAGCCTAAAATTGCATGTGACCCTGAGTATCACCTGAAGGAGCCAAAGTTCCACCAGTGGTGCCACAGATTGAGAACTACTGGTCTATACTGAGAGCAAGTTCATGGATGTGCACACCTCAGCTTCAAATTTGTCCAAACCTGTCTCGCAGCTAAGCCGGGTCCAGCTCTATCTGTGGGCTCCAGGCTGTAAATAGAAAGCCTGGACGAGTGGCAGTGGAAATGAATGCAGGCAGAAGTACACTTCATGCATCGCCTGTTTATATGGATTTTTTCTCTCTCCTGAAATAACACTTGTACAGAGGAGCCCCACGTCCAGATCTGAAGCAGATGTTATCCACCGTGACACACAGCACAAACCTCCGCCACCGGGCTGTCTGCACATGTACACCTCTGTACGCGATGTGTCAGGGAGAGAAAACCCACTATTTCAGTGTTACACCTTTAAATGCATCCATGTATTTCATACTGTACATTAAAGCAGTACTAAGTAACGTGTTTACCTTAATAAATCCTTTTCGTAGTCCCTGTGGGGGTAATACAAGTGTTTATGGGATGATTGGAGGGTCTTTCATCTCCCCCTGGTGTCTCTGGCCAGAAAACCATGTTTGCAACTTGACTGCCACCGGACCGGAGCAAGCAATACACACTAATAGAATCACGAAGAAGAAGCGAACATGCTAACGGGCAAAGCTAACTGCGGGCTAACGTCACTTTAAATAGTATTTACAGCCAAGTTTGAGTGAAAAAAAATATTTCCATTGTATAATTGGATGTACAATTCCTCTCCCTTCGCCTTTCCTGTCAGCGTAGTATTTACTCTCCAAGACAATTAATAAGTGAAAAAATCGTAACTTGCTACGACACCTGCAGTTGCGCTTATGGCCTTATTGTTCATGTAGTTTTGCTGCAAATATACACATTTTGCATCTTATTGTTGGCTTTGTGTCTTCATAGTTTGCTCACAATCTGGTTCTAATGCATTGTCTTGTAAGTAAACTAATAATTAATAAACTTTTCCAACTCTGAATAAATGTTTGCACTGCACTTGTTCAACAACATGAATTTCATAATTATTCTTTTGAACTGTATGACTGTGGTTTAGTGTTGTATCAGCAAACTGCTCTACGGTCTTTTTTCATTTGACCCTTGGGGAGACATAAAAATGTTTTAACTGAGTTGAAAGCAAAGGAAACTACTGTGACCCTTTGCCTAAATTCACAGGAGTTTGGGGTCATTTCTAAACTTAATCTGTTGAATCATTTACAGCACTACATGCTTCCATATTGGTGGTGGTGAAGCGGAGAAGATAGTAAGGTTGAGGTGGCTCTGCTGTAATGCTGTCGCGGAGGACGTAAATATTCACTGTACATTCAAGCCTCACCACCCATTTCCTTCAGTTTTCATGCCAAGAAAGTTGGAGGTTTTTCACACAAACAGCGGCTTTACAATAAGAAAAAGAAGTTTTATCCGCTACACGAAAATAAATGAGTTAAATCAGCTTTAATGAAATGAGTAGTGAGGTAAAGGCGGGTGACAGGCAGTGGGCTGGAGAAAGGAACAAACTCTTAATCTTCATTTACTCCTTTAAAGTCTTACCAAGTATTTACCAAAACAATTTCAAAACAAATTAAAATTCATGGCTGAACTTATGGCCTGATGATACATTTCTCTTTGTGAGTCCAACAGCTTCAAAGGTCAGTTTTAACAGCTTCTATTGAAGGCCCATATGGAGGCTACAGTGAGGCTAAATTGCACAGTGTATTGAACCAGACCAAAGTGATTGAAGTCCATTAATTGCATCACATTTATTCCCTTTCAGTAAACAGAAAAGCTGGCTCGCTGCCTCCTCTGCTGGCCAGTCATAGAAAGATAGTTATTTTATGTTCTGGTATAGATTTCTTCCACGCGTGTTTACTTTTTTACTTCTTTTAGACAATTTCTCTTTAGTTCATCTGCCAATTATTGTGTACTGCTCAAACTGCGAAAGCTTGTTTGCCTCTGTTTGGACCTTATGTTTGCCTGGACAATTGCTTGGACATCGCATTGTTTGTTTTGTTTCATTGTTTGAATGTTTATTGCAGCCCTGTGAGGCCACTCCTGTTTTGATTGACCGTTGATTTTAAGTCACAGTAAAGATTAGACCACTCCTTTCTACAGATGGTCTCAAAGGGAGCCACTACTCTCCGTGCCTTTCCAAGTAGATCGCAGAGGTTTTCCATATTTCTGCATACTGTAAGCTTCTGAGTCATCTTTATTATTGGCTAAACAACTTCTGATATGGCGTCTGCTGAATCTCCTTCCAGCTGGCGGTGCCACGGGTATAAAAGCGCAGTTTATTCAGTCTTTTGTTCTCATATACTTCCTGGTCTAGCTAGCAGGCATGGTGTTCCTTGCTCCTCCAGTGTTGTAGAGGTAGTGTTTGTTTTAGCAGTTCTCGCATCTACGGTTTATACTTACCAGAAACAATACTGTCCCTAACTGGAGTCTTTTTTTCATTTTTTTAAAAATTTTTTTCACTTCTCCAAAGTTGTCTAATTTGAAACAGAATCTTTCCCCTCTGACGTCAGACGGCGACAGGAGCAGAGAAATGGCGGCGCCCGGTATGAGAAGCGGCGTCAAGTCGAGTCATCGTTCACAAGCGTCAAGCCCCGGCGACTAATGCGCAACGATTCATGTTTGTTACCAGTGAGTACATTTCTGTAGTCCTGTTAGTGCCGAGTGCTAATGTAGCTAGTGTGTGCCACCTCCCTGCGACCCGGTGCGGTGTTTGCCTTCGGGCACAGTGTTATCTGCTTTATCTGCAGATGTGGAAACCGTTGAATACCAGAAATGGCGTGCTCTGATATGTCCATCATGCCTTTTCTCGCTAGTCTGAATGTTATTTCAACTTAAACTGTATACGACAGCCTCTCCTCTCCATGGCCCATCTCGTGTTGTGCTCTGATCAATTGCACTCTAATGACATCTTCATATTGGACAGTGCATAACACAAGCATTCGAGCATAAGTCGGTCCTGCGGAAGAAGTGAACGTGGCAACAAGCAACCTCTTCAAGTTAATTGTTTGTTGTCTTATTAGGATCCCCATTAGCTGCCCATTTAATGGCAGCTATAGTCTTCCTGGGTTCTTTAAATAAATTGGCACAACATGTTTTAAAGTGTCTACAGAAACGTAGGGAAACACCGTGTCAGTAAATAACATGGCAGGAAAAGAGTTTCACATGCAGTAGTTCTTGTGTAGACCGACATGTTTGTACTCTGTGTGTGCTAACTTAGAGATGATTCCAGGTAAATACTGCTCTGTAAAGCACTGTGGATTTCCGGGATTTTGTTGGTCAAGTGAGTAGTAGGATGCTGCTCATTGGTACAGTGATTATGAATTGACAAGAGCTACTACTTGGACATTCATTCAGCTGCAAAGACGACCCAACGAACATTTTTACTGGGGTGTGTTTGTATTTATTAACTGTCAAAGAAAGGACTCCTAAAAGCTTAACTTTACTTTGCTAAAAGAGGGAGAAAACTGTGTACTGGTCTCTGTGCTCCCTGCCTCAAAACCTGTGTGACCTTCTATGTGGGGAAAATAGAACTTGGTTCCCTTGGACCGTAAATCAAGGGTGACCAGCAAAAGTCCCTCAGTTAACCCTCGTCCTGCTACACAGTGGTTCCAAAAGAGTTAAAGAGAGTCTAAAGCTAGGCTGACTTTATTTATATATTGTGGTAATATGACGCAATTTCCAAATCGAGACTGGAGGCGGGGCTAACGGTCGCAGTTTGAACCAATCAAACACAAAGCGACTTACGTTTTGTGTTCACGTCCTCCGCCATGATTGTTTGTAGTCCACACGTGCAGTCGAGTAAATGCTCCGGTGAGAGCGGCTTCCTGCTGTGGCTTTAAAGGGACTATATGGAGTTTAAAAATGTTCAAATTAAGTATTTTCCTCACCCTACATGTTTCAACAATGTCCTAAAGTGTAGAATGAGCCCAGACACATTCACCACAACTGCCTCTAAAATCCTGCACTGTCACTCAAAAAGGTGTTAATTCGGGTCCGAACTGCCGTCATGCACAAGCTTAATATAGAAGGTGCAGTTACATGTATGACCTGAGGTGGCAGTAGTGAGTATAAAATGGCTAACTTGTATCTAGCCCCTTTAAGGACAAGTCCAGCTCATTTAAAACAGAAGAAAGGGCACTGGTAAAAGATCATTGTGTCGTGGCTGCCATCTTCACTGTTTTGGCTACGGCCCGGAGGAGCACTGGTTGATGGGAAATCCTAGCGTGGAAGATGACCCACCATTAACTCCCGCCTCCCGTGTCATGATTGGCTCGTCTTGGTTTTGCCGGAGTCAGCGAGATTCAAATCGCACAATTCCAGACTGTATCCCCATGTATCTCTTAACATGGAAGATCAGTCTGGCTCGTGCCAGGCTACCAAAAGAGGGGGTCGGGACTCTTAACGATGAGTAGGTTGGTTGTCACGTTGCTTTTTATAGCCACAGTAGGGGGCGCTGTGATTTGATAACGTTACTGAACATCAGGTCTAACATCCTCATTCTCCTGCTGTAATATGTTTTCATTCACACACCATTGAAATGAGGAGATTATTTGCCTTTTGGGGGGTTTAACCAAGTTTACTTTCTGAAAAATCGAATTTCTTGCCAAAAGCTACAGATGCTAGCGCTGAATTAAATGAGCTTTCAAGTTAAAGCCTAGTGAGAGACAGCTCAAACCTTTCAAGTGGTCAAGATTTTATTTGTAACAATGGTGATGATTATTTGTTGTTGATCTCCGTTTGTACGATCATATTAATATAAACTTTGGGGAAAAAAAGTGTGACAACCGGTCCCGGTCTCCCCAACTTTGTTTTAACTAAACCTTGTCCCTTTTGATATCCATCTCTTGTCTCTACACCTGGGGCCCACATTCAGTGACGTTTTCGTTTGAGTTGAGAAAGAAGGGGTCTGACATCATGTTCCCAAGCAGCATCCGTTTGAATTTTTATTCCGACATACCTGATACTTTTTTATCATGAGCTTTCTGACTCACGGTCTCTGCTACTACCACTGACTTTGATTAGCAATATGAAATGGAAAGATCCTATTTTTGGCTAAGAGCACTTTGTTCATGTCGCTAATATTGTCGCTAACAAACCGCAGCAAAACATCAAATCATAGCCTGAAGCAAGACTCTCAATTACTTAATACTCATACAATGTTTTGCAGTTGTATCAGGTCCCGCTGTGGTTGTGTGCGATCGATCAAATGTTATCCACTGTGTTTGCCCATTTCAACGTGGGCGTCATTCATCAGCTGAACAGACCGTCGCGTTTCATTATGTTCAACACTTTTCAAAGACACTATCGCAACTCCAGACCTATAAGACAGTACTTACAAAGGACAATCCAATACAAGATTTATTTGTGTTAACATTTTCTTATCTTTAGAGGACATTGAGACAAATTTAGTCTGACAAAGTGTATCTCAGTTGAACGTTTTTCTTCAATATGTGACATAGCTTGTGAAAGTGGAGTCTCCAAAGTTTCCAACAATGTGCAACACATGGAAATCTGATCATATTTGGAGAAGATGTGGCAAGTTGAATGTAGGAACTGGAAATATGTCAAAGAGAGGAATCGGCCTCTAAACCTTTGCGCTGTTCTCAGCTCTCTCGGAGTGACAATAGGGCTCATTTACATCTCATTTAGAAAAGCCATACCTCTGTTAAGGAAACAGGAGACGAGCGAAACAGGTGGGTGTTTTGTTGACAGAGCGAGACATCAGAGATCAACTCAAACGCAAAATCCACCGTAATAGAAAGATACAAAACTCACTGTTCGGTGCTTTTGCGGGAAGCTTTTTTTAAGGTGTTGTCCTGTCTGGGGAGCAAAGCAGTGTCTCTGTCCCGCTGTCGCTGCTTTGCTATCAAGGCTCTTCATGAGGAAGCGGCGCCACATAGTCTGTGATTAATAAATCCACTTCCAAACATGTTCGTTGTAACGTCAGCGGTTCAGCTCGTCTGCTACAATCTTTGCGGCGTCCATCCAACACAACCCGGTGTTTACCCAGTTTGTAAATACACACAAAGTCACGCTCCCAACTACATGCTCCGACATCTCCCTAAAATAGCCGGTTTGAACCTAAAAGTTTACGCTTTTCAAAATACCAATACTGCTAGCTTAAACATGTAGAGGCTTCTCTGTGGCTTCAACTGAACAATTCTGCAAAAAAAGCGAAAATCACCAGTTTACAAAAAGAAAAGAATCGTTTTTTCGAAACTTGGGCTGCCAACTTGTGTACTTCATTCTAGTGACCTGGCACATTATTCACTACAGCGATGCTTTCAAATGGCTTTCATCTAATTCCAAACATGTTTCATTGATCACTGCGGTTCATTTGAAAAGTTTAGATAATAACAATGCATTAGTCTTGCATTATGAATTGCTCACTCACACACTATTTTCGCCCAAGCTTCCTGGTTTTCTCTAACGGTCTCCCATCCAAGTGCCAGCCAGGCCCTTCCCTGCTTAGCTTCTGAGGTCTGACAGGATGCACTGGTTAAAAAAGGCACCAAAACTAGAACACGACCAGGGTTGCCTCATATGACCCAAGCACAGACTTCATGTGAACATGCCATTCCTCATTTGAAAGCCAAGAACATCCAAAGTTCAGTATCGGAGCTTAAACTAGATCACTAGCCCTAAATAAGTGCTGAGATGATGTGCGAGTGGGCGATTTTTAAATTTTCAAACAGGTTTGGAACACTGGATCTGGAAGTGTGGGCTTTAAAGGGATATTTCAGGATTTTTGGTATGGGGCCTCATTTCCTAGTTATCTACAGTGTTGTCAATTTCTGGAGATTTTTCAATCAATTTCAAATTTTTTTAATTTTTATTCATGCAGTCCTTATATATCAGACTGTTTTTAATGCCGGCTGCAGGTTACCATAGACGTGTGCTAGCCTAGCACCATAAAACTCTTCAAATATAAAGACTGAATGAATTTAAAAAAATATATATATATATATCTCCAGAAATCTACAACACTCTGGATAACTAGGAAATGAGGCCTATGTCAAAAATCCTGAAATGTCCCTTTAATATTTTCCAATTGGATAGGCAAACAGAAAGAAAACATGTGATGCTTGATTGTGAATTAATTAACCACGATTAGTAGTTTACAATCATCAAAAATACATTAATAAAGCCTAATACAAATACCTAAAATAAATCTAAAGCTGATGAGGCTGAAATAAAAAAATAAAAATATTGCAAATCTGTCAAACATATAAATAGAAATAAATTAATGCCATGTGCACTGTGGCACTTAGTCACAACGTTCCATGTGCTCTCCATCTTACACCCTACAGTTATTTGCTGGATAACCTCGGGGGCCTCTTTGCACAGCCTATTCCTGGTGGGCTCTTGTCTAATACTGTCCAGAAGAGGCAAAGTGTAAGACAGAACTAGAACAATAGAGTTATTTTGTGGTTAAACAGAGATACAACCAGATACAGGACACGTATTCTCAGCAGTATTACACTATATGCAATTAGTAGCTTCGTCTTTTAAAGGTCAAATTGAGTGGACTGCAGGAACTTTTAATTTCCATAGCTGAACAGATGCTATTGTGGGTGTAAAATCCTCACCATAAGCCATGAGAGATGCAGAGGCATTTTTGAATAATTAGATGAGCGCTGCACCTCAGTTGGGCTTGCATCAGTAAATGTCATATGCAATTACGAGAGGTGATGCGAAAGCTACATGCTATGAGCTCACTGACCATCATGTGATGCGGTGATGTTTGCCTGTCTGTCCCTATACCAGTGATTGCAGTGACATCAAGCAATGGGCTCACGTCTCCTTCGGAGGCACAGACAACACCAGAACATGGGCAATGCCTCTACAACACGTCCTCTGTTTTGTGCTGTGTTTTGTGTTTGTGGTGCCGGGGTGTTTGTCACTGCACTTATTCTGTAAGCATTGCCCAGCAAGCATTGCAAATTATGAAAGAGCCAAATGTTTTTGATTGATGTCAACTATATTTAAGCTAGGTAAAGCCTGTTTGAAAATCATTGCTGGAGGTTTTATTTATTTGTTAACATGCAAGTGGATCAATGAGTGAATTATTACTATATCCATTTTACAATATTCTCTAAAAATCCCACCGTCACGTCTTCCGATGAGGAAGCAGAGGCTGGGGACTCGGAGATGGGCTTGCCCATCACCCAAGCTGAAGTCACCGAGGTGGTGAGAAAGCTCCTCGGTGGCAAGACTCCGGGTGGATGAGATTCGCCCTGAGTACCTAAAGTCCCTGGATGTTGGAGGACTGTCTTGGCTGACACGTCTCTGCAACATCGCGTGGCGGTCGGGGACAGTGCCCCTGGATTGGCAGACCCGGGTGGTGGTCCCTCTCTTTAAGAAGGGGGATCGGAGGGATCACCCTCCTCAGCCTCCCCGGTAAGGTCTACTCCAGGATGCTGGAGAGGAGGATCCGGCCGATAGTCGAACCTCGGATCCAGGAGGAACAATGCGGTTTTCGTCCTGGTCGTGGCACACTGGACCAGCTCTATACCCTTCATCGAGTGCTCGAGGGTTCAGGGGAGTTCGCCCAACCAGTCCACATGTGTTTTGTGGATCTGGAGAAAGCGTTCGACCGCGTCCCTCGTGGTGCCCTGTGGGGGGTGCTCCGGGAGTATGGGGTCCGGGGCCCTCTGCTAAGGGCTGTCCGTTCCCTGTATGACCGCAGCAGGAGCTTGGTTCGCATTGCCGGCAATAAGTCAGACCTGTTCCCGGTGCGTGTTGGACTCCGCCAGGGCTGCCCTTTGTCACCGGTTCTGTTCATTACCTTTATGGACAGAATTTCTAGGCGCAGCCAGGGGCCGGAGGGTGTCCGATTTGGGAGCCTCAGGATCTCATCTCTGCTGTTTGAGGACGATGTTGTTCTGTTGGCTTCAACAAACCAGGACCTTCAACACGCTCTGGGGCGGTTTGCAGCCGAGTGTGTAGCGGCCGGGATGAGGATCAGCACCTCCAAATCCGAGGCCATGGTTCTCCACCGGAAAAAGGTGCTTCCCCTCTACAGGTCGGTGGGGAGTCCTTACCTCAAGTGGAGGAGTTTAAGGATCTCGGGGTCTTGTTCTCAGTGAGGGACGGATGGAGCGTGAGATCGACAGACGGATCGGTGCGGCGTCAGCAGTGATGCGGTCGCTGTATCGGTCTGTCGTGGTGAAGAGGGAGCTGAGTCTGGGAGCAAAGCTCTCGATTTACCGATCGATCTACGTTCCAACCCTCACCTATGGTCATGAGATTTGGGTAATGACCGAAAGGACAAGATCGCGAATACAAGCGGCCGAAATGAGTTTCCTTCGCAGGGTGGCTGGGCGCACCCTTCGAGATCGGGTGAGGAGCTCAGTTACCCTGGAGGAGCTCGGAGTAGAGTCACTGCTCCTTCACGTCGAAAGGAGCCAGCTGAGGTGGCTCGGGCATCTGTTTCGGATGCCTCCTGGTCGCCTCCCGTGGGAGGTGTTCCAGGCATGTCCTAGTGGGACAAGGCCTTGTGGAAGGCCCAGGGCACGCTGGTGGGACTATGTCTCCGAGCTGGCCTGGTGTCGCCTTGGGGTCCCCCAGAACAGCTGGAGGAGGTGTGCGTGGATTGGGAAGTTTGGGCATCTCTGCTGAGACTGCTGCCCCCGTGACCCGGCCCCGGATAAAGCGGAAGAAAATGGATGGATGGAATGGAATATTCTCTAAAAAAGCAAGCTGACACAGCTATTTATGAGATAGAAGAGTAAGCAACATATAAAAATATCTATTATAGAAAGAAGTGGCAGAGTCCTAAAATGTTTCCATGGACCTAGCTTAATAAACAAACAAATCAGTGAATGAATTGTTTTACAAACAACAGTTATCTGTGTCTGGACGTTCTATTATAGCACAAAAAACAAACAAAAGTGATCACTTGCATGCATAGGTTTCACTGCCCTTCTATTGTCCCAGTCACTTTGGCCGGCTAGGTTGTAAAATTTCAGCCATTACCGTTCATTTTAGAATTGAATGAATATTGTGTCCTATCAATTACAAAGAGTCTTCATTTACCTGTGGATAGTGCGCTAATGGAAGCGCTTTAATATGAGTGTGTTAGTCCAAAAACATTACAGAATGCAGAAGAAGCTTTGCACTAATGAAAGGACTCCGACCAAATTCAGACATAAGGTTTTGTGTGTGGAGACAATGGAGAGCTGCCGGTGTCACACAGTTCCTCTCATGCCCCACGCACTTTCTACAACGTGATGATGTCATAATCTCAGGTGGAGGGCAGGGGACAATGTAACTCTATGGGAGAGGGACAGTTTTCAAAAGACATCTCCACACAGATAATCTATCAATGGATACCCATCATGTAGTTGGCATTAAGTCCCTAAACCGGCCATATTAATGAAAGATACTGAATATTGCCACAACTTTCCAAGGGAACATTAGATTTTAGTTTATATTTGCTGACAGAGAATACATTGAATGTCTTTTTGTGTGATGATTATCGGTAAATCGTTTATGCTTGCTCCCAGACTATATGTCTTTGAAATATCTATGCAGGGCGACTCTAAATGCAGCCACAGATGCGCAGGAAGCATTTCAGTCTGACCGAACACACGCGCTAACGGAAACCCAGCCGGTAACATACGGCTAAATGTCACCCGTGGACACATACAGCAAGGGCATATGAGACACAGGGGATAGAAATCATATTAGGATCTATGGAGGTATAACGGACAATGCTATGTTAAGACATAACCTTTTACACCGGGAAGAAACCATGACGTGTACGACCTTTCAATCAATGGTTGTCGAATGGACAATATAGTGTATAGGTGGGCCTGTCATGTCTTTCAGATGGACTGTGCTGTACATATAGGCCTGGATCATCAAGGTGGTCACTACTTCAGTGGTGATACCATAACATACTTTTGCTGAAACTTTTTGTTTGGTTTTACTTGCTGTTTTCATGGGGCTAGAGCTAAGTGAGTTAAATAAAGCATTTTTTTTTATTTTTTTTATTCTATTCCTTTTTCTGTGCAGCACTATGAAAACGCCTCAGTTGTTAAAATGTGCTGTATAATTAAAGCAGTCTTTGTCATTTGGATTTGAGCGTGCAGAACTTTAAAGCCAAAAGACAGTAGCTTTAAGAACTCTGTGAAATCAGCCAAGACAATGTGGTTCCTTGTCGTAAAATGCTTTGTGTGTCCTGGTGACGTGGAAGGTTGTAGACGCAGGAGCTCTTCTGCGTGATTGGACAAGATAATCCCCTGTTTATCATGAACCTCAAGGATTATTTCATTAGAAACACTGGGAACATGCCACTGTAATATGACTATTGGAAACCTGTGGAGATTTGTGTGATTGAAACCCTATTGGAACTGTGCCATCACAACAACTTCTGATGACCCCAAAATTTAGATATGAGATGTCGCTTCATCAAAATCCAACTTTTTCCAGGGCCGCCGCAAGCCATTATGGTGCCCTAAGCAGGAAGCAGGCACAAACTCTTTGTGTTGCTGGCAGAAACTGCTGCCAAAGAAAAATGTCCTCAAGAAACAGAAGGCTATAGACACCCAGCCCACACCCAGTCTTTTTTTGTTTGCGTTTAACAAAAACAAAAAAAACAAAAAACGGTAAAACAACAATGTTTTTTATCTAAATCAATTATATTGCCTTGAAGATTGCAAAATTGTGGCTCGCATGTAAATCAGCCAAGTCTCAATTTAGTAGCGGAACAAGACATTGGACCGATGCCCAGTTAATTGTTTTGATGCCAGATCAAGAACCAAAATGTCCCCAGAGATAGTGTGTCTGCTTTCTATGTAGATGATGATTATCCGAGGGCTCCACAATCTAGACCAAATATATTTTTGACTGTGGTGATTGTGGAATAACTTTTTTTCCCACTACAGTCAGCAGCTAATCCTGTTAATAACCACTGATTGCTCTTCTGTTGTGTCTATTGTCCACGTGTATACGGACTTCTTCAATGAAAGGCATGGCACATTGGCACATTTTCTTTTTAAATTGTCCACTTAAATGTCTGTGTGATGAAATACTTGCACTTGCAGTGACGGCCCACATGACCACTACACCAATTACCCACATCAAGCTCCTACGGCTGTTTTTTTTTCTACTTCATCCATCCGTATTCAAATGAAATACAAATGCATAGTAGATGATGATGTAGATTCAATTTCTTATACAAAACTGATTGACAGGTGAATCAGAATAAGAGGCATTTGCATTGTCATTTGTGCATACATACATATTTCTGACACTAATGCGCAGTATTGCCAATAAAATTATATAATTGTGTGCTTCATAAGATTACATCCATCCATCTTCTTCCACTTACCTGATGCCGGGTCACGAGAGCAGTAATCCAAGCTGCCTGGATCACAATGCACCAGGCCCTTATGGCTCCTCCTGCAGGTGGTGGATCCACGCTCTTTCATGCTCAGCACCAGGTGTGGCTTCCGGGTCATGTAATCGGCCTTATTGGTCTCTTATTATAAGGGACTTTTGAACCTCTTCATCTGACCCATTGAGAAGGGTCTGGATCCAACACTAACCCCTAACCCTAACCCACCGGAAATAACGTCACCTCCATAGGACAACGCTAGCCTCAACTAATCCAAACTAAACACTAACCTTAATCCTGAGATTCATTGAAACAAATGTTGTGGGGAAAAAAGATGATGTCAATTCCTGTGGAGGTGTGGAGCTCCAATGATCACGACTCTCCATCTGTGGCATTCAGGCCCTCGTGGACCCGGTTCGAGAGGATTGATGAAGAACAGGCAGCTGTCTGGATGTCTTATACAGGAGAAGTTTATTTACCATCGGTACGGGACCCAGAGACATTGTGCTAGTCCTACCATTCAAGTCTGTCTATGCTTCCACAGAAAAGGGATAAATACCCTCTCAAGCGTCATACTGATATGCAAGCAAAACATTCAGTAACTGAGAGCGCCTGAGCACCACAGTCAAGGCTATGACAGAGATAGTACGGCTTTACAGCTTGACCCAGTATGATAAATAGCAATTTAATGTTTTCCTCTAACACCTGGCAGCATTCGGACCTGTTTGCCATGGGAGACCCTATATGGGTCACGAAGCCCACAACAAGATAACTCCTGACCTGGATCATTCACGTGCTCGCATCCTTCCACCACGTGAAGGTGGCGGTTCCAGGATGGGAAGATGACACATGACGTGTGGTCTTTTATATAACTACCTACTGTACTGCCAATTTCCCGTTCCTGTGTCATTCATCCATCCGTATTCAAATGAAATACAAATACAAATTGGTCGACCTAATTTACAGCGTAGATTTCATGAACCTTCAACTGTTCCCATTATAATGAGTGTTGAGAATCCTTCCACAGTCTCAATAAAAAAACTCTCTTCTCTGCATTGTCTTCGTCCATCACTCAAATGTGCTCTTCTAAGTGACACAGGTGGAGCTCTCTGTCTCACACGTGTCCTCATTACAGCTGTGGAGGTGGTTTCTCCACTCGTCTTCTCTGTTCAATCAAAGAAGTGATTTATCAGATCCTTTTTGTCGCGTCCTTGTCTCGGTTTCTCCAGTTCAGACCGGGTTTGGTCCCAGTCCTGTTCTTGTTTGGCCCTGGTTGTGATGTTGAAGCATCACTCTAAAAGTTCTTGTTGAATGTGGACAAGACATCACACTAAACACAAGACCGTTTTCTGTTCAGAAGCTCTCCACGCCCCTCGTGAAGTTTTGAGGATTCCCCATTTCGTGTCCTGATCCCCAGGTTGGAAATCACTGCGGAAAATCATCTACCCCCTTGTCTGTATTATTAATATTGGACCAAATGAAAAGAGAAATATTGAAATACGCTTGGAGATTATTCAAACAGTTTTAGCGAAATTGAATGAAGTCTTGGTGTGACTTTCTCTGTGATATACTCTGGTGACTCATCTCCCAAATATTCCGCAAAATGTCACCTACGCCTTGGACACATCAGTCATACTAGGGTGAAATATTACAATCTGGCTTTGAGGGAAACTTAGAGGCAAAAGTTCAACTAATTCACATTTTTAATAAAGCCTGTTGGCGGTTCCCAGCTGCAGTGTCAACCACAAGGTCACACGAGCTATTCCGGATGTGGGCGCAGTTCATTAGCATCGCAAAGGAGGGGGGGGCCAACAGTGTCACTACATGCTAAATATGGCCCATAACTCAGTGCTTGGATCAAAACTTACTCATCTGTTTGATCGAATAAACACACCTGTCGTCAACAATGCTGGCCAGTTCAGTGATAAAACTGCAAATGTGTTCTATCTATTTGAGCTTGTATGAAATTAGAAGCCTATGATTTATACTGGCTTTATACTGTATTTATACAGATCAGGGAGGTTAACAACACATAAACTCTTCACTGGCACATCTGCATGAAACCCATTTTTCTACATGGAAACTTTTGGACTGAGAGATTAAATAAACTTGTATTTCAGGACTTCAGACCAGAGGATGTGAAAATTGCTAATTCTGTTCTGACTGATACACGATGATCGTCTTACGGGAAATACAGCTACATGCAGAACTTGTCCTATTCTTTATTTTGAGATTAATCCGCCCAGCTCTCTCGTTATACATTCAACAGTATGAAGAATTTAAATGCAAGAGCTTTGACAATGGACTCAATTTGAATGTTTAGCGCTGTGGGTCGCACCATTTGGCTTCACAGCGGGAGATTCTCAGAACAGAAAGATTGACCCTGTGGAGCTGCCTGTCGAGTGTAGCACTTTACCTCTTTCTATGCACTGCAAAGATTTCACGTTAATGATGTGCACATTCATTGTTCATGGCGTCGTTGGACCTGTGGAGACATCTACTTTTCTAATCAATAAGGTATTAGCCAATATGCTGCTTTTCTGTGTATTGTCATTGTCATATTGTCAAAACTCTTCCTGTAAAGTTAAGTAATTAGAGTCACTGCATTAATGCAAAGATGAGTCAAATCTAATTTTGCAATGTAGGGAAATGTCAGATGGAATAATAGTATTTGTCATTATACAGTAGTCCTCTTGTCTGCAGACATCACTTTAAGTACATGGAAGAGGTGGTCCAACACTGTTCCGGAGCAGTCACACTGACAAACTGCCAAAGTCTATAGCAGTCACATGTTGCACCGAGGTGTTTCCATGCGTCCGCTCCACGTGAAATACTAACCAGCCACCGCCAATTATCCAAAAATAGCGGCAGTTGTCTGCCACTATACAGCAGGTAGCATGTTTAATTCACAAGGAAGGGAACACACATGGACAAATAACTGTCATATGTGAGATACATGCATTAGAGGGATGAAATCACTAGTGATCTACCAAGACAGCTAGCAGACAGGCTAAATCGAATTATAGTAATGAAATAGAACAAGGACATACATATCTCATGGCAATTTGATTTATCCTAATCCTATCCCTAATCCTGTCAGTTACCAGGAAACATTATTTGTGTTTTACTGGTAAAAGTATGAGAACAGAGCCTCAAACACTTGTTGTCCCTTTTTTTGCAGGTAAACCTTACTTTTCGCTCGATCTTTGTTCTGACAGTAAAGTCTGTGCATGGCTCAGTTTGTGTGATTTGCCGGTGATTTGCCCCACACTGTTGTTCTGATAATCCGGCTCAGCATCCGCATCCGCCTGTGATGCCAGACCCTGCAGACCAGCCATATCCCCGACAGAGGCAGTCGGAGGCCAGTAACCAGGCAGTTATAATTACAAATTCAAAACGGATAACTCCATGATAAAAGTGTTGAAATCGAATGACATTTCACTTGTCCCACTGATTAAGCCAAGAGAAACACTTTGGACTCTTGTACTCAGACACAGATAAAAAAGAAAATTTCACCAGAATTTTCAGAAGTATCCTGAAACTTTGCGGGTCTGCTGTGGATATATTCAGGTGTAATACAGTGTGTTGACATTAAATTGGGCAAATATAAGTCAACACGTGCATTATTCATGTGGTCTAAATACCCCAGGGACCTCCCGGTGCAGCTGTGTAACAGATTTCATATTGACTTTTACAAATTGGAGTGTGTCTGTTTGGTACAAAGCCAGCGCTGCTCGACACCTGCAGCTTGATGCCATTACCTCTTTGAGCAGTGAACCGCTCCACATGTGAGAGGCCTGTCCCACTGGGGAATGGCACACGCGTCGGAGTAACCAGGCCACTACACATGGATGATTTCACATACTGATACAATCATGTACTGAAAAAACACATCACTATCATGTGGCCAGAGGTGACATTAATAAACTTCAGTTCATTTGCCAGACCTTTTACATTTGAAATGACTTATTTACATTTGTTCATTATAGATTCCTGTAGATAAGAAGGAATGAGAACCTTCTCGGTGTGGCTCTTGGGAAAAGACACAAGTCACCCAAAGGGACAGTTTCACTTGTCCTCGCTGCTTGGTCTGTTTCGGACATTTCCCTCGTGGGAACGTGCATTTCCAGTGTTAGTCCGTATGAAAAGGGAGCAGGAAGCAGTTTCGGAAAGGGCCTCTGTTTTCTGTTGAGCAGTGAAATCCTGCCATGAACTCTGAAAACCAATTGATCCTGGAGCCACTGTGAGAGAAAGTAAAGGCACCATGCAAACCACTAATACAGCCGCTAGGTCACTATAAGGTGAAATACGCCATCATAAAAAGTTCCATGTGTCATTGCGAGCGGTCAGCCTGAGCAGTTTAACACAAAATATACCAATCAACACCGGCAGGAGATGGCCAGCACCAGTGAAGCATGCAGGCTTGTTGTTGATAAATCAGATTACAGAGGCAATACCAATTTATAGAAAATACTTTGTCTGCCCCCGAAGGAGACAGAAATTCTTCTTTGACAGGCTCAAAACATGCACAGACACTTCCATAAAAGCCCAAGGCACATTTAAAATCAACACAACAACAACGAACAATAGGACTATTACAGTGGGAGGAAAACGTTAAATTTGTGGTAAGTGGAATTTCTTACATTTCTGCCTAAATTGGTCATAAAATATGGTCTGCTTTTTATTAAAATCATAAGTACAAATAAACAGTGTCTGCTTAAACTAATACAACCCACACATTTACATTTCATCATATTTTTATTGGCAATAATGTAAACCTTCACAAAGACAGCGAGGAATAGGTGAGTACACCTCCTGGCTAATGATGCTCCAAGAGCTAATTACACAAGTTTATACAGACTTTTAGAGTCAGCTGTGCGCCAACCTGAGCCTAAAGAAGATCAGACCACATTTTATGGGCAATTTAGTTAGAAATGTACGAAATTTCAAACAGTTACTCACTTTTTCCTCGCACTGTATTTGTGACCATTCATGGTAGTGATTGCATTTGGAACAAATTACTTCTTATATATGACTGTAGATCATTTCACATTTCTGTTGGGTCCTGGCGTTTCTTAGTTCATGTTTCAGTGATCAGAGTTACCACAGTCCTGTAGTTATAGCGGTGTTGCTCTCGCACACACAAAGCTCCACACATTGGATACGTCCAGTGACAGGGGAATAATTGCACAAAAAGGCGGGTCAAATGCAGGCGACAGTGACGACCACTCTTTGACCAAAGGCGTCTACAGATGTAAAAAGGCACGTCACTACCAATATAACTTACTGAAATAAAACTACTAAATTGACCATGCCACAAACCTGAGCAGGGCATTTGCATGGCTAGGGGTTTTCACAGCGAGGTCCGAGTCAACTGCAGCCGATCCACTGGGCGACTAGCATGGCCGTTCATGGAGAATTCGGGCCCATGGCTGCACCGCTACAGACTGAGATCAAGACTGATGAGGAGAAACAACCACCAAACGGGAAACTGCGTGTACAGGAAGTCAGAGGTCTAACAATAAACAGGAAATATTTCAGGTGTCGGCCGGCGCGCACAGCCAATCACGGTCAAAACTACAAGCAGCGTTATGAGCTTGTAGTGTATATAAATGGTGAGAATCATTTTTGAGTTGTGGTGCAACCTCAGTCAGTCTGTTTTGGAGCCGGTGCCAGTGGCGTTTGTGGTAAGATCGTGCTTTGTAAACAAGGCAGCAGCAGTTTGACAGCCACTGTGTCCTAAACTCCTTTTTATATTTGACTGAAATTATTATTATTATTATTTTTTTTCCCACTGCACTATATCATCTGAGGCCCCTGATCTCAGCAGGACACAGTGTTTGAGTGACAGTTCCCCTCTCCCTCCCTCTTCTTGGTCTAACCCCATTCCACATTAGACCGCTCTGTGTGGGTCCAGCTCTGTCAGTCCTGTCGGAGCTCGTGTCAAATCTATTACAACTTGGTCCCAGGGCCTTAAAAGAAATCATAGCTTTTTATATTGTCCACTTACTCCTGTAGCCTTTACATTTACAAAACTTTAACAGTCTTTGTCAATGCTTGGAAATGTATAAAGCCGTGGCTGGATGCTAGTCATTACACTTGGGAGTTGTAATTGTGCGGAGGAGCACTTTAAGACATCTGTGTTTTGAGCACAGACTGAACATGCAGGATTACTCAAGAACCACTCTGTTTCTGATGACTTTTGAACAATGTTGTAACACAAAAAAGCTCCAAAAACGTCAATGCAGTGTGAGCCCAAACCTCTGGCAAATCATAATTTACATGCTCTTCCCACAGTCAGCGTATGTCATTTGAAGTGTAATGTTAGCTGTTTGTATTCCCACACAGGCATACATTTTCACACCAATTTGTCTGTGAGGTAATTAACTAAATCGGTTCCATTAATTTGAGTTCTCGTTGAAGCGCTGCCATCTGCCTCCCCCCCCCCCCCAAAAAAGCCCTGCAGTGTTTTGAGCGACATGTTCGTATTATATTGTTCCATTTTTTTGGGAGTAAATACAAATCAGGAAAGGCAGATTAATAATTGTGTTGAATGAGTCCATGTGTAATGTACTAATTGAACCTGTGTGAACACGCGTTGGATGGCTGCATGTGTAAATGTGGCGAGATTGAGAGACATTGGGGGAAAGGCGCAAAGACAATTCCGTTAGATCAGAAATGGCAAAGAAAAAACCATTGGAGCGGTATCACTGTGCTGTCGCTGCACTTTTTGCCCCTCACAAATTTACTGGACTGACCCGCGCACGGATGTGAAAAGAGACGGCTCTCGTAATCTGTAGGTTATATATATTGAATCATTTTGTGATCAGGGCCATTTCTCCTTGGCATATTGTGTGTTTGTGTGTGTGTGTGTGTGTGTGTGTGTGTGTGTGTGTTTGTGTGCACTCTAGCCCCACTGGATCAACCTCTATGGTCCCTTTGTCTGTTCAATATACCAGGTTTGCATATTATAAATAGAACCTTCAACATTGCACATTTTGAGGCAACTCAATGAATGACATATAGCAGGTTTGCCACTCCACTTGTAGAGCACAAATTCCCGAGTATGTTAAAAAAGAAAAAAGTAAGTCTCTGGCCCATTCCTGTGCGGCGTTATGCATTTTTAACGAAATAGCCAGAATGCTCACTCCAGCCACTAGGGGGCAACTTAAATAAAGAAAGGAAACAATTCCACACATGTCCAGCAGATGGCACTGACATAATAAGAGAGCATATAAACAAATCATTATAGCCACGTGGTAAATGGTCAGTCTGCCCCAGGGCGGCTGTGGCTACAATAGTAGCTCACCACCACAGAGTGTGGAGTGAATGAATAATGTCTACAGTGGAGCAGAAACTTGTGACACAGGCTGGTAAAGTGCAATACAAGTGTAAGCCATTTTTATGAGGCTACAGTCCTGTCAAGCTCATTACTACTTCGTTGAAAAAAGTTTCCTCAATAGTGTTTTCCAAATTAAAACATATTTTACTGGATTTGTGTTTATAGACCCAGATACACTTCTAATACAGTATATTTTGGCCCCCAGGGAAATATACTTGGAGACCCCTGCTCTACAGGCTGAGTAACTAAATAACAGACGCTCACTACAGCTAACATTAGATACAGATACACTTTGGTCAAATCAGCACGTCTGTTCAGTCATATTTCCGAGTTAGATTATTCCGATAAAAACAAAACCCAACAGTCTTTCAGACTATATGGGAACATTAACTTGCCAGCCCTAAGCATTGCAATTGTGCTTTCTAGTATGACCTTCAAAAAACTCAAGAGCATGTCTCATCAATAAATGTATTGGTTATTAATGATTTGTAAACGTATATTGCGGCAGTAAATCAATAGGTGGTATCTTAACTAATTTGAATAAATGTCCACTTTCTGATCTGCACACGTTCCTCTTAGGCTTATTGTCATCCTCTTTGCAGGAAAAGGTGAAAAACAGCTTCAACCTTCTCTGTGGCAGTCCTCTGATCTAAAGTAAAGAACAAAGTTCACCAGCTGCCTCTGTGAAACAGGCACTCTCTCATCATTACTGTAGCTCTTGATATGCCGTTCCCTGGTCTGTTAACTTCCTTTGCTCCACTGTGGGGCTTAGCTGCAGCAGCCACACCAGGCGTGTCCAAGAGACTCTATATCCAGGGAATGAGTCACGCCTCGGCAAGTCTAGCTCTTGTTATGGACTTCCGCCAATAACCACACAGAAGAGAACACACCTACCTTTGTGGTCATTGCCATCGATTGATCTAAACTTAGATACAATTTAGAAGCAACATAAAGCACACTGTAATGTTCTTTTAAATCCAAGTCAAGTAAAATAAGTCATATTTCCATTGTCTGTGTTAGTCTGTAAAAAGTGGGGTTTTGGACTCTGCAATATAAATTATACCCTTATGAAAGATGCACCCAAGTATTAGCACCTAGAGTGATGGTCACAAACAAACTGCTCAGTGATATTTACTGAATTTACCAATCAAAATATACTGCTCAGAATTTACAAGACATCTCAAGTGTAGACTTTTCTGACGGATAGTTAAGTGGATACTTATTGGGTCGGCTAAACAAAGTCCTGTAATTTGAGGCAATCGATTTGTTCATTTTAGAACCACTTGTGGTAAATGGAAAGCTATTTTGTATTTTAAGGCTGAACAACATAATTCCACAGCCTCTGATTATTGCCAGAGATAAAAAACGCGCCATGGACAGAAATTAAACTAAAACAAAGGGACAGACGACACATCTGTGTTGAATAAATTACCGGCAAATCCAATTTGGAAACATGCCCATGAAATGGTGTATGCGGATAACATTGTTAATCTGGCAAAACTACCACAATAGCTCACATTAAAGCATGTTATGAGTACAGTAATAACCATTTCATCTTACTAGGTTGAATTTTAACCACATTTTTACTGTCATGAGACTGCCATTTTCATCGAACCTGTTAACAATGTATCTTCTATCCACAAGGTCTACTCCGTGTTGCAGACTGGGCTCCGGCCTCCATGCTTTCAAAATGAAAAAGTTTGCTTCGTTGTTTTGCATTTTTTTGCATCAAAGGCATAGAGTAAAACATGTCATCAAAAGCTTTTTAGCTTGCACCATTTTTGTAAATCGCTTTCCTCCCATCATTTAGATTTGTGAGTTGGATCTAAATTGGCACTGGTGAATAATTCACAATGAATGTGAATGGTTTTCTCCTCCTCATAGGCTGAGGAGGATGTAGCAGCCAAAACATTTGAGAAATATGTAAATAAATATTAATTACATGCTTGAGTAACTGTTTGAACTTTGAGTCTGCTTTATGCATTATTATTATTATTACTGTTGGTGTAGTCAATACAGTAGTGGTGGAATAGGCTGGTTGCCTTGCTTCCGTCAGTCTACCCCAGGGCAGCTGTGGCTACAACAGTAGCTTACCACCACTGAGTATGGAGTGAATGAGTAATGATGACAGTGTAGCGCCTTGAGAAACTTGGTAATACAGGCTTGTAAAGCGCATTACAAGTGTAAGGCATTATTAATATTATTATTATTATTAAAGCCAAATATTTCATGAGGGGGTACGTGGTGTGAGAGGTTCAGGAACAACTCTTGGTTGCCATTGTCCCGTATCGTCCGATGTTGAGGGACTGGCAAATATCTTCTAAAAGCATACTCTCTCAGTAAAGATCAATGATCTTTTATCCCAAAATCAATCTGGGCTCACTTTGGCACATGGCTGCACAAAACAAATTTGCTAAATGGTGTCTCCTGGCTAACACTTTTGCACATTCACCTCACGCTGTTAAGAAGCTGCATTAGCTTTAAGTGACACATTAGCTGTTCACAGGACGGTACCTGGTTCATTGCACTCACCTTCAAAATGATATGAGGCCGATTCGCTTATTCATTTTCAGCTTGGGGCACGTCTGGGTCACCGTGCTCTTAAATCAGCAGTTATATCACCAAGATGAATCAAGGAACAGGACGAAATCAATTGTGTGAATTCACAAACGGGTATGTGAATTGGTGATTTCAGTGTCATAGCAAAACACGATGTTAAAGGTCCAGACATTTTGAGCTTTGTCACGCTGCATGTTTAAAGTCTCTTTTCTGCACTGACCATAGCCAAACTCTCTTCCCCGCGCTGGTTATCAGGTTTGCCAGTATCTTATTTGCAAGTTTCGTTTTAGTTCCAGTGTATATTAGAAGGAATTGTGCGCCCTCTGCTGGCCTCTACTATAACTGTATTTTATATTATCATCAAACCTATTTCTATAAAAACAGTATCATGGGTGCCTCAGCATTGACATTTTACACTTGAAATAATGTCTATGTTAGTTTAGGTTAGTAATGATATAGTAGACTGTGATGTGAAGACTGTGCCTGGTGCTCCCCCCACAGGCAGCAGTAGGAATAGTTAAGTAACTCACTGTTTTGATTTACTACATGTTTTTCAGCTTTAGCTCAGTGTGCTAAACCACAGTTTTGGGTTGTAACAATGACACAATATAACCCAGGAAGTGCAGATCAAAGCACAAGTGGTCGATAACATGATTAACCCGAAGAATACTCCAAAATGAATGAAAGCAATGGAAAAAAGCCTAATAAAGAAACTATATAGAACTATAGAAACTCAAAACTATATTGCAAAAACCCGCTATTTAGTGTAGCTGCTATAGTGAGTTGAGCCTATAGCAGATGAGAACCACTGCCATAGGCTATCAAGTCAAGAGTTTCCCACTATACTGTAGGATGAATGTACATGGAACTTGTAATATGTGTGTTTTTCAAAGCACATGAAAACTTTTTTTCTTTGGCTTGAGTTTCACCAGGCATTATGTATTAAAATGAGTGTGCAAGCCTTTCCTGAGTTTGTCTGCCAAGAAGCATTATTGGCTGTTTTCTCATTGGTTCCCAAACTGTGGTACATGTGATCTTTGCTGAATGTTCTTCTGGTGTTTCTCAGGCTCATCAGCAAATCGGATCTGATACAGATCCGATTTGCTAATACTTTGCTAATACTTTAGTAAAGCTAATACTTTAGTTTAGCTTTAAATTTGATATCTACTCCCAGGTTAGTCATAATTAGTCGGTTTAGGCTCTAGTCTGGGTTTGTAATACTTGAAAAAACAGATATTTTATAGGAGTGAGAGTCTTAGTCGCTGGTCACAGAACACAACAATATCTGAACTCTCCAAATCACGTATTTATTCACTGGATGAAGACCTCTTCAATCTCCATGGATACTTCAGACTCCTGTTTTTCGGCACATTAGTGTTGGCTATTATTATGCAGCCAGTCGTTGCAGTAAGTTTAATTTGTGTTTTGACTGTGAAACAAATAGCGATGCTTGAAATAGTTTCATCACCCCGTTTCAACAGAAGATAATTATTCCACACAGTCTGTAGAGACGGATAAACACACGATTATGTTTCCGGGATTAAAATAGTCCCTCTCATTATGGCCGCAAAACTATTGTGTATCAAACGCATTAGTGTGCTGTACACTCAATGCATCTGTACCCACTTTAACAGCCATTGCACGACAAAAGGGGATTGAAAAAATATATATATTTTAACTTTATGAATGAATTTGGTATGATGCAAGTTGTACAAACGTAAGAAAAAAGAAGTGAGACATGAGAACATTATGTCTTTTGAGCCTCATTTGTTTGGAGAGTGTCTTGTTTGAGTGGAGAAATTCAACCCAACCAGCAGTGGAGGCACCAGCTACAGATTTTGAGCCACAAAATGGTAAGGAAGACTCAGAAGATTGGCCTATTGTGCATGTTTTGGGTAAAGTGGGGTAACTGGACTGTATTCTTACTTGATTAAAGAGGAACAAGAAAGTGATTTGTGTCCGATGTTGGCTCAAATGACAAGTATCTGCAATATAAGCCATCCATAGCACCACATTTCCCAGGTGCTCTGCTTGGGGATCCATAGGGGGATGCTGTCTGTCATTTAGTTTGAGTGTCCTCCATGGTTTCTTGAAAAACTGGTCTAATTTTTGGGAACACAATCCAAGCACTTTATTCAGCACAGGGTTGTAAACAAGGGATTTATTTGTTTAATTTGTTGCCTGTTTAACTGATCAAGAAAGCAAATTAAATTAGAGAAAGTCGAAAACACCGGTAACTGAAGCTAATGCGCTTTAACAAGCCATGCTCCACGGGTTGTGTCACTCTGACATGCACAACTTGATTAGTGCAGAAAAATGGTCAGTTAAAGAAGAAAACATGGTGGTGGCTGGTGTTGTAAACTCTAGGTGGAGCTGTTGCACACCGTGTTCATGTTGGGTAAAAAAAAACAACTATCAGATCTCGGTATATAAACACATTTATTAATAATAATAATAATGGCTGGCTGGCCGGAACTTGCCTGGCCAGCCAGATGTCTGGGCGGACGCTCGGCTCTCGCAGCCAATCATTTCACGATTTTACCTACATCGGTCCAATGATGCACCAAGAGACGGAAGCCGTCACCGGTGCAACACACTCTTCCGAAACATTAAAGATGGCGGTGTAGCAGCTGATACACTGTTTTCTTCTTCTTTTCGTCTGTTTGAAATAATTTGGAAAATATGACCACCGAGCGTGATGGCGGACCCTGTCACCACCGTCTCTTATACAGGCAGCACCAATTGTCCTGTCCACCCATAGCCAAATTGGTCATCTCTGGCCCACGTCGGTGCCTTTTGGCCCCAGGTATTGGGTTGTGGCAGTCACATGACAGTCTCTTTGACAACAATTAAACCAACACAAACCTCCTGTGTCTCCTATGTTCACGTGTACTGTCTCAACCAAATAAACAAATAAAATATATACAGCTTCTATGAACCAATGGATCTTTTCACCTTCAGCTTTGTGCCAATACAGTCTCAGGGTACTGTACATATTATATTTCTTTGCTGAGGCAAAACGCTTTGTCTTTTTCTTCTCTAAAATAAACGAAATTTCAGTCCATTTCTGGTCCGACAAGAAGGAAAAATGTGCCCTCAATGACAATGGGCTGTGGGCGGCAGAATTGTACAGGACAATCTCCCGAGGGTTTCATCTTTGGCTTTGGAGGCATGTATATTATGAATGAGTGATGTGACTGAGTCGTGGCATTGATCTAAGGAGCAGTGTGAAACTACTATTCTGGCCCACGTCTGTCAACTCCCACCTCTGCCCGCTGCGTACGTTCTCCCATTGACTGGAGTGAAAGATGAATGGTTTTGGATATAGCTGCCGCTGTTAGACAGCACAAAAGTAAATCATGTTCCAGGATATAACACGAAACAATTAGAAAGAAAGAAAGAAAGAAAGAAAGAAAGAAAGAAAGAAAGAAAGAAAGAAAGAAAGAAAGAAAGAAAGAAAGAAAGAAAGAAAGAAAGAAAGAAAGAAAGAAAGAAAGAAAGAAAGAAAGAGTCTACGGAAGTGTGACATACGCACACACGGCCACGGGTCAATACAGACCACAATGCATGGTGTTAATACCGTCAGAGGAAAAACCCATCATCACAACAACATAAATGAATGAGATCGACTGCCGCGTGTGTGTGTGCTTGCGTGTGCGTGCGTGTGTGTGTGTCAGTGTCATCATCACTTACCACTAAACTGAAGGCTGTAGACGCTCCAAACCTGTACAGTTACATCGTCCAAAACAAATGAAATAGGCGTGTCTTTGTTTAAGTTTCTCCTGCAGATGACCGTGGCATTGATCCAGTGCACTGCGTAATGTCAGAGGCGCAGACAAATCCGTAAGATCCAATCTTGGCCATTATCCATCTCAAAGTTGTCCAAGAACAGCCCAAACACGAGCCTCAAATCAAACACTGCTCCCTGTGCTTTAGCCTCCGTGTGATAAAAGCAAAAATGAAACTACCACTTTTTCCCCATTTTTTTTCTTAGTTAAGTGAGCTACATTTTTTTTTTCTGTTTTGCTTTGTATTGTGAGCCCAGAGGTACATTTGATCATAAAGCAGCTTTTGCCAATTATATTCTAAGAATATAAATACTGTCTAATGATGAACATTTAGGCTATTTCATTTCAAAACCAACTAATTATTTTTTGTATTGTACTTGTTCCATGATGCACCAAACAGCGGGTCCAACACCATGAACCAAACCGTTCACAAATACCAAATATATCAATAATAGCCATAAATATTTCACTGTCTCTTGAATTTTATTCCCTGTGTTTCGCTAACATGAAGCTTCAGCGCTAATTCAACCTGGGAGACGTACCTGCAACGGCAAACTTCCCTAATCATCCAATCACGGCCCCAGCTCAAGTCGCACCTCACGTCAGCCAATCATCGCAGCTGCTTATTCCTCCTTCAGCCATTCATCGTCCAGGGTCGCCTTCTTAAGCCTGCCGGTCAATCACTCGGCCATTTTCCAGCCGTGCTGCGACCCTCCTCCGCCTGGCCTCTCCTCAGGCCTGCTCATCGGGTCGACGGCCGCCCCGACTCTCGTCCTACCACCACCAGTGTCCAGGCTCCGGGAGAAGATTCTGGCTATTATCCATCAACGCCATGTATTCCATATCGTTAATGCAATCTTCCGCCGGGGTCTTAGCCCCAATCACGATTCATGTTCAGTAAAACCTTTCTAAAGCAGTCTGTCTTTGTGAGTCTCTTCAGGTTGAAATATTGTAGATGAAGTCGCTCATTCTGCTGGTGCTCTGGACAATGGGCTCACTCCTTTCTGCACACTGCAGCGAGTAGGCAACTGTGCACTTGACTATATAGTACTACAGTGGTTCCAAACCTGCGGGGCGCCTGGGACTGCAGAGGCTCAGAGCTTTTTCCGGTTAAAGGGTCAGGTCATGAGTAAAAATCATCAAATATGACTGAGAAAGCAGTACGGGTGCATACAACACTCCAAGTTTGTTTGAAATTATTTTTTAGCATTCATGGTTTCCTACATTTGTAGTGGCCATAGTTTTGGGAGTCGCCAAAGCATGTGCAGGGTGGGCTTCAAGTAAAATAGTTGGGAACCACTGGTCTATTTAGCGCAGGTCTAGAGTGAGTGACGGGTTATAGGGACTTGGGTGGACATCTTTTTGTAATAACACATAGGGCCAGATCTTGTGGTTCATAGCTCAGGCTGTAGAGAAGACGAGTACGCAGACGGGTGGCGCTCCTTGCAATCTTCAGTGTCATACCTGGCGCAAAAAGTGGGCAGGACAGGAGGGGGGACAGACTCGCATTGCGATGTTGTGGTGCCGCCTCCTCCCCATGCTTTCCCCAGACCTGCGGAAGGCGGTGATTTGCAAGGGGGGGTTCTCTTGTACACGCGTAGCATGCGTGATGCAGCGCGCAATGTTTAATGTTAAATAAAAGTGTCCCTCCGCTGCTGCAGCCACTCGCTGCAGATCCAAGGTGAGCAGGCGGGACAGAGAGGCAGCCTCGCGCTGGACACCGTTCGAATGCGCAAAGTCGAAATGTACAGGATTTAATTGATCAGAAACTGTCATATTGGCTGCGGAGGAGTTACAGAGTTATGCAGTAGTTGCAAGAAAACTGTAGCGTATTGGAACATTTGAGCTACAGCTGCAGGATTCTTGGAGCGGCTATGCGCCCTGTAAAATAGCTTCTTTCTTTTGAACTGAGCTGTGGCTACAAAAGGAGCATCATCAGGAGGTAAAGACTGACACACGATGGAAATGTCTCCTTAAAACGCAGATCAGACCTGATGTTGCGGCACTTGAAGGCGTGTGTGGTTTATTTATGGAAAACTCTTGTTGTTTTGGTGTTATGGGTGTGCGCGTTGATCTACTGTATCAAAGTAAGCCTGTGCGTAACCGACGCTCAAACAGACTTTTCAAGGCAATTTCGCTTTTGTTTTCAATTTGACGTCGATTCTAAGGAAGACGACAAGGCAGCGCGATGTAAAGAGGGACATAATGTGAAGGTTGCCACAGAAGAGTGGCTCCAAGTGCTGCTGGTAATGAACCACGCTTCAGTCGGCCTCTTTTTCTTAAATAACACCCTCTCCCTAGTGGCGCAGCCTCTAGCGCAACATGCAAGATCGCGCGTGTACCACGTTGCGTTTAGAGTTGCGCACGGACTGCGCCAGTCACAAGATCTGGCCCATAATCTGCTTGCGATTTGAGTGACATTTCTGTGGCAGCAGCCAATCAGAGTGCTCCTCTCCGATCATAAGCAGCTTTCACCCGCCCCGCTTACTTACTTCACATTTATAATGCGCAGATACACCGAAAGCATAAACTTTTATTTGTATAGCGCTTTACAACAGCACCTGCTGAACAATAAGAAAGTCCAGTAAATTAGAAAGTGTGTGGAAAACACTTATTTTCCAATTATACGTGGACCTGAAGCGGTTTTGCCTTAATGTATTTGTATTGGATCTTCTTGAGCACCCAATTAGTGGTGATTTAACCCTGAACACTGTCATAAATAATAGATTTGACAAAAAAATACAGGAAAGCTCCAAAAAATATGAGCGGTGTCTCAGGAAGTGCAAATCAATTTACCACATACCTTGATTTTTGTGTATGTTCTAACAGATGTTATTCCCAGATTGCAACATAAAACATGCAAGTAATTCTTTGCTGTCTGAAATCTTTCTGAAGCGACTGTAGATGGGAGGTGTGAGGCCACCGTGGTGTTGAGTGGCGTGAGCCTGTGTCCACAGACAGATGCTGTGTGAGCGTGACGCACTCCGTCTGACAGATGGGTCATCATTTCAGATTTTGACATGAATTCTTTCCACGTACTGTCCCCATACGACCCCTCTATATTGTGTCTTTTGTCATTTTGGAAATATACATTGCTCCCTCTAGAGTGGAAGTTACACTTGTTGTTGCCATTTTCACACTGTAGCTGTATACGCCACCACCAAACCTTTCCGCTTAGGGCACCAAAATGGATTGCAGCGGCCCTGATTGGAGAATATTCTTATTTGAATGGGTTTAAGCTAATCTCCACATGAATATGGAGAGGAATTGGTGCTCACAACCACAGGTCAGTGCAACTATAGCAAAGGTTTATAACGTGTAACGTGCCAACTGGAAGACATTTACAAATGGCAATGGGCTTCTCCAATGCTGTTTGTATATAATCTATATTAAAAGTACAGTATTAGTATAAAGCAAAGGCAAGTTAAAGCTTGGAAAGCATGAAATTGTGCCTCATGAACGGTCTCTGTCCACTAGAATTATATTTTTTTAAATGCACTTAAAGCTTTTAAAGGGCTTGTCAAATCTGTAATACCCCTTTATCAAATCTCCTGTTTGTCCCTCATACCAGCTGTCTATGTGTAATAGGTCTTGATTTATTCATCTAGATTTTCCTCAGATCCCCTATCGTTCACCCACATTCTCTTCACAGCCTGGCCTGTCAGAAGAGCTGTCGATCATCACGCTCTGACCTTATATGGACTTTCTGCTGGCCCTTCAGAGTCAGGCCTCCTCCTAATAGGAAATCGGATTGACACACATGAGAGCATGGAATAGGTGTTTCTTTCAAACATCTCATTAAATCGCAACCGACTGAAGTTTATTGGGTGTATTGAGGTCATTTGAGGCTAACACTCTGTTTGAAAAAAGTGTGTAATTGTTTCTTCCCCATGGGCAGCAGGATGGTTGAGTGTTTAGTGGTCCTGCCTCACAGAAGGTGCCTTTTTTTATTCCAAGCACATGTGGGGCCTTTCTGTCTGGGTAATCAACATTAGAACAAACCAAAAGGCAATCTCGACCGTGTCTGTGGCCAAGCTCAAGATTTGAAGATGGACAATTTCTCCTCTCACCTTGCCCAAGCAGCAATGATGAATGACTCAAATGGACAAATGTATTCAAGAGGAACAATACCTTAACCCAACTGCTGACCTGGGACTGCAGTGGATGTGCTGCTAGGTCCTCGTGGACTGATGGACAAAGGCCTGAGCAGATGAGGCAATCCAAAGATCTCTGGTTGAAATCCAGCTCTGACCGCTGCATACAGTCATTTCCTAAGAATGTAGTGTTGCAGTGATTGAAATGTCTGTAGTGCAAATTGGTGGTCAAGGAACTTGCCTATACATGCCACAAACTCCTTTCCAATTTTAATGTTAGCGCCAGATCCCTCACTCTCTTATTCTGTTCTTACTGTATCTGTATGCTATTGGAGAAAGAAATGCTGAAGAGGGTGAACTATTACCGCTGATTGTGGGCGTATGTCAAGAGCGTGAGTAAGTTGTGATAAGCACAGTGTAGAATAAGTACCGGCTGATGAACCCTACTGTCGACAATCTTACAAAGATCACACAAAATTCAAGTCGTACAAGGAAAAGAATGGAATAGATTGTGAGGTTAAAGGTTCTTTGTTGTTGTTTCGCTTTGACCTTTCAAGAGGTGCACTCGACATAAAAGTTACGATGACTAATGCGGCAGCAAACTTTCCTTTTGTCCATCAGTGTTATGTAAAACTCAGGTTGAGTTTGATGGTAGACGTTTGATCAAATCGAAACTGCTGGAACTTTATGTCTCAAATAAGTCGATGTTTTGTGACTAACCGGTTCATTTCCATTCCATTCATTTTTTGACTGAACTGACCACGTGACGGCAACAAGTGTTAACATCAGTCATCCGGCAACAATCGCCAAATTAGAGCTGAGGGATCCTCAAATCCAGGTCGATAACACACGGCTGGATCTTTTTAAAGTTCTGGCAGCAGTGATGAAACGCCGGCCGAGCTAAGTCAGGAAGATCCAGAGGTATCAATACATGTGTGAAGTTGTCAAACACAGAACAGCTCATGTAGTGAAAACCCAGAGGAGCTCACGATAAAAGCCGAGCTGACGTATGAAGGAAATGTATTGTTGCATGATTTTGATTTTGATCATGAAGGGAATCTCTCTGTCATGACGCGCTGCTTTGACCTTCAGCAGATACTGATGAAAAGCATAGCCCTCTATCCCCCAGTCTGCATTGACTATCAATTTCTTTTGCCTGAGGACCAGAAAATGTGAGCTATATCTGATTACAAGTGGAAGTAATATTCTATTATTTGTGTGTTTTTGTTTGTTTTTGTCAAACTGTATGTTCATTATTTGTGACCTGGAACGGTGTTTATAATGTGTAAATGAAACCACCAAATTAAACGGGATCACTCACACATACAAAACTCCAGGTATGTTTATAACCAGGGAACAGCTTTGTAACATGGTTAAAATTTGAGACCTACAAATTTCTTCTTCTGAAACACTGAAGAGGCACCAAGAGCCTCCACACCTGCAGAGAAGTGGGGCACTACAGGAAGCAAAAAAGGCAAGGCCAGGCAAGTTTATTTGTAGAGCACATTTCATACAAAAGGCAATTCAAAGTGCTTCAAAGTTGCATAAAATTACAAGAAAACAGATAAAAATCAATAGAACATCAACATAAAAAATAATCAATTACAGTAAAAGGCAAGAGTGCAGATAAAATACTTTCAGTTGTCATATGCACGGGCAAAAAGAACTGTTTTCAGCCTGGATTTGAACATCGAGGCCTGTCTCACATCCTCGTGAAGACTGTTCCAAGTTGTAGCTGCATGAAACTGAAACACAGTTTATTATTGACTCTGGGAACCACCAGGAGGCCCCTCCCTGAGGTTCTCAGGGCCCGAGATGGTTCATACGGCTGTAACATGTCAGAGATGTACTTCGGCGCTAAACCATGACAAGCAGAGCTGTTTTAAATTCTATTCTCTGAGTGACGAGAAGCCAGTGCAGAGACCGGAGCACTGGACTAATATGGTCGTATTTCCTGGTTCGAGCAGCAGTAACCAACCTGCTGGAGACAAATGCATGGAGAAGTCTCTCTATGTCTGGTTTTGACACTTTTCCTCTGATCTTAGCAATGTTTTTCAGATGGTAAAAAGCTGCTGTTGTTATTACTTCGATGTGGCTGTTTAAGTTCAGGTCTGAGTCCATGATTACTCCTAGATTTCTAACCAGATTTTTTTGGTTTTAGAGAGAGCGACTCAAGGTGACTGATAACACTTTTTCTTTGAGTCGGTGGGCCAAAAACAATGATCTCGGTTTTGTCTGAGTTTAGTTGGAGAAAGTTGTTTTGCATCCACAAACTGATCTGTTGGATGCATTGACAGTGTATCTACGGGCCCATGTTCACCAGCCGTCAGTGACACATAGATCTGAGTGTCACGAAATGGTGACACTCTATGGTACGAAATATTGTTGCTGTTTATTAGCTGACCCAATGGAAGCATTTACAAGTTGAAAAAAAGGTATCCGGGCAAGACTCACATCTAAGCCACACATGCCTTTTATCTCTACTGGTGTTCTGGCTAATGGACGTTCACTGAAGAATAACAGATTAACTGATAAGCTCCTCCCAGAAGATGGTGAAAGACTGTTGTGGAGAGGAGGGAGCTGCACAGGAGGAAGAGCAAGGAGGAGGTGGAGCTGACCAGTGCAGGACACCACGCTCTGAAACAGGGACAAACCCAGGAGGACCTCAGAGGAGCACCGAAAGCTGCCAGCCAGGTTTCTTTCAGGAGCTACGGTTTCCCCGACCTCCAGAAACATGCTGGTCAGGTTGGCCCACAGTGAAGGCGCACTCAGTCACAGCGGCTCAGGACTAACACCTGAACACAATTTGGTGCACGGTTGTACAATGACAAAGAAAGCACTTAACGTACTTACTAAAAGCTCAACAAGTCTATTATGCCCGTATGAGTCTCCTGTATTTAATAGCTCCATAAGATAAAATATCTTACTGAGTTGTTGTTTGTGCATGTTACCACCATATAACCACCATGCACAGTGTAAATCAGGTAATGAGGTCAGGAAATCAATCAAACCAACCCTCAGTGGAACAAACACAGGGCAAAATAGACGGGCCGCCCCACTTTTCACTGTTTACTTTTTATTTGCTAATGCACATGAGGCGCCTAATGGAAATGGTTAATGGTCCTGCCGGTGTGTTGCTGGCCTATTTCATTTTTTATTTAAATTGCCCGTCTTCTACGCATAGACGGCCGCCATATTACCACTCGATAACATTGAACCAAGACTGGACTCTTCAGTTACTGTCTATGTTTTGACATACTAATAAATTATATATGATGATGATGAGAATTATTGTTAGAATTATTGATGTTCTCATAAAACAGCTTCCACTATGTTGCATATCCCTGAGTGACCGGGGTCTTCTTGGCTGGAGCTAATCTGTCATTTCCCTGCATGCATTAATGATCTATAGATGCTACTGAGCTGAGCTGAACTTTCCTTTAGATGAGATGTAGAAAGAATATCAGTGTACTGTTACTGATATATTCTGTGGTATATGCTGTCTTTGTGCCCTGGATCATCCCCACCTGTAATGCAGTCAACCACTGCAGAGTCATCATAGAACCTCAGAAGGGATAAAAGGCCCTGTACCTGATTGTTGTTGTTGTTAGTCATTTAAATTTTCCCTACAAGGGCAATAAACTAACCCTTACATTGTGTGTTGTGTCCAAACTCATCCCCTTTAACAATCCTAAAACATTTCCAATAGGAATGAGTTTAATATAAACATGTTTCACAACTTTCATTTTCACTGGCACAAAAACCTAGTGATACAAATTCAAATTTGAGATTAGATGCTGGGGTTTTTGTTTTGTTATTGTCTCAGTTCATTATGTACTGGAAGAAGAGGACAAATAAAGTTTTGTTTCAATAGTAGAATAAAATCAAGTTTGGGGTTGAAAGACAATCCAGCCATCCCCCTCCTTCCCACCTGATTGGACCTGACAGGCTGGTTCACAGGAAACCTCGTCTCATTGGTCAAAGTTAAGGCACCGGGGATTTTGATTAGTGTCTGAGATCCTAAAGGGATGAGACTTAAGAGAAAATATCATTATCTTATGTCACTTACATTACGTCCAATTGCAGGTCCAGTTGTCAATTATATAATCTATTACTTTTGTAAAACATTTAACCTATCCCTTTAAAGGGGCTAGATGCAAGTTCACTATTTAATACTCACTGCTGCCACCTCAGGTCATACGTGTAACTGCATTTACATGTTAAACTCTTTAAACTCTATGTTAAACTCGTGCATGACGGCAATTCGGACCCGAAGTAACACATTTTTGAGTGACAGTGCAGGATTTTAGAAGCAGTTGTGGTGAACAGGTCTGGGCTCATTCTACACTTTAGGACATTGTTGGAACATGTAAGGGGAGGGAAATACATAATTTTGACATTTTTAAACTCCGTATAGTCGCTTTAAGTTGACTCAACAAGGGCTTATATTTTCATTGTTATAGTGAGGTTTGGGTGTAGATTGGTGGAAGTATTTTTTTTCCATGGAATGTTTACAAAAAATGCTGGAAAACAGTTTTCTCACAAGATTCAATGAAATTGAGTGACTCTTTGTGAGTTTCTCTCATTTATTGCCAAGTCTTCACTATTGATTTCACTCTGTGAAAGAGAAGGAGACAGCCAAAGCTGTTTTTCTCCTAGGTAAGCAGATATCTGAACACATATTTGTTGTGTAAAGTTTCCGCTCTCCCAGTGCAAACGTTAGTGTCTCCCCTGTGTTTCTTTCTAATGGCTTGTTAGCACAAAACCTCCAGAATGAGTCACAGTTTGTACTAGAGCTAAAGGGAAGCTTGTTACGGTGTCGTGTGTGGCGTCATGTTGTGTCACAGAGTTAGTTGCGAGAAAAAATTGGAACTGCTTTCTGTTGCATTCACAAATTTGCACATACTGCTTATCAAGACAAACCATACGGCCAAGACAAAATGTGTCAACGAAAAGTACTGGAAGGTATTCTCTGCATCACCAACTTCTCCATATGTTCACTGTCCCTCCTGCATCTCATACTCCAACATGATCTGATCCATGAGCTCCGGTCAGGATTAGTTTCTTGCGCCTCCAGGCAAACAGCGTCATGGTTGCCAGTAAATATTTGCTTTTAGAGGCTGTTTGACTGAGATTTGGCCAAGACTAGTTGCTGTTTTGTGATTCTTTGATTTCAGTTTCTGGGAGCAGAAATGCTTTTAAATAAGTCCAATAAATAAGTGAGTTTTTGATAGCAACAATATAGTTCCAAGAGATGCTGCATGCTTTCTATCCAAAAAAGACTCCCAGTTAATCGCAACTCTATGTTTTATCCATTCACTGTCGAGAAACCTGCTAGTAGTTCACCAATGCTAATGAAAAAGCAACAGATCTCGACTGCAAAAGCCTTGTGAATAAATCAAATCCCTTTATGAGTCTGTTTCCTGGTCCCTCCCTTTCTTCTGAATGTGTTTTTGTGCACAGGGTTACAAATGCCCCCCAGCGGAGTGGAGACGGCGACGCTGATGTGGATGATTGACAGCTGCGATGATGTAACGCGGTCGGAGGACACAGGAAGGACGAGCGAGCGGCCGCCACAGACACTTGTAATTGTCACTTTTCTCTTGCTTTTAGACTTGACGAGGGCCACAATGACTTGCAAAAATGTGGGGTATGTTCCGGCCCGCTCTTAATAAAAGATACTGGCAGTATACAATTAGAAGCTGCTTTTGCATTTTCTTGTGTTTCAAGGCTTTTGCCAAATGGATTTAGAGGTCATTTTTCATTTGTATTTTTTTGGCAGGCTAAAATGTTTGTTTCACTGTCGTTTCCCAGGGCCGTACAGAAGCACATTTACACATCTGACAGCAACCACAGACCTTCTTTTCAGGTATACTCCAAGATTATCCATGTGGTAGTAAAAGATATTAACCCCATAACTTTGTAATCTCAAAACTCCCTCCTTAATAAAAGCAAACACAATGTCAGGCGTACTATTCCATCTTTCAGGAAAATGCACTGCTGCCACTGCCTCGGCGTGTCTCTTTTTGTTTTTCAAATGCAGAGTCAGTCATCCGTGTCCGGATATGAACATCTTCAAGGACTATTTTCTCCCTTTTGGTCAAATACGTCACGAGAAACAAGGAAGAAAAAAAAAAAAACTATCTATTAATAGAAGCTTCACTTGGAATCAGCTTCAACCCAGCGACCTGACGACCTCAAAGTAATGTGTACATTATGGAAGAGGCTGTGAGGAAGGGAGAGTGCTCCGTTTAAATTCTGCATAGAGATAAAAAATATAAGACCTGAGATGTTCTGACATGCAGCGTGGGTAAAAAAAAATAAAAAATCTGCTCATGAAACGTTTGTCAGTGATTGAAAACTGACCTTTTGGGAGGATCTTTGAACAAAAGATTTGTCAGTGCTGTTACCCTCTTACCCCCCGCATTAAGAAAGCTTGTTTTAGGTAGTGTTCACGTGACAACGCAACATTCTAAAGAGCCCATAGATACAGACGGCATCGCATCATAGAGGGGGGCGTGGCCTCGCCGTGTGTTTTCACTCTTTTTAGCCTTTCACTCTTTAAGCTTATTTATCACATACAAATAAAGTCAAGTCTAAATCGGGTCCATTTGGATGTTTATTAGCAGTTTGTTCAGTACAAAAAACAGCAGTCGTAGCTAACGCAAGCTAGCGTTAGCATTAGTACGAATGTTTATGAATTCATGGGCTGTAGAACCACTTTGCTCCTCTCCGTGTCTTTGTATCTTTATTTAGTAGAAAACTATATTCATAATTCAGCATTTGTTGAAGTAGTTTTTAAATAATTAGAGAAAGTTTAGATTTTTTCATATATGAGCCGTCGGTATCTGTACGTTTGTTAAGTGATGACGTCACAGCTCTACTGCCGGGTCTGCAGATGTGCGAGAAACTACAAAAAACTCTTTAATGCCACAATCAATATTTCTGAAACTCAACGGAGACTTACTGAACATACTTATTTATCAGGCCCATTAGTCAAAAATGCTGCACCTACTGCTCTAAAAGTAATGTTTACCTACATCGGTACATCCGGGTTAGCGGAGATAAATGCTAACGGCGCAGCAGCGATGCTAACCCTGGAAGTAGGGACTTTAGTAAATATAACTTTTTTAGCAGTAGGTGCATTTTTGGCTATACTGAGTCTGAGAAATAAGTAGGTTCAGTAACTCTCCGTTGAGTTTCAGAAATATATTCTCTCGCATATTTGCCGGTATATTTTGCCGGACCCGGAAGTGGAAGTTGTGGCGTCACACTTAACAAACGTATAGTTGACTCTCTATAAAATTGACTCTGTGCATAACTTTAAAACATAACAACGCCGCCCAAAAGTGACTTCCTGTTTCGATCCAGCACACCAAAATAAAAGCACCATCATATTCATTAGTTCAACTTTCTTTCTGCCTAACTATTAACAGACAAAACACTTAAAATGTGTGTATTTAATTATATTCTTGTAATGTTGAGTCAATTGAGGTTGAAGGGCAACTGAAAATTCCTCGTTTTTGGTTAATATCTCATTACTGGGAGAATCCACATGAAACAAAAACTGTCTCAAAGTTCATTTTCACATATGAACTAATGTCCAATTATTTTCTCTGAAAGGCATCCCATAAGTGGCGACAATATTCGAAAACATGAGTGTGATATTGGTCAGTAGAAAGGACTTTCAGACATGAAAATATTACGTCAGGTTTGTGAATCCAATCACTGTGAAACACTAATGAGGAAAAACATTTGTCAGTTTTCGTTTTGAAGATTCCTCACAAAAACTGTATTTCTCCCATAGAGTGGGTATTGGCCCCTGCCCTCCACCTGACATTATGACATCATCACATTCTAAATCGTGAACGCAACCTATTCAGCTTTATCCTAATCTAAAAGCTTCTTGACTGGAGCTTACAGCCTTTGGGCCAAGCTAAGACCTGCAAAACTGAACGTAACTTTTTTATCGCATTGTTGCCATGTTTTTGTCACATTTTTGTCATTTTTTTTCTTTTGTTCATGAAGCTTATAGATTTGGGTAAAGCCAAACTGGAGAAAATGTGCTCGGTTCAGGTGGGGTGTTCACTCAAATGCTAGTAAAGCACTTGTTTTTGCCCTGCCAAGAAGGATTGGACAAGGACCGTATGTCTTGGGGCAGTCATGCACGTTAGGACATTACATTTGCTCGTCTGTTTTGCTGTTTAAAATCCAAAAACAGCTGCTATCACCACTACTAGAACTACTGCTGCTCTAACTACTGCTGTCATTTCAACTATCTTTTGATAAAGTACACACTTACACACAACAGGAAGGACATTTGTGTTTTCATACTTGAATAAAAGAGACGGATAGTGAATCTTTTTCATTAAATTAAATCTTCAGAGGATATTCATATTCTGCACCGAGTATTGAAAACCATTGACGCCCCGAGTCCCGAGATTTACCCGATTTCCTTTTCATGAAAAGATTTAAAGAGATGCTTGAATGATGCCTTTCCTTTTCATGAGTTGAAATTTGAAATGAAAATCCCAGGGCATTACAGTGATATTACCATAGTGGCATCATGGTCACAGTAAGGTTGCTGGTCGCTACATAAGAGGGCATCCGACATAAAAGACCTGAGAAATCATTGTGCGACTCGTTTAATTGATTCTTTATCTAAAACAATATAAAATTTAATGATGATTAAATAAACCTCAACGTCCAACACCCTCATACATCTGAAGCTGTCCGATGGAAAAGGTCTCTGTATGAACCATCAGTGGCATGTAATAATAACTGCAGACAGAAAGGTGTGAGACTGTGCAGTATAGACAGAGGTGACACAGAGGAAGTCCAGCGAAAGCCTTCAACACGAATCAGTTCAGACTGGGCCGGAGACAGAGGTCAGGCCTGAGACCAACCGACCGTTTTCTCTTGACCTCCTCAGCTCATCCGACAGTGATGAAAAATCACCGAAAAGTATATGTCAGGTGATTTACCGCACATTTTCTGAAACCTGGTACAGAGTTTTTCCTTTTTTCCAAAAGTTGTCTAAACACTGAGACCACTTATCACTAGTTCTCTATCAATCAATCAATCAAAACTTTATTTACAGAACGCCCTTTTCATGCAATGTTGTAGTGGAAAGTGCTTTACAGTGCTTTTCTGGGTACAGATGAACCTGGTAAGGAATCAGAGGAGCCGTTTATCTCAAGAAAAGATAGAGAACTATCTGTTCTTAGATACTCATCCGTTCTCTATTTGTGAACAGATCTTATTATTGTGAGATACCAGGGCAACGTTACAGTGATTGCTGTAGTGAGTCCAGACGGGGGCCCTTTCTGTGTGGAGTTTCTATGTTTTCCCCGTGCCTGTGTGGGTTTCCTCGTGGTGGTCGGTTTTCCCTTACCACAAACATGTACAATACGCTGGGTGTGTACCTATGTTCCCCGGGTGTGATTTTATTTCGTAAGTGAGTTGGAACATCAACCAATCACAAGTCATGAGAGTGAAACATCATACATGTATCGATCAGGTTAACCCTGACCCTGCCCTAGCCACTAACCTTAAAGGAACAGGTCCCCGTTTTTCCATACTGAGATATGTTCTTGCCTGAGCTTAGACGAGTTGATGCGTACCTGTCTGGTCTTTACGTGTGCGCTCAGTCACACAAAAAGGACCAAAGATGTGCGGCCAAACGGGGTGAAGTTAGAAGCGACTATTTAGATACGGTTACATGAGCAGTTACAAGATCCAAGTCTAGTTACACAAAATGAAATCGATTTTCTAAGCGGATAAAAAGGGGTACTAAATTGTAAGGCGTGATAACACCTTAGGAGCACTTAGTCCGTGCAGTGATATCTTCACTTTACTGCACGGACGTCAAAGTGCTCCTAAGGCAGGGGTGTCGAAGCGGTTTTGCAGAAATTCTGCCCCCATAGCGAGTCGTGGGCCGCACATATTGTAAGGGACTGTGGCCTAATTAATAAAAACGGCTTGCAGCATATCAGCTTTATTGGCCTGTGTCACGTTTCTCAAAGTGCTACATAGGCATTATTTGTTCACTCCACAGTCGATGGCGTTAAGTGACTATTATAGCCATAGCCGCCCAGGGGCAGACTGACCATTTACCACATGGTTATGATATGCTGTTTATATCCTGTTCTCTAATCATGTCAGTGCCCTCTGCTGGACACGTGTGGAATTCTTTCCTTTAAAAAATGTAAGCTGCCCCCTAGTGGCTGGATTGAGTATTCTGGTTGGTTCTTCAAAAAATCATAACTCTGCACAGGAATTGGCTAGAGACTTTTTTTTTTTTTTACATAGTCAGAAATTCATGCTCTACAAAGGGTCACATTAAATCATCTCGGCGGCCGCGTGTTACTACTCACGTAACTGTATTTAAATATGGAAAACGTCATCCCCGTTTGGTCCCATAGAGGAGAGGTCTTTTTGCGTGACTGAGTAAAGACCAGACACGTGTGAAGACCGACAGGTACGCATCAACTCCTCCTAAGTTCAGGTAAGAACGTATCTCAGTATGTATAAACGGTGGCCTGTTCCTTTAACCTCTTACCACCCACCAAAACCAAATGCATTTTCTCCTCTTTTGCCTTTTTTTCTCATGTTTTCTTTTTCATCTCATTTTTGTCACTGTAAAAGTAATGTATAACTGTAACATCATGAATTGCAAATGTAATGTACATGAACAAGGGGTCGGCACTTATAAGCTTTTGCTTCAGTCGACTCCCTTTGAGCTTCCATTAACTGTATGACTGTGAAACTCTGGAGAAAGAGAAAATGTTAATTGCTCAAATAAAACTACACAAACAAACACAAACTTTTTGCAGCATTTTTTTCACTTTTTTGTTGCTTTTTTGTCACTTTTTTGCTGCATTTTTGTCACTTTTTTGCTGCATTTTTGTCACTTTTTTGTTACTTTTTTGCTGTATTTTTGTCACTTTTTTGCTGCATTTTCATCACTTTTTGTCGGCATTTTTGTCACTTTTTTTGTTTTTTGCTGCATTTTTTGTTACATTTTTTGTTGCTGTTTTGTTACTTTGTCATTTTTTGCTGCTGTTTGTCACTTTTTTGCTGCTTTTTTGTTGCATTTTCATCCTCATTTTCTTCTAATTTTTTTGTCACTGTTTTGATGCTTTTTCCCCCCAAAAAAAGTTATCATATTTGGAGAATTTGGAGAACTGGAGAAAACATGCCCAGGTGGGAGTTAAGAGGTTAAGGATAGTGGGCTGGTGCCTAATCTTAATACATCTATGTTCCTCCACTTTCAATTAAGATGGTAACATAGGTACCGGGGAACATAGTGCTGACCCCCAAAACGCCAGGATGGAGAATGTGTCAAAGTGACTTAGAAAAACATAACATGTAGTCTCACTTATTTATGATATATTTTCTCATGAGTCAGGATACTTTAAAGGTAAAGGGAAAGGACTTCATGCCGCTCGACTTGCTCCATGTCTTCTGCATGAGACAATCTGCTACTGCTCCATGGAGATTGAGAGTAATCTACATCTGTCTCCATTTGTTCTGGAAGAGATCAACACGCCGCATATCTCTGATTGGTTCGCTCTGCGCCTGTTAGTCTCACCTTGAAATTGCATTCAATGGACGCAGTTCCAGATGGTGCTTGCGAGGATTTGGTACAATGCCAGAATAATGAAACATCATAACAGCCCGGATCAAGGATGCGATCATGTCCTGGAGGCATGACGTTTCAAAAAATCCTTGGCTTTAACAACAAATAAACGCTTGCTCTCTCGTGTGGCTACAGTTTCCCTTGTACTCCAAGGTAACTGTAATAAATCATAGCTGTAATCACATTGTGGTTGATAGAGAGACTTTGGGCTAAATTTCTCTTAATCTCAAAGGAAAACGTCCTTATTTCTGTGGCATTCACCTGTGTCTGAGTTCCAGTCTATTCCCAGGATGCTCGCAGCTCCGGGTCCTGTGGAAGTGTCTTGGCATCATCAGAGACAATGTAGCAAACCCTGACCTCCTCCTCCTTCGCTGGGACTGTCCTGTAACAAGCTCTGGCCATGTTGTTTCCGTCAGCTGCTCGAAAGGTCAGTGCTCTTGCCGTCTGAGGCAGCGTGACCCGGGCAGTCTCACAGGAGCTCTGATTCACTGACACACTTTACATAGCGAGTGTACCTTCAGCCATTTCTGGGTCAGGAGGAAATGATGTCGCCGTTCTTCACACGTCACACAGGTCTATACGTGTAGGATTGATGGGTATATTTCTACAATAACAAGTAAAATGCTTCAATCAGGTGTTGTTTGAAAGTGAACATCGACGACATTCGGTTGTTCGTACTCTCCAGTATTCGACTGACCAACGGAGATCCGGGATGTTTGGAAAGTTTTGCGACATAGAGATCTGCGAGAGTGGCATTCCCATCACGCTGCTCCGTATTTGGAGTTTTTATGCTCATGGCAGTCATGATTTCGTCACTGTAGCCCTCATCTCGGCACAGCTCTGCAGCAGATGAGAGTAGACAGGCTCTCCACTGCTGCACTGCGCTGGAGGTGCCTTATCATCAGCACTATATTTCCGTCTGCTTTCCAGGAGTCGTCCTACACAGCGTCAAGCGTAGAATCCTCCTTTTTGTTTCAGGTCATTAAAGATCCTACCCATTCAAATTAATAATTGTCGAAAAATGTTATTATTTCAAGTGCTGGGAAGTAATATTAGTAAGGATTTGGACACTGTCATTGTCAGTAACTCCAGAATGTACAGTTGCCTTTCAGCGAGAACATTGATGCTTTGATCATGTCAGCTTGTATTGCACACTGCTGTACTATCCTTAGGCGAGGCTGGTGGCAGTTGAGGAGGTTGTAGGAACAGAATGGTAATTTGGGGGTGCTATCCTTAGTTGGAGTTTGAATTGGGATCATTGTAAAGATAGCTTCTGTACGTTGAATGTTGGATTGGATAAATAAATGAACAAGAATGAGAAAGAAAAATGCAATCGTGCACAGTGATTGTATGTTATATTTCTGTAACAGTTTGTGCAATCTTTAACGCTTGCTCCCACTGACCCTCTGAAAGTTCAAAGGCGATGCCGCTTCTCGTCGTTTGCGCTGTTTTAAAGTCTGCACATGGACTTCATTAGAAATTCCCAGCTGTGAGGTCGGTAGGGACAATTTGATCATTCTGAAAATATTGGTCGAGGCCCAACGCAAAACCCCATGGGCCCCTTGATCAGACGCGTAGCAACTCCGAGTTCAGATTTAATCCAAGTGACTGATCGACCCCCTCTTTGTTTTTGTCAAAACGGAAGACGCCATCTGGGTCAGTTTTGTCCAGGTTAGAGCAGCCCGTGTTTGGTTTGGGCAGATGGGTCCGGGCGATGTGCCAGAGGCAGAGCAAGGGACATCACTCAATGTCACTGTTTAAATCAAAGTAAATAAGCGAAACTACGGGGTCTCGGGATGTCTTCGAAACACCAGCAGCATCTAAATGGAGCCGTGTCCTGTCCTTCTGTGGCATGGCATTGGGGATTAGACGTTATTTTTAACAGATTAAAACGGAACAATCGATGGTTATGGATATTATTCCTTGGGTTGTGACTTTTGGTTATTGGATGAAAGTGTGTCCCAGTGCCCCACCAGCTAAGAACCACTACTCTAAATTACCCAAATAATGTGAGAGCGAGTTGTTGTTGGCAGTATTTGCAGCAATTCTGCACTGCATTACTGGGATGTGCTCCAGGCAGCCTTTAAGGGAATAAACAGAAGGTGATGAATGCACAGCCAGTAAAAGTTTTAGTTTATTTTGTAATGAATACAGTAGCTGCACACTTTCAAGTATTGCTGTTACTATGACTTATCAGAGATTCAAAGAGCTGGAGCATCATCACAGTGATAACTTATTTAAGCCGCGACCAGCACATCAATGAGATCCCTCACACGTAAATGAGGATAATGAGACAAATTAACCTTGTCTTTGGAGGCAAATGAGCTCTGCTATTGAGATAATTAACTCCCAGACACTATACACCCTGGGCTCCTATAATAAGAAAAAGGCAACCTTCTTTGAGTGACAGGGTTTGATGTGTTTTGGAAAAAGTTTAGTGCGCCGAAGATTTCTCAGTTTGTGCATTTATTCAACAGTGTTATAATTATGTTTTTTTTTTTTTTTGCTTTTGCTGTTTTTGAACTGCTGGGGGAAAAACTGCTGCCCAAAGGCCTGGAGGTATTTTCTCCGCACATTGTGAGTTGGAGACTATACAGGGATTTCCATTCTGGGCCTGTTTACACTATTTGATGCTGTGATGTGGTCACTCACCTTGTCTTGTTTAGGGAGGAAAACAAAAGCCTTTAATGGCTTGCTTAAACCGCTTTAACCTTTTCTTGCTGAGTGGTTTCGGAGACAGAGGCTAAGCAGAGTCTGGAGACAATGTTGAGGGGCTGGTCTCCATGGATACGGCAGGTGCATTCAGACCAAAGGAAGCTTCTCCGGTCTCTGACAAATCCAAGTCTACACTTCTGAGGCTCCCGACAGCGACAAGAAACGCTGTAATCCAATAACGACACCACACTGCGGATAATGTGATTGCTGTGGGTTTTTTTTATTAAACAACAAAGTGACATGACGAGGGCTGAGAGGAATACTAATGGAGGGTATGCACTTTATTCTTACTCTGATGATACAAAGTAGGTAAATCAGAACTTGTCAAGCGCAGTGGGCGGTGAACCTGGTGACCCTCCAAATGTAGACTCTTCACAACTATCTGGGTTTCTTAAGGCCAAAATTCTGTGTTTGTTGTCAATGTGTTAATAGATCCCTGAGAGACTTTTTGGCCATTTTTCAGAGAATATGAAAGATAACACAAAATGTTTATTTCACTCATAGTTAGTGGTTGTGCTCAGTTGACCCTGATCAAAAGTTTACATACCACAGTTTTTTAAATAGTGTATTTCCCCCTTTAACATCAATGTGGTAGTGGTAGTTGTGGAAGGGCCTCTTTATTTCCTCGGATGGTTAAACCAGTTCCTGTAAATTCCGGGGCTGTCTGTCATGAACTGACAGCCCAGTCAGTTCATGGGGACATCTCTGCACGTTTGAGATCTCCCCCCAGAACCTTCACTTTGCTGTAGCCAATGAGAGGTCGCCAAGGCCTTGTACTTTGGATCGTTGTCATGTTGGAACGTCCAAGTGTCTCCCATGTGCAGCTTCCAGACTGATGAGTGACACTTTTCCTCCAGTATTCCTTAATAACATGTTGCATTCATCCTGAAATCAATTTTGACCAAATTCCCTGAAGCTCACACGTCCCCAAAACATCAGTGATCCCGCTCCGTGTTTCACTGTATGAACGGTGCATCGTTCATCACATCCATTTTGGTTTCATCGTTCCAAATGACATTGTTTCAGAACTATTGAGGCTTGTCTCTATGCTGTTTGGCATATTGTAAGAGGATCATTTGTGGCATTTGCGAAGTTATGGTTATCTTCGGGTGACATTTTTCATCAAGTGCCTCCTTATTGTGCATCTTGAAACAGCTACACAACTTGTTTTTGTTGCTGAAATTTTTGTTGGTCGACCTGATCGTGGTTTGGTTTCAACAGAATCCCTAATTTCCCACGTCTTGATTAGTTTGAACACCGCTGATTGGCATTCGAGGTGCCTTGTATATCTTTTTATATCCCTTTCCAATTTTATACAGTTGAACTACCTTTTCTCACAAATCCTTTGGCAATTCTTTTGCTTTCCTCATGATTCAGAAACTGGATGAAAGATGCAAGTGTCTGTCAGGAGCCCAAAAACTCACTGACCTTTTTACACACACAATTACAAACACAGGTCACAGGTGAGGATGCTTACCTATAGCAGCTATACGACCCCGTTTGTATCCACTTGTGTGCATATTATCAGGCCAAAATCACAAGGGTATGTAAACTTCTGAGCACCACTGTTCTGTTATCGTTCATGTAAAAGCACAAGTGTGTCCACGGCTCTTTTCTGTACTTTTTAATGTAAATAATGTGTCTATCCAATGATTAGTCTGTGGACAATGTTTACTGGTTCCCCTAAAATGAAGGATTAGCGTTTAATTTATACCATTCGATCCCAAACTCTGGTTCAGACCCCTGTTTTCACAAGGTCAGGGAGATGGGATCATCAGGTGGTACGTCTTGAATATTTTATGACTTCGGGAGAACGCTGTTTGTCGCTGAGGAAAACAGATTTGAAATGCATGATTCATGTGTTGATTAGGTAAAGGTAAAAATCCATCAATATTTTCCAGAAAACAATGTCCTTGAAGTCTGTCACGGTTTGCCCACGATTTTTCAAGACTTTTTTTTTGTTTTCCTTTTCAAATGTTTTTTCCCGTAGTTTGTTGTGCTCATCCCACTGTGAAAAGATCTGTTGTTATTCAATTGCCACATTTATTTCAGTTGTGACCTTTGCAAAGGTGAGGGAGGCTTTATTGTGCGCCTCTCTCTCTCTCCTGCAGAGCCACCGCGGTCGCCATTCAACGCATTCACCTGCATAACTTGGAAATGACTCATGTTCTAAAGGAGTAAATGAGGACAGCGAATGAATGAATTTGTCTAGTAATAGGTTGAAAGGACTGGGTAGCCTAAAATATTCTCAAGTGAGAGCTTTTTGACGCCCAAAAACTCCAAGCAGTTTAACCTCTTACCCTGGCCTCAACCAAGTGTATTTATTTCGACTTTACCCAAATCGAAAAGCCTCTCGACTGGAGATTATACAGGCAACCTATGTCCGACAAGACTGATCTAAGATTTTGTCACTTTTTCGTCATATTTTTGTCGCTTTTTTGTAACCATTTTGTTGCCTTTTCGTCACTTATTTGCTGCCTGGTTTTGTTGCTTTTTCATCACTTTTTGTCACCTGTTTTTATGCTTTTTTGCTGTATTTTTGTCATCTGTTTGGGTGCTTTTTCGTCACTTTTTGTCACCTGTTTTTTATGCTTTTTCATCACTTTTTGTCGCCTGTTTTTGTTGCTTTTTCATCACTTTTTGTCGCCTGTTTTTGTTGCTTTTTCATCCCTTTTTGACACCTGTTTTTATGCTTTTTTTGCTGTATTTTTGTCATCTGTTTTGATGCTTTTTCATCACTTTTTGTCACCTGTTTTTTATGCTTTTTCATCACTTTTTGTCGCCTGTTTTTATGCTTTTTTTGCTGTATTTTTGTCACCTGTTTTGATGCTTTTTCATCACATTTTGTCACCTGTTTTGATGTTGTTGTTTTTCATCTCTTTTTGTCACCTGTTTTTGTTGTTTTTTCGTCACTTTTTGTCGCCTGTTTTGATGCTTTTTTCAAGAAGCCTTTAGATTTGGGTGGAGTCGCACTGGAGAAAGTGTGCTCGGTTCAGGTTTACATACAACTGCATTTGACAGGTTTTTCGGTTTCGTCCAATGATAGTTTGATGTGAGTAATTTAACTCAATTTGATCTAGGACCCATTGGTACAGTATGGTTTCCAGCTATGGAAATTCTACCTCTTTGCGAGTCACATTTCCATAAATCAAGCAAAACTGGGTAGAATTGATCAAAAGCTTGATTAATTACCTATATTTTGGTGTGTGTGTGTGTGTGTGTGTGTGTGTGTGTGTGTGTGTGTGTGTTTTTTTAGCAAAATTATCAAAATGTGCTGTTTTCTTTCTCTACCCATTATGCACAATTTGTATTTGTGAGCGAACATGAGGTTGCCATCAGCCAACACTCAGAGCCTGTATTGAACATGCTGAGGTGTGTCAGTTGCACTGCTGTTCTACCACCGAGCCAAAGTGCAGTTTTAAGTATACTTTTTACAACACAAGCACTGCATACCAGGACGATACAGCGTCAGTGGTACTCGCATTTTTACTGAAGTTTGGTCAAGTCAGATCTTACCTTGACAAGACCAATTTATGGGGAAAAAGTCACTGTCGGAAATGTACCTGCTGGCAGTGATTCTCCACGGGGTCGCTCAGATGTGGCAGAGGATAGGACGGTTCAGATTTGAGTGCTGAGGAGGGCTCACTTTTCAGCTGACGAGGCGTTACATCCTGTACTTCCCTTTTGGATCCAGTGTCCTTGTCTTTGAGAGAGTATTATCTGTGCGCGCTCTCTTCACCGCACCATTTCACTCCACGGACACGCACTTACTATGCTGTCCGCAGCACTGCCAAACGGGATTTATGGGCTTTGTGGACTAAGTGTGGACGATGTGGATTTTAACTGAGTGACTTCAGGTGGTCTGACTAATAAAAGCCGCATTGATGTCTTCTTTGACAAATTCTGATGATGAGGCATGATGGAATTGGAGGTCTAGCGGTGCGTGGGCCGTAGCTCAGTTGGATTCCCCAAGTCATATGACAAAAACTCCAACGGCCGCCAAATTTACATCGGTCGCTGATTATTAGCACAAATTCTAAAGAAGTTTTTGTATGAACTTGTCGGTTAGAAAATGCATTATTGATCTAATACAGCTTTAACAAAAATAGTTTCACTTCCTGATTGTTTAAAGTGCAGATAACAAGTTTTAATGCTTTTGAAAATATGAATTATTTAGATAGATAACATCTGTTGTAAGTAAATAATTGTCATTATATCTCAGTGAAGCAGAAATGGAATGAAGTAATGTTGGGCAGAAAAAGTATGAATATAGTTTTCTACTAATTAAAGATGCAAAGACATGGAGAGGAGCAAAATAGTTCAACAGCCCAAAAAATAAATAAGTAACGGAGCATTGTGCTATTGCTAGCGCTAGCCAGTGCTAGCTACGACTGCCGTTTTTTTTCCGCTTCTACTGAACAATCTGCTGTGAATAAACATCCATATGGACCTGATTTAGACTTTATTTGTATGTGATAAATAAGTTTATGTTTTGCTACAAAACGGCTTAAAAGTGTGTAAACAATTGTGTTTCCCAAAAGATTCTGTTTTCCCCCTCGGCAAGGCCACGCCCCCTTCTATGGCACGATGCCGTCTGTATCTGTTGCAGTTTGACTCATTTCCCATTGACTTAACATTGTTGGCACGACAACAGTTTCAAATTGTTGTCCTCTATCTATGTCACTTCCTGTCAGTGTCCAATAAGGAAATGAAACTATAAACATCACAAAAATGGTCAATCTAAAGAAAGCTGGGGGAAAAGGCTGACATTGTCACATTGCTGTTGTAAAGCTATGGCAAGTGTGTTTACTCTGCAATCGTCACTTCCTGGTTATCTAGCCGACTGGATGACACTAATCTGAGATGGTAACTCAAAGCTTCTACTTGCTGACAGTATCTAAGTTTCATCGAGATGAAACTTAGATGACACAAATGCCATGTCAGCAAAGTCTCCATTATAATACAAACAGCATAAAGCACTGATGAAATATAAGGTTTTGCTGTCACTGCACAAAAACCAAACCAAGGTTATAATGAAACAATATATCCCGCAACAAGCAATTTGTCAACACGCCCAGCAACTAAAATCAGAAGAATAAATGAAAAGTAAGGCATGCAGGCGTTTTTTGACGTCTTTTTTTAGAAGTAGAACGTGTGAAACAGTGAAATATATGACAGAAATGGACCAGGTGGGGCTAAAAGCTAAGTCAAGAAAAAGAAAAGCCATTAGTAACTTGTGTGAAAAACAGTTGAACAAGACATTTGTATAAATGATCTGCTTTCTGCTGGAGGTGTGTCACTTGTTCCTCAGTCCTGCACTTTTCCTGGTGAGCTAAACACCAGACTGGCTGCATCAGTTTGTTGTACTAACCACTGTCCAAAGCCCAACAATCCCAGACTGAAAAATGCCCCAGCACGCCACTGACATCATTTCCCTTTCAACAAGATGAGAATCTCTTCCATACTTGTGAACCATAAGAGATTGTTTTTATCCTTTCATAGTAAAATAGGGCAGACAGTTATAACAGTGGACTTAAGAGCCTGGCCATCTGAAGCTGCCTGTAGCTGTAAAAGTCATGCAGTGTGTTTTCTCTCTCTCTCTGCTGGGCTGTTTGCCGTTTTGACCGCTGCCCTATCTCACCAAGGTCTCTGTTTGTCCTTGGAGCAAGGCAGTTTTATATGAAGACCACAATTGTATTCAGCCTGGAATTAACGAACGAGACCATTTCTTTTTCCATGTGTATTTTAGTGGTAAAGTGATAATATTACCATGCTGGATAGATATCACTCTAAAGCAGTAAAAGAGAGTTAAAAAAAAGGTGCCAAGAAAGAATTCTTCATTCTCAACTGTATTGTGATACTAATGAATCCAGCTGGGATTGAAAAATAAACCTTGTTCATCATTCGCAAGGCATTGGATCTAAATTTGATTCATTTGATTTATATGATCTTGCAAATGTGGGGAGAAACGGGGACTCACCCGGGGTACGCTTCACACAGACAAACAAAAGGTTACATAAATCGTGCTTTTTTTAAAAATAGTTATTCTCGGTGGTATTTTCTCGCATGTCTGACGTCAAGGGATGCCCAATTAGCAAGCCAGATGAGACAAAAAAAGTCACTTGGGTGAAGCTTTTTGTGTGAATCCAACATTTCTGAAGCAAAACAAGCTCAGTCGTGCTGGAAAATATGTGGGTACATTTAGAAAATCTATTGCCAATGGTAATACACTGTCAGCCATACACACTTCTTTCTCTTTATAATTGAAATACATTTCGAAAGAAAGTTTATAATCCCAGTTTATAATAAACAGAGAATAGTCTGGTGTGTCCGGCTAAATAAACTGTGCATTCTCGGTTTAAATGATTATTAGCGCCATGCCGATGAAATGACTTGTCTTTTGCTTGCTTCTGTCTCCATTATCTGAAAACGTAGCTGCTTCTGTGTCAAAGCTGAAATCGAGTCAATTACCCGAGATGTTGTGTGTCTAAATTTGGAAGGCAGGGCTGTCCTCTCTCCCCTCTCCTATTTTCTTTGGGGCAGGGCAGGATAAATATGAACCGGACTCTCCCAAGGGTCCCAAAACATCTGCCAGCCAAAACAAGAGGAGTGCGCTCCGGGATGAAGCATGCGGCATGGGGCGGGACTGGGGGTTGGGGGGGGTTTGTAGCAGCAGTGGAGGGGGCGAGCTGCTCTTCTGCCTCACAGACATACAGTACAACGTGCCCAGAGGTGTGACATGGAGCTAAATGTTTTTCATCACTAATGTTTAACCAGGCGGAGGGACACACTGATGAGATGAGGGAGCTGTGGTGTGGGTGTTTACTGCTGGGTCTACATTTGAAAAGGCGGAGAGGTTTGCATTGTTAACAAAAGCTTATTAAAATTTAGTTCAATGCTGTGGGTTTGTAGATCTTCTTAGGTCACTTCTATATTAAACTAACCAAATACTCTAGAGATAATATCTGAAGAATGGAACCTCTCCTCTGTTCAGTGCCTGATTCGTGATTGATTTAAGTTTTGGCTATGCTACCCGTTGAAAAACAGTAAGCAATGATTTGTTTTACTTGCCCCAAAATCAAGGCCACGGACTGGAGGGGCAAAATTAGCACGAAAGCAAATTCCAACATTGACCCAGAGAATCCATGAGGATCTGCACACAGACTGTCAAACAGCTGTCGCATCATTAGTGCCACTATAAATCTCACTACTTGTTACGTACATGTTTTGAACAATGGGGTAGAAGTCTTTAGAGAAGTCCTCATAGTATTTGAAGAAGAAAGTGATATAAATATATGAGATAAATATAAACAATAGAATGATAATGTATTTAACAGTCACTAGTTGTCATTTCGTTCACCAATGGTCTCCTTGTCAAGGGCACAGAGGAGACACACACACACCGTAAAAGTCTAGGATTAAAAAACATGTTCTGTCAACAAACATGTGACAAAAGTGTCTGAAAAGTGTAAAGTTGTGCTGTTTCTTTTGACATGGTTATACGGCATTCCCACAAACGTAATTCTTTTAAATATAGCTCGTGTCTATTATTGAGCGGCTGATTCCCAGACCTGTTATAAACAGAGGAACGCCCTCAGCTGTGCTGTCCTGGAAAGTGCTGCTCCCACCTGAATTATTGCCGAGCGTAATTTATTTTATTTTTTGTTATGCAAACTCGAGAAACGGTGACATGATTAAAAGCTTTGGGAGCACAGCACCCACACTCTTGTTTGTCCTCATTTCACTGTCCCACCTCAAGTCTGCTGCAGCTAAACACAGGCTTTATTTGTGACTGTTCTTCTTACAACCATTATGTTACGGCCCCAGGCCTCCAGTCTCCCTCCTTTTTGTATTAACTTTTGTTTGTGTGGCTAATTTCCCTTTTTCCTCCATAGAAACCTGGCTGTGTGAGCTCTGGCCTGGGATTGGAGGACTGGTTTCCAGCTCTGTTCTGGTTGGCTGCTCGTCCCTGGTCCTGATTGGTGTGGCATCCGAACACCTGGCCACCTGATTAACCACCTGCTCCTCAAGTGTAAAAGGCCACACCTCCGAACACTCGGGCCAGCGGCCATTGTGGAACGTTCACCTTGTAACTTGGAATTACGTAAGTAACACTCGTTCTCATGACTTTGTTTTGTATTTGATAGGCCAAATTTTGTTAGTCTTGTTTACTTCTGTGTACTGATTTTGTTAGTTTAGTTTTAGTAACTTTGTTTGGTTAACCTTTGTAAATATTGTAAGTAGTCTTAAGCCTAAGCTCCTACATGCAAGAAACCCATGGAGAGCGTGTGTGACGAGCTTATTTCTGTAGACACGCTACAGAGGTTCTTTGTCACGGTCATCTGTACGACCAGCGTATATCTTTCGTACGTTTTGAACAAATCTTTTTTCGTATGTCGCACTTGCGGACTTGGTATATGTGTTGTGCGCCACACGTGCACCATTAGTGCAGCAGGCGCATGTTTAGATATCTCGTACGTCCTCTATACATGTTATGTCAGTTGGTTGCTAATTGCCCGTTTGGCGAGACTGCATCGATCCCACGAGAACTCCAATATATAAAGCTTCACAATATACTGAGGGGAACAGGTGTCATAGAGGGCGAGGAGAGAAGGCGTTATGCATAGCAGCAATTCACCAAACTCCCGGAAAAGTGTCATACTGTCCAAACATGCACACACTCTGTCTCCAAGGATGAAATGTAGACTATACCCTCCAAAGAGCGGGTCATCTCTGAGACAAACGCATGGCGTTGGTGCACACAACGTACAGATCGTGTGCAAACTTCATATGAAGCCCACATAGAACCCACGCTCAGTCCGTTTATTGCAGGTTGGCTGTACAAATGAAGCGACAGACGCACGTCTGAGCAGCCACTGTGTGACGCACGTTTGACTTAAAGGAGCGCAACTACATTCTCCACAAACAAAAAATAAATGCAGTGATTTGGGAAGCGCCAAAACAAAAACAAAAAGTTGTATGTTCGGTTGAGACTTTGGCTTTGGTTATTCGTGTTACTCCTTTGTAAAATGTACCTCCTTTTATTAAATTACATCTTAGGTCTATATATACATTTTGCATTTTGCTTTTTGTTGCAACCTTTTTATCCTAGCTGAGCTGGGTTGTAAAAACAACAACAAAAGTCCTCCAATCAAATGGACTTAATCCTGATACTTTGTCCAATGCAAAGTTGCGAACAAACTTGTAATTTATGCTGCGTGTCGACTTTGTGGTTTGGTTGTAGTGCATTTGCTGAACATCACACTGGCTTTGACCATTTCTGAATACATTTCCCCACTCGTCACTCATATCTTTCCAGGCTAAAAGAGTCCATGGGCCAAACACTTACTTAGAGGTTGATGCACGGTGGCGCAGCAGTTAGCGCTTGTGCTTCACATCCTGATGGTCCCAGGTTCGATCCTCAGGCCTTTCTGTGTGGAGTGGCATGTTCTCCCTCTGTTTGCATAGGTTTCCTCCGGGTGCTCAGATTTGCAGTGTGGTTCTTTGAGAAAATTTGTAACACAGGCTTGTAAAAATGTATCATCATTATCATTATGATTTACAGTGGTGAGAATAATCTTTTTCAGTAACTGAATCTTAAAGAGTTGGAGGAATATACTTATAATATGTTTAATTGCACTCCAATGTTGTATGAAGAAGAAGAGTCTGTTTGAGAAGTTGAGTAAGATTCTTACTCCTTTTCCAACACTATAGTTTCCAACACTGTTTCACATCAAATCAATTGCACTCACACTGAACTGAGGACAAGTTTCCCAAGTTTACTCTTAGCTCATTAAAAACACCCAAAGCGCTAAATCTGGGACAACTTTTAATACATTCAAACTTGCGCTCCTGAAAATGTCACGAGATAATGGATGCATTTTGGCAGATTAGCATTATGCAGCCCACACTGACCTTAAATTCTAAACCGTACAATGTCGAGGCCAAGATATTTCCCAAACATAATGGCACCTGTTCTTGCGCGTGTGCATTCATTCAAGACCTGTGCATCTGCGCCAGGGCGAACCACTCCAGCAGTTAGATTGTAAAGAGCCCCACAAGGCAAATCAGCTTAAACACAACAGTAGTGCCGCTCGCTGTTCAGTTGTTTAGCAGCAAATCCCATTCAACAACATGGCCTGACCTTGGCTTGTGTGGATAGACTCACCGAGGAGTATCGCGGTGTTTTTTGTTATGGCATCATTGTGAGTGGATTTTAGTCGGAACAGCCTTTTTCCAATGGAGGTGCTGTAGAAGAAAAAAGAAGCTCAGAAAATTGTAAATTGAAAATACTCCCCAAAGAGCAAAGGCTAACGCTGTATTGAAAATAAAAAGATGGATCCGAGATAAATTGCTCTCATATCGACATGTACTGTAGCGGTCCATTCATTACGTTTGAAACCTGGCTTATCCTGAGGCGATAGTTTCCATAGCGCGGCATAAGGATTTAGTGTATGGTTTGTGGAAGGAGCGAGGGCAGAGGACAGATGAATGCCGAGCGCTTGGGGCCTGAGGCGGTTGATTCAGGGAGCAAGTCTGTCTGATGAATGGCCCCATATGTGGCTCGGGGCAGCTCTCAGGACTATACTCGCTTTTAAAATCCCTCTTTTGTTATTTTCCGGATAAACAAAATGGCAGGTTTGTGACCCTGGAGTTTACATCCGCACTGCCTCAGGTGGAATCCCCGTCAGGCTTGTCAAATCAAATCAAAGTTTATTCATAAAGCACCTCTCATCCGTAAATACAAGATAGATAACTAGTCCATTAAGTTACAGGCAAAAACACTCTTAACTCCTCATATTTAATGGGCTTTTCTGTTAAAGAAAAATGCTGAATTTACAGTATCACATTACACACTTGTTATATTTCAATAACTTTCATAATTTGATGTTTCAATAGCTATAAAGGCATATTTTACTGCTTTACTGTGTACTGGGGCCTCACGTGGCTCAAAAGGCCATATTCTCGGTGATTGTTTAATTCATTCATTAACTACAACCTCTCTGTAGACGGCGCTCTGAATGCTCAGGCTGTGTCTTTGGTGAATGATGGATTAGATGTTGGCACAGCTCTAGTTAAGTGAGAGCTTGGGGGACGGCGCCAACAGTTTTTAAAGTTGATGCTGTGGTTTCTGGACGCCCTCGCTGACAGACAGGGCATAAGACGGTGGGCCTTGGCAGACAGGAGCTCTTTTTAAAATGCCCATCTAGTGCTACAGTGTGGCTGAGCTGGCATTGAGGCGATGAGGGAGTCAAATGAAAGGCAGGATTTTTCAAAGGGTGTTTTGAAGCGCTACAGGTCAGTTTGTACAGAATATGAGGAAACGCAACGTGAGCAAGATATTCTTTTGATATACTTGCTCATGCATTCTTCAACCTGCAATTATATAATAACAGGGTGTCTAAATGAGTAACAACACAGATTATCACATGGGTTTTGTAATGTTATTTGTAGCAGTTGGGAGTACATTTACTTAGCATAACCACAAGGGTCACAAGTGAGTGTCTGACGGACAACTAGCATCACCAGACAAACAGAGGAGCTTTTCTGCAGCCACGCTGGACAGAAGTCAATTCTAAAGAGAGGGGAATGGAGGAATAGTCTCCTGAAAGGGAGCAGCCAGCTTCTTCTGGGTCAGGGCGACACACTGTGACTGATAAATGGGCCTCATTCACGACACATTTTTACGTACGTATTTGTTCTTAACGCCTTCTTAGGAAGGTTTTTGGCATTCACAAAACTTGTTCTTATAGCTGAAAACGTTCCTCTGTACAAATCCTAAGAACAGTCAAGGGGACTCTCACTTGTACTTTTATTAATGGCAAGTAAAGTACCAATGTATTACTGCTAAACCTTTTGAATCTGTTTAGGGGATTGACCCACAGGAAGAGAAGGAAACCCCTTTTCGTGATGCACATGTTGTATCTAACATTTAACAAGCAAATTCATGTGGCCAAAGATTTAGGTGGTTCCTTGAGCGTTTGGCGCCGATGACTGAGATTTTTTTCTTTTGGGGTTTTGTTGGTTATTATTAGGTTTGCCATTCATATTCTCCTCTGGCTGCAAGGCAATTGTGGCCTTATATGGTTAATGACATACTGTATGCTAATTGGTCCTCACATGCACATGCTTCCAAGTCGGCATTCACCAAACACAGGATCGAAGTATTTTCCTAAGAACGTGTCGTGAATCTGCCGCAGTTTCCTGACACTGCCTTCGTAAGTACAGATTTTAAAAGGTTTTTTTAAGAAGATGTTCATGAATGAGTCCCAATGTTCTGATGTCATTTTAAAGAATGTCTTATTGGGTCTAATTATACACTTTTACACATTTGGCCCACAGTAGCGGTGCGCTCAGTCGCAGTGGCTCAGGACTAAACCAACACAAAGCGTATTTTTTTTTATACAATAACAAATTAATCACTTACGTACGTGCTTCTTCCACATCTTTAAACAATACTGTCTGTAATTGTCTGCAAGTACACTCTTGGACAGGCTGACAGTTCCTATTTGGACTTCTTGAGCTGGTCATTGTGTATAAATGCCTGTAAGATTTAGACCATTACATCTACTGAAGAACATCTGCACATCTACAGAAGCACAGTCAGATCCACCTCCGGCAAAAAATGCCACATTTATACTGTGTTTTTTCATCAACTCATGCTATTTTTAGTCCAGATTATTCCATCACCCTTTAGCGGTGCTTCAGTGGGTGCAGAGAGCACAGGCTGGCATTTGGACTTGTGATGCTTACATAGAAAGGAGAAAGAAAAAGAAAATGCTGAAGGCAATGTGGGTGATTTAGGACAATACACAAACAATTAAAGTCATAGCTGAAGGCTTCTATACTGTGTAAAGAGCCCGAGGGAGAGACACAGAGCTGTGGCTGATATAACTGTAGCATTTCATCTGAATAAAGCCACATTTATAAAGAAATGAAACAACTGTTGACAATGTGTAGAGATAACAATAGAATGAACAACAGGACTCTTTATGTGAGCGTCTCGCTCACTGACAAACCAGAATGCACTGGTTTAAGTTCTCGTTAATGCGAGATAATTCCTACGCATTGCAATGATTACACGCTTTGCACGTGTGCTGCCGTGCATAGACTTAACTTTAAAGTGACAAGAGGGGATTGTCACGGCCGCCAACGCTTCTCATTGCCTTTGCTCCTCACATCAGAATAAGAGGAAAACTGGAACAAATCAACGTCTCTAATTAGTCTGAGAGACAGTAAAGACATTACAACACAATTAAAACATTGTTGGTGTTAAAGGCACAGCCCTGTTATTGTGAGCCATGCTCACAATAACAGGGCTGGGAAGCCATGCTCCCAGTCTCCGTGGAGTTTTAAGTGTCCAGCATTAGGGCCCAAAGACAATTTTTTATGTACGTAAGTCTGTAATGTTGCAGAGATGCGGACATGGCCACACTAGACCGATCATTCGCACTCTGACGTGCCACAAAACTCAACATGTTGCCTGTCAAATAAATGGGCCTATGTTGTGAAATAGATCGAATTTTTGTCAAAACCACACATGTGTGTGATAAAGTATTTTCAGGCCGGATAAGCCATTCAATGTGACATGGCTATTCATTGTAATACAAAGCAAGTTATAATTGTCAAAGATTTTATTATCATGATACCTGTGTAGATGATAAAAGAAGTATTTATAAAAATATTATATATATATTTGTTATAATAACATCACTGTACACTATTTGCATATGTTTTGAAAGGGGGAGACGCAGACTAAGCTTGACACACGCATGGAAAAATAGTATTAATTCTATTTTTTTCAGCTCACTGTGGCCGCTCCAATCCACCAATCAAAACATGTCAAAATGGCAATGTGTTTATGCAGAACAGGGTCATAAATGCACTGAAAACTTGGCCGGTGTGTCTGGGGTCTAAACTTGAAAGCACTTCCGCCTATAATCACGTTTCCTGTTTGGCGGTTTTAATGGGTCGATTTCTATCAGATTGTGATTTACATTTATTTTTCTTCAATTTTCCTCTAGTGTACCCCAGCGGGTATGTGTACTACAGTTTGGGAACCACTGGTCCAGTGGCAGAGGGAACAAAGGAGTTTTCCAAGAAGGTGCACAATAACAAGATCCAGAAGGCATCAGCAAAAACTGAGAGGACAGACCATGACCCAGAATACATTAAACCTTCTTTAGCACCTGCTCCTCCCACAGAAACTTCAGGTCTCATGGTTTGACTCCAGTTTAGAGCAAGTTTTGTTTTTCTTTGTCACAGACAAAGCATTAAACCAGCAAACGAATGAAAAAGTGGACACCTGGCTCCAACAAACCAGCCAAGCTGTCTTTGTCTGTGACAGCCAATTGAAGTTTAGACTTCACTTAAACTGTTCAGTGAATTATGTCACAAAAGGAATTAAGGCTATTTGAGTCTTTATTGATGCACATGGACGTTTGAAGATTTCAAACTGGTGGGCACTCACAAAATAAACAGTGTCAGTGGCTCACTTTTTCCTGAATGTCATGTTTTAACAGTCATTTTAGTGTATGACTCAGATCTCTCATGTATCTGAAATCTGTGAGCAATAAAACATTTTATTTAAGACTAATAGAATAATTTTTAAGTATAGAATTCCATTAGATCATAGCATTTCACTCTTTCAATCAAATTGAAAACACGTGACGCACAGGAAGATCAGACAAATACAGAGGAGCAGCGCCATGGAGACATTTAAAAACAACAAGTAGAAGCTTAAACCTTATCCTACACAGGAAGCCAATGAAGAGCAGGAAACACAGAGGTGATATGCTGTCGCTTTCTGGTCCCTGTAAGGAGACGGGCAGCTGCGTTTTGTACCCCCTGGAGGTGACGAATTGAACGCTGACCAAGACCAATGTACACAGAATGACAATAATCAAGTTGTAAAGTTATAAAAGCATGAATGTCTTTCTCAAAGTCACAGGCAGGTAGATATTTTTTCAAACTACGGTTTTGTTTTCCTGATTAATGAACGACAGGTTCTCTCACAGCGCTCTCACTCTTCGCCTACTTTGTCGCATAAAACAAGCAGGAGAGACCTACCGCCTTCCCTCTGTCCCAAGGCCTGAGTGCTTCTCCGCCCATGTCCCTGCTTTGCAGTCTGTCTCCCGGTGCTCGCCTCACCCCTGCGCGGCTGCCTGTCACCCGTGTCCCGGGCGCTGATCTCACATTCTCTCGTCACAGACTCAGGACTGCATCGGCCACACACTCATTTAAACTCTATTCTATTGTCTCTAGCGGAGAATCGGGACAGAAGTTTGATGAATAGAAGAGAGAAAAGCTGTTGTCCGTAGCCTATTTGTCTCAAAGGGAATTCGACACCACACGGTTCTCATGAGCGCAGTTACTTTCAGTAACTCTGGTTCTCTGAATGTGCACAGTCTAAAGCAAATTACAGGCACATTCTCAGTGGTCAGACAGAAGTAAGGTGCAGGTTTCAGTTAGTTTTTAATCGGCGGTTCCCAAACTGTGGGTCAGAGACCAAAGGTGAGAGAATGTGACCATTTTAAAAAGTGGGGAAAATAGACTAATAGTAGTCCTAAAGCTGTGTATTTCATGTTTTGTTGATGACTATCTGAGGTAATGCCAATAAATGGTTTTGCACACAGTATTTTGCTGGACCTTTTTGGTGGATGACACATGTCCGTATGCCTTAACACTGCATCCAGAGCAGACATTTGCACAGGCAGTTTAGGTAGTATAGCTCACTGATGCAAACCAGTGAGGAAAAATAAAGAAGCATGCCGGACTTTGCACAGTACCACGGCAAAAACTATTCTCAAAAGGGCACATATTAATAATAAGGTTTGCAACGGCTGCAGCGGTAGATAATGCCGTGCTGTTTCAGGGCTTAGTTCATCCCAAGTGTACCCATTAAAAGCCAGGCATCATTTTATGAAAATATTTATAAAGGCTTATATTAGATTTTGGAGAATCGTTCTGTTCCACCCAGGTACATACTGTGACTAGTGTGAGCAATGTGTGAACGAATTGTCCTGGCAGTGACCCAAGAGTTAAGGTATGTAGGTTAAACTATATTTTTTGTCCATGCAAAAGAAAATTTACTTGAACCTACAGTCTCCGTGTGAGTTTCCTCAGCAGATGCTTAATGTGGTGCAGCTTGAAGCCAAAACATATTATCAGACATTGTTTGTCAATTTAGCTGGCTCGTGTTGATGTGCTCATGTTCAGTCCCCAGGTGGTGCCGTTCGGTGCGGTGTTTACATGATCTCTCTGTGTCTACGTAGGTTTCCTCCTAAAGCCATGTACAATAGGTTAATCCCTCGTCTGCCTGTTTCTCTGGCTCCATATCTGGAGATGGGTCCCCGGGCGCCGGCCTGCCCCGGCTGCTCACTGTATGGGTGGTTAACACGGTGCCTTTACCTACCATCCCGGTGGCCTCTATTACTCTCCAGGATGCATTATTTTTTAGGTTCTTTAAAGTTTCTGGATGGAACATACATGTAACAATGAAGACAGTTCCTTCAGCAGTGGAAAAAAAAAAAGAAACAGAAAGTAAAGGCACCATGTTAACCATGACCATGCAGTCACCGGGTCAGTGTAAGGTCAAACATGCAGAAAATATCATACATAATGCACCTTTCAAAGTACCTTAAAACTGACCGTACTCAAATTTATACAACAGGCTACACTCAAGTCTATGGAACAATTCAGCTCAATCATTTGAGATGAAGTTTAATTGCTTCAACACTGTCATTTAGACTCGTACTGTCCATAAAGTTTCATCCATCAATGGCTCATTGTAGCTTGGTCCATTTGCCACAATACACGTCACAAGCACTTTACCAAGTAGTGACTCAGAACAAGTTGATATTTATGGTTTCTGTTCTCTAACACCATTTCATTCTATTATTTTTTGAACTAATTAACCATAGCCCGAACCAGATGTCGCTGGAAAGATTTAAGCAGTCAATTACGGTAGTTACAATGTAGTAGTCCACATAATATTGATTTAAAAATATCTGCTTCACCGTTTGGTCAATGCTCTTTGGGTGCAACTTATTGCCTCTCTAAACAGCTTTCAAACTATTCATCCACATAATTGCTCCTGAGCCAAAAAATGTCTTCTCCTTGACTCACTCAGCAATAAATATAAGGTCCATAGCATGATTTGTCACTATATGGCAACTCAACTTTTTTTTCAGCGAACCAGGAATCCTGTCGAAATAGTTTCCCAAAGCAGATCGTTTCAACAGTGATATTCACAGCGTGTGGCAAATTAATCACATACGGAAATGTAAAGAGGAAGTTTGCCTATAGATACAGTGCAAAAGCTTCAGTGGGAACATTGTGACGGGCCTGGAAAGCGTCTTCTTAATTTGGATGATTTATGTCAGCGCTGCAAAGGAGCCGCAGGTTTGGAGCTGGAGGGAGGCTGACGGTGTAAAACAGCAGTGGAGCCTGTTTACGGGGAGGGAGCTGCATCCCACCGGTCCCAGAGGTATCACGGTTTATTTAGCGGCTTTTAGTTCACAAATAGGACTTTTACAGTGTTTGTAGAGTGTATCGAAAACTACTCGTCTGGAGTTTACCGTTTTCCTGCAACAAGGCCTGATTTTCATCCAAAAAAGTCATCCTCATTGAAAAAAAAATGTTAAGTGATTCATGAAGGGATTTGGTTGAAATGAACCCCTGATGAGTACTTTGTACATCGATAGAGATTATGATTTAATTGGGTCTCTTTGAAGATCATTCATAGAGGCCTTGTAATTTGTAGGCTGAACATGTAGCATTACGGCATTGGCCTTCACTCAGATGCCTTTGATTATAAGTAAGAAGGGTAATAAAAGGGTTGAGGATAAAAGCGATTGATCAAAAACCTAAGTCGGAGAGGCCTTTACTGTAGCAGCTATAATGCCTGGGCAAAATATCACACTTTACTTCTGTAAATATATAGCGGCCTAACAAAGAGTAAATGCAGACAGAAAGGGTAAAGCTGTTGTATACTATATTTGTCTGAAAGCATTTAGGTTGAGATGAACGTGACTGATCACTTAGTTTGCATGGGATCATTAGCTTGAGCCAATGCATATCATATTCAATCCACCCAGTTGTTTTTTATTGACATCGTTTTGAAAGACAAACATTCAGATAGATTCAAATACCACTGGTTTAAACATTCAATATAAAAAATACTGTATATCTTTAAGCAAATATCCGGAGCTCTGGCAGATATTGCGGGTGGAGATGACCCACAGCTTGACGTATGAAAACATGTGAAATCAGCTCATCAAAAAACATGTCAGGATTAGTGCCGGCGCAGGCATCAGGTGGTTTAACCTGAGCTGGTCCCACTGGGAAGCAATCTGGAATGTGCCCCGTTTTTGAAAGGGCCAGGAAATGAACTTGCTAGAACTCTCGGTAAGCGAGCGCGCCACCCGCCCTTACTGCTCCTGTGAAACGGGAAGTGTTCAATATGAAAGTGTTTTGTTGTAATGTCTGTGACCGGCAAACATCCTAATCTGAGCAGGAAAACAAGTTGGACCATAGACAGGATTCGAAAAAGAACTTTGTTAACGGATGACTGCAAGGTTAGACGTTGCCATTTCGACACCCCCCACTCCGACATTGAGGTCTAATTGTCAGAGTGGGGGCATTTCCATTTTTTATCAAACGTCCCAGCACAAAAACGGAAAAACTCTTTTCTTTTTTTTTATTACAACACTAAACACTCTAATACACCTTATGTGTGATTTTGGTAGCTCTCTGATGAACAGAAGTGAAATATATGATGATCAAAAACTTGTGAAAAGTCACATCTGGACATTTCATATACCGTATATTATTGCGTTTCTTTTCTCTTTTTTTTAGTCCAAGGGGCCTGTTGTTTCGCAGCAAAGCTGTAGAGCCGACACTTCTCTCTCGCTCTCTGGAGCACTTTTGACAAAGCAGAGCGGCTTTCCATGGAAGGATCGAAACAGTTGAGATTTTAACGTTTCTCTTAGTTTTTAAATGTTTACAATCGGTCCAAGGACGACTGAGAAACATCCTGATAAAGTCTTCAATCCGAGAAGGCTGTTTAAATGCACACGCGATAAAAAGCGATCGATCTGAGACAACAGAGATATTTAGGCATTTGCCTCTTCCCACAAGGTTAGTGCCGGAAAGGAGAGGAGAGGGGAGGAAAGAGGAGGAGAGAAGAATTAACTGTTTTCACCTACGGAGAGCTTAGAATCTCCCCTTTTAAACGAGCCATAGCTCGTGTCCATAGCTATAACATAGAATACGGTGTGTTAAATATCATGAAAAATTGTCTGGATTGTTGGCACTCATCAGCTAAATCCCCAAAACGGCCCGGCACTCAATGTGTTAAGAAAGTGGTATTGGTAAATATCGGGTATCGGCAAACACTCAAAACCCTGTATCGGTATTGGTAGCATAAAGCTGGATCATCTCTACCTGACAGTCAAAACTATTCTTAACGTTAAAAAAAACCCTACATTTTATTTCTGGCAGATTATTTATTGGTCTTGTCTGTACTCTAGAACTGGTCGGTTAAACCTTATCTAAACGATGCTTCTGCGGCTCTGAATTTACTACTCCTTTCCTTTTGGCTTTTCCCATGTGGGATTACCACATCAGTTGCAATCTGCCCAAAAAAATTGCCAATGACCCACTTCCCACCAGTTTGATCCCGCTCCATGGCTGACAACACTAGTCCACTGCTTGTCAGATATATCGATCTTGTGGTCTTGTTGATGCCAATTCGGCGAAACATCTCAAGTATACGCAGACAACAAAATCCTCGCTACCATGGATTTTTCGGCCATCTTCAGCAACAGAATCAATCTCGTCCGATGATCACAGAAGGGCTGAACTGGTGTGGACTGGAGTGCATCTGCGTCAGTTATTTACTTTTCTGTTCATTCAAATGGTAGGGAGTTTGCTCATTTTCATGTAGATGTGTAGTGTACGGTAATATTCACTCTACTGTACTATATAAAAGAGTATACAGTAATTGCACTGATTGTACCTTTTTGTAAATCGATTTTGCTATTCTGATGTTTTTGACCAGAGCTTTGCAGCAGCGTTTGGATTCACTTGCCTTTGTAGTCAGTGCAGTAAAGTTCAAGTTGAAAGCAGAAGTACCTATAATGTGTGCTCGGACTTTTACTTTTTTACTCTCTGGCCATTTTCATAGGAGCGTTTGACAGTTCTGTTTTAAAGGACCGACTAATTCCTGAATTTGACTTAACACAATGAAACCGCATTAATTCCCCCACCCTTGTGAATAATGGTATCGTGTATTACGTGCTTCTCGACGGGCGGGCAGCGAGCATCCGCCTCTCCACATTAACAGTCAGAATAGGATATCAAAGCGCAATACATTACAATATTTTGTTTGAAGGACCACAGCAATTAGAGATAATTGCTTGTGCGAGGGCAGGCATGTAAATGGCACATCCGCCAATGGGGTTTCCGCCGGTGATAAACAAGGTATTAGGTTTCACATTCAGGGAGGGCCGAGCCTGAGATGAGGAAGCAGGAGTAGGTTATGAAGCTGGAGGCCTGTGTCATCTGTCACGGTAAATTCACTTCCATCAATTGCACAACATGTAAATCACATGAATAGAATCAAAATTCAGTTTCTCTGAATCCATAAACGCAAATGTACATATTCAGAGATTCAAAGATTCTTTATTTGTCAAACCATTTTTTAATGATTTCTCTCATCCTTGATTGTGGAGCTGGGGAGTGAGGGTTGGGAGCACAGGGAGGGCAGGGAGGGGAGGGAGTTCAGCTTCCTGATGACCTTGAAGAGACTGTGTGATGGGTACGTTGGGTCTCTGGTGATTCTGACGGCTTTGCAGGTGAGACGGGTGGGGTACATGTCCTTAATGGAGATGGGGCTCCGCAGATCTTCTCCGTTGCTCTCACGATGCGCTGGAGGCTCCTTCGGCAGGAGGTAGTGCTGGGGCCGTGCCACACAGTGATGGAGCTGGTCAGGATGCTCTCTATTGTCCCTCTGTAGAAGTTGCACATAACGGAGGCTGGGACTCTGGCTCTTCTCAACTTGGGGAGAAAGTAGAGATGCTGATTACTTCTCTTGACAATAGTGTGCATGGTCCAGGAGAGCTTCTCTGAACTTAGTGCTCACCCCCTCCACTGCAGCACTGTTGATTGTTAGAGGAGCATGCTGGACCTTCGCTCTTCGAAAGTCCACAACAATCTCTTTTGTCTTCTCCACATTTACAGAGAGATAGTTCTGCGTGCACCACACGCCAGACTGCTCACCTCACTCCTGTAGTTTGACTCGTCTCTGTTGCTGATGAGACCCACCACTGTTGCGTTGTCTGCAAACTTGATGAAGAGGTTTGAGTCGTACTTTGGATTGCAGTGACGGGTCAGTAGAGTGAACAGGGGGGGGCTCAACACACAGCCTTGGGGAGCCCCCGTGTTCAGTGAGATGGTTCTGGAGGACTTGCCGCCAACACGGCAAGTCCTGTGGTCTCCCCGTCAGAAAGTCCAGCAGCCAGTTGCACAGAAATGTGTTGATCCCCAGGTGGAGCAGTTTGTGTATTAACTGATGTGGGATTATAGTGTTGAATGCTGAGCTAAAGTCTAAAGCATTCTAACATAGGAGTCCTGTGTTTCAAGGTGAAGCGCAGTGGAGATGGCATCCTCATATTCTGCCTTGCCGAAAAAGTTGGACTGCCTTTAGCTTTTATTATGGGCCAAGGTATTGACACACGTATCAAATCTCACATCTCATTTTGCCACTTGGGATTTATGCACCAGGCGCCGATCCCATAGGTGCTGCTGGGCTCGAGCACCCACCCCGGGCCGCCCAAATCTTTGGGCACCAAGTGAATCTGCCCTGATAACAACATGATTCAATAGATGGCGTGTAAAGCACAAGAGCTTTCTCCTTTCTTCTCTTTCATTCTTTCAGAATGTTCAGGTAGTCGGCTGATCTCATTCTTGGGGCACATAGTATTGCTGAGCCTATCCAAAACTTTTTTGCAATTGGCGCACAAGAATAAGCTTTGATGTGTAAGAAATGTACAGTATATTGCTTATTAGAAAAGAGGGTATGCAGATACAGCATGGCAACAGAAGCCAATTGAGTGGCAATTCTACGTTTATTTTCTTTTTCTTTTCATCAGGCTTCGGTTTAGAATGAATGTATTTAAGTGAGTTGCCTCTGTAATGTGGGTATAAAGTGTAAAAATGTAGACCGTGATTATTTGAAGAACACATTGGCTTCGCTCCTTTCAATATGTCAACGTCACATTACATTTGGTTTCCATTTTGTAGCTGGATTTCTCCTCGCCTCTCTACTCTACTCACCTTGAAGATGCTTTTAGTTCTCCGGCTCACGCATTACGCCCGGCTGCTGCGAGCCTGTTTCTCTGAGAACAAGTTCAATTAATAGTCTGCACCTATACCTTCATCTGCATACATATCGTTGCAGCCTCATTTAAATCCTTTTTATTCACTGCTCTACAGGTTACTAGATGTAGCAGAGCGAGTTTTTTTTTTTTTACCTTAGCTTTAAGACACACAGATAAGTTCCATTGGAAAAAGGGCACAAGTGTTCCATTGGTTAAGTAGGATTTATTTGTTACAAAATGTTTTTCTTTCATTTCATAAGTATGCTTGATTTAAAACCTTTGGCACAGATGTTTAGTCCATGAGATACAGATTTCACATTTAGGGTAAGAGTCCTCCAAGTCCCCGCCGACCGCTGGACAGACCCAACTCACACACATGTAGAGGGAAGACAAGACAGCGATGGGCAGTGCTGGTGCTATTGCCTGCGCCTATTAAAAAGGAATGCATATTATTTAACAGTTACATACAGTGGTGGCCTTTGCTACCCGCCGCTAGAGTTGAAAACATACCAGTTAGCGCAACCTTTCGTGCGCTGTACCAGGGAACACGCTCATCAACAGGACCATCGGGGAACCGCACACCCAATCCACTGCGATGCTACAGCGTTGTCCCGTGAAGGGACCCACAGCAACACTAACACGAGGAAACACTAATCAGGGTGAGCGTAAAGGACGAATTTAAAATCAATGTTGCAGAGATATCTACCTGTCGGACAGAGCACACCAGCGCCAGCACCGGGTACAACAGGCAGCAGGAGATACACAAGGTCAGAGGGCAAGCAACACTAACACGGGGCCTTTTATAGTGCGCCTCTAGTGGCGCGCGCAGGAACACCACTACCACAAATTACTCACATCACCACATAGAGTTTTTGGATATGACTCTATTTTTACTTTCATTTCCGTGGCAGGTTTGTCTTTATTATTGACTGTAATAAACCACTTTTTTAATGATTCCTCAACAATACATTTACTCACAAAACTATCATTATGTGTGATTATGGTGTTTTTGTGTCAGTTGTTCCCGGACACAGTGCTGCTTTGACAGCGTCCCAGCGTTGTGTCATGCGTGCCTCTTTTACAATAGGCTGAGATAGGAGCTAATTCCCCTCACAGTGTTTCTGCTCCATTAGCCCTACTCTAATCAGAGGCGCAGAGCGGAGGAGCGCAGTGTCAGCAGCTCCTCCGGTGAATGTGCCACACTCAATGATACTGTACCGAAGCCAATCTGTGCAAGGCGGCTCATTTGGCTGCGCATATGTCCCTGTGCGTTTAGGCTGTTTTGATATGAACGTAGTTAGTCATAAAGCGCCGGGGGGAAAGGGGGGAAGATTAGGTGTGGAGATGGCTCGGTCAACAGCGTAAGTACGAAATTGCGTTGAACCACGAGATTATTGTGGATGTAAACTTCTTAATCCAGCAAAGACCGGGAAAAGTCTGTAAAAGTCATGCGTATCACTTGATTGCAAGAGTTTTCCTTCATGAACAAATTCATTTAGCTTTATTTTAATAGGATTCCGCAGATTAGCTTTCTCACGTCGCTTCAACCATTGGAAATGATTGGCATGTTTTGATTCTCTTTGTCATTGTTTTGGGGGGTGAATTGAAGAAAATCCGCTTCTTCACAAATGCATTGTGATTCTCCCGACTGCTCCTCGTGGGCCTGCAAATCTCTGTTGCCAAGTTTCGGATTCTTTTTGTTTCGGAAGCTACAATCCTCCAAGACAAAGCCTAACTTCAGGGTGCATTTTGTGTTTATTGGAAAAGTAATCAGTCGGGTCTGTTTTGCACTCCGGTCATCTCATTGCTTTGGTCCCTTCAAACTTGCCGTAGTTCTTAATAACGTGGCTGCAGTCACGTCGGAGCAAAGGTGTCCAACTCAATTTCACCACAGCGGGAATGGGGCCACACTCGAGTTCACACTTTATTTTTATTCATACACTGATATTATATTACTTTAACCTGTCCCATAATGGTGTAACATAAACTAAACCAGGGGTCCCCAACTAAATCAGCTCAACGTCCCCTTTTTTTTTTTTATATAACTCTCGACATATGCCCAAGGACCGGACATAATATGCAGTCATTGCGTTTGAAAATGTTACAACATGAGCACAGGTTGTCTATTTACATAGCAGAGCTGATTAATTCATCAATATTTTTGCCATTTTATTTAAATGTTATTCAAATTGTTTAAATATGTTTTAATTCAGCCTTAGAAATTAAATATATTGAGAAGATGAAAAGACTTTGGGGTCCGGACTAAAGCCTTTAGAGGTCCGGATCTGGACCCAGGTCCGCCAGTTGGGGACCCCTGAACTAAACCGATACAAAGATATATCTCTGTCATCAGATAATTACGCTACATGGCACGAAATGCCAACTTACTATTTTATACAGGACCGCTCAATAACCAATCTGAGAGATGTAATTTGCCGTCTGTAATAAAACTTATTTTACTCTTTGAAAAATGTTTTTAGCATCTGTTTGATGTAGGTCTAATTCCATTTCCGCCCCCTTAATAGCAGATTATATAAGTTTTCACGGACTGTAAACCACTGAATTAATCTGAAGCTAAACTGACTTTTGTCTAAACACAGTTGCCACAGCAACGCGCACAATTTACAGACCAAGTTCTGGGCATGAGTTGTTTGAAACTTTAAAACCCTCCAGGGGGTGACAGCCTAATTATCATATATGTTGACAGTTTTATATTGTTTTTTCCATATCAGTCAATTATTATATATATATAGGTTGTGAGTGGGTAGATGGGAGAATTTTCTTTATGGTAAAGTGCTTTGAATGCTTGGTGTAAAACTTCAGTCAGTAATGTTGGATCCACCTAAAAGGAAGGAAGGAACTTTATATCCGAATGATTTGCTGAAATGATCGCAGCTCCATTACCGTTTGTTTCAGAAGTTACATACTTACCAGTGCTCTGACCCTTATTTGCAACTTGGAGATTTCATCCTCCATCTCTTTTTTTCATGGCACCATCTTTTGGGGAAAGTGGTTTAAAATGACATAGCAATCGCTGGGAAATTGTGACTATTATCACGCACAATGGGAGGTGAACTTTGACTTGGCATCTTAAATTGTGATTGTCCACATCATTGTTTGAGTCGGTCTCAGTCACTGCTCTTTTTCTTTCTCTTTTTGCGGTATATGTGGTGGGATGGCACCCTTTGTAGCCAGTAGTATTAGACCACAATCTATAAGAAGAGGGGTCACTTCACCTGGCCAGACCTCTCCCACCTTCAGCGTCACTGTGGTCCAGCCGGGAAGAAGCTAGTGTCAATGTGTAGCCAGTGAAGCCCGACTGCTACGTGTGTTGTTGCACGGTTCGCTGTCAAAGCCCCGGTAGGCGATGGTGGTAACATACCTTTTTAACTTCATGTTTTGTTACAGTACTTACCCAGTGTCTGTAGTGCGGTGGAGGTATCCCTACTAAGGCCTGCATTCAGAGTCGGACCTCCTCCGCCACGCCTCCTCAGTTCTATGTCTTTTGCTCTTCTGGTGGATGAAGCCTGCCCGGACTATTGACATTGGGACATCGAGGGGGCTATTGGTACATATGCCTTAAGATGCGTCCTGGTTTTAACAAAGATGTTCTGCAAACACTTCATTTATGCGAGAATGTGTGCGTGAAAGACATCCGTGTGAATCAATTCTGTCAACGAACATCAAATGATTAAAAACTGTATATTTTCCTACCCTGTGTGAAACTAACCTGTGTCCTTTATGTGAAAGTTTTTCTGGATTATAATAATCCAGTGGCGTCGTGGCAATAGCTGACGCTAATGGTAACAAGAGCATAATTCTTCTGCCCTTTAGCGCTCGGTTACATATACTGTCGGTGCTGGAGGCGGGTAAGTGCTTGCTCGATCGCAGCCTGATCGGTACATACTGTTGTTATAGCTTTGGCCTAGACATTTCAACCTCCTCACTTAGCTTTAAATGTGGTGTCTAAAAACGTGAAACTTGGTGATATGAGAGGCCACTGGAGCAGAATTTTAGCTTTTTTTCCATCAACTGTGGCTAAAGTAGTTGGGAAGTCTGTGTGAGGCCTCTTTGTGTGAAGTTTGCGCTGTCTCTTTCTCTCTGGTCAGGAATCGTTCTGCATGGGGAGAGGTGAGCCGATAACTTATTTACATGTCCAATTCTGAGCTCATGAGTCTCAGCTGTATAATTCTTAATAATGCAAGTGTTGACTCCAAATCCAAGATCTAAGTTCACATCACGTAAGATCTCTGCGTCCCTTGGATATATTGGCCTAGTAGATCCAGAACTTTATACATGTACATAAAACTGTAATGTTAATCCCAGTTGCCAAAAGCTGAGGCCAGTTCCAAGTGTTAGTTTAAGTACCACTATAAACAAGCAGGTGTCAGTGAGGATGCGCTCGGTGATGTGTTAAGGCTTTGGCAGCTGTGGCAGACTGTTGGGATGGACTTGGATGATAGTGCACACAAGCCTCTGCGTCAAAGCTGGCTCTCCATTCGAACAATAAACACATTTTACCACAGTCTGTCTGCTCTGTCAGCAAACTGCGGCCGTCAGCTTTGTTTAGAGATTGTTTAGGCCCACGAGTCTCCGGGTGCTGGACACCTGATGAGTCTGTCAAATCGAACTAACTGCGTGTGTCATCTGCTTTCCCGCCCTGTGCAGCGCTGCATCCCTTTGCCTCCCATTGTAAAAACTGGGGCGCACTCGACCAATCTGCTCCCCCCTCTCACCGCGCGCATTGCTACGTCCCAACACTTCTGTTCGGTCAAGAGCTGAGACACATGTTACAGACACATGGCTGCCAATATGAAGTTCCCTTGATCACAACAAGCCAGGCAAGGCCGACTATCTATACCAATAGATTCTGTACCGAGACTAATCTGGTCCAGATGAGCATGATTGACAGGTGAATTAAACATGTCCAACAAATGAAACATTTGGCCCAATCAAAATAAACATGACATGAAATTCAAACAACAAACAGCTTTCTGACACCTACAAAGACTGATTCTTGAAGGAAAATCTGTTAGGAACGTTGCATCTTCAGATTTGGTGACTGTTATCCCCTCCCATGAATCTATCCTCATATGCTCTCGTGAGGAGTGTCAGAAAGTGCCACAACACTGCTCCTCCGTGGTTTTAGGCAGGTTCCCAGAATAGGTCCATGTTCTCAGTTGTGCAGACAGGGTCGATGTACTCCAGAGGTTACCCTGCTCCTCCACAATCCCCATTCAGGACTCACTTAGACCAGCTCCCACCCGGACCGACCATCACACTGGGATTTGAACAAAAATGGGTCCATAACAGCGGCGTGCCTTTCAATATTCATACACACTTGTTCACAAAGTGCAACAGATCGCACACGATAGGGTTTCACTGTTTAATATTGAAGGCAATTTCTCTTAAGGATTATTTATTTATAGATGCTATTTTCATCTGAAATCTCTGAGATTTACCCCGACTGTCGGGCTGGTTTAGAGCCACAGCTGAAGCCACCCGAGCATAAAGAGACCACATGACAAGCGCTCCCCGCTGCAGAGAGGACTGTATGCGACATAATGTGGGTAATAGTGTGTCAAGATGAACACATTGTTACAGTGGCAACACTCACCATTACCATTGTGTTGTTGCAGTAATAATGCTTTAACTTAGCATCAGCCAACACAGTAAAATCTTTGGTGATGAGGTTTTTCACTGAGACAAAGAGCCTCTTACCACTAGCCTTAACTGAGCACATTTCTCCAGTTTAACTTGTCCCAAAGCTTTTCGACTGGAGCTTACAGCCTATGGGCCAGTGTAACGCCTCATTTGAAAGCTAAGACCCACAAAGCGGTTCTAAACTGATCTTTTATCTTGTGTTTTTAGGCGTGTTGTTGTTTTACGTTCTTTTTCATCACACTTTTGTTTTGCTTTTTTGCCAACTTTTGTCACTTTTTTGTTGCTGTTTTGTTGCAATTTCTTTTCTCGTTTTTTGTCTCTATTTTGACGCTTTTTTCAAGAAGCCTTTAGAGCAGGGGTGTCCAAACTTTTTTCACTGAGGGCCGCATACAGAAAAATATACAACTGGGCCGCACCCAGTAGAGGTCAGATAAATAACTTTACCTCTATTGTATTTAAGTTAGCAAATTCAATAAAATGTATCGTTAAAGTAAAAAAAAAAAACAGCCTTCATCACAGCTTTCTATTAATTGATTTTCATTTATTTTATATATATATATATATATAATGTATATATATATATAATATATATATTCAACTATTAAGGGACTATACAGAGTTTAAAAATGACTCCAACCCGGTGCAGGAAAGTTGCAATTGTGGTTTTCTGGCCAGAGACACCAGGGGGAGAGGAAAGACCCTCCAATCATCCCATTAACACTTATTAACACGTATTACCCCCAGAAGGACAACGAAGCTGATGTTAGAAACTTCTCGGATGACTTCCTGGCTGACCACTGTAAGGATGAAGACCTATGACTATGCTTCTTCTAGGAAGTGTTTGGGGTGAATGAAATCAGACTGTTGATCCTGTGACCAGATTACAGGTACTCGGAAGAAGTGCCTGTACGTAAATATAAAACTCACAAAGTTTTATCCGAACCAGTTTAATTATCCGAGAAACATTCAATTCTCCAGTTGTTCCTCTTCATTAGCCAAGCATTTACACGCCACTAATGTTTATGCCAATGTTTATAGTGAAATATAACTTTTAGGAATGTTTCAACAAATATGTCTTCCTTTGAGGGAACGAGGCTCCAAAAGCTAATCCCTCTAAGAGCAGTTTTCCTCCCTCAGCACCTCAAGGCGAGATTGGAATGCACAGAGCGAGACAAAGCCCATTTCACCAGGGCAATTTACAAGTTCTCCTTAAATGCAAATTGCGAATGGCGGCAGCTTCAAAATTCATAAACGGCTGTCATTTGCAAATTACAGCTTACAAATGATGAGATACAATTCACAGCAGCGTAAAGCCACACGCATGCGATGACAGGAGCTATAATATAGGCATTATTGGACAAATCTGGCTGAAAATCACGCTGTAAGTCACATATCAGCCAGCGCACATGTTGGATGGTGGCGGGAACAAGCCACAAGCAGTTGTGTCCAGCATCAGTGGCCCATATAAATAGATGTTGAATGAAAATTTGTGCTGCCAAACGAGTTCCCAGGCGGTCAGTTCTGCACAAGCAATGAGCTATGAAGACAGACCGACAATGATTAAATGTCTTTCTAGAATAAATTATGTGGCCAATCTAAATTTGCTGAATATTAATGCAAGTTTGTCTGACCACCTGTTTCAGAAGCTAAAGGACATTTGCACATGGCAGCACTGTATCTGTCGCATTTATGTTATGATAGACTAAGTGAATTACTTACTTTGTCTTCATCCCAATGCAGTTGGGATGCGTAAGGGCTCAATTTGTCCTCTATTCTTAAGCTGTGAAAAAGCACAATATGACATCATTGGAACGGCAAAAACTACTGTTGAAAATAACTGTGTGTGTAAGTTTGATGCTGTTATGGCATTAACAAATTTGATTAATTATATGTATTTCTCGCTCATTCCCTTAGATTCCGGTATAGTTTTATTTATTTATGGTTTATTTGGTAGGGACAGTGCAAGTTAATGAACAAGCCACACCGGATTGTAGCCTTAGGCTAATTTTCATCCGTCGTCCCCCATGCGCACTCTCAAACACACTCTCATACATCCTGGCCTATTGTACATGTTTTTAGTGGTAGGGGAAACCGGAGTACCCGGAGGAAACCTACGCAGACACGGGGAGAACATGCAAACTCCACACAGAAAGACCCCGTCCTTGGTGGGAATCGAACCCGGACCTTCTAGCTGTGAAGCACAAGCACTAACCGCTGTGCTACCGTGCCGCCACTCACTAATAGTCACTAATACAGGTCTAAATCTTAGCACCGCAGGTGGATGAAAGCCTCAACGAGCACCACCCCATGGCTTCCACTGCTCTGCGCTCGGGTTGTGGTCCGGGTGCTGCGGTCTTCTCATGCGAAGGGCAGTAGCCGGGCTGGACAAGTCGAGGGGAGCTAGATGTGGGCGTGCGACGGTGGGAATGACCTTGCCTCGTGGTTAGCCCTCTGCAAGTAATTCTTCTTAAACTCACCTCTTTACTTACATCTAGGTGGGCCTGGTTGCTGCTGTCTTGTTTCTTTTGCATTTGTAAATCTGCTTACAGAACTCGTCAGAATGGAAAGGACCTTGTGTCTCATGCTGACTCAAATTGTGATGTACCTGAAAACTAAATGTGTACAAACTGTGATCCAACTGAAAGCTAATGCGTACCAACTAAGTGATGTAACCAAAGTTCTCCTCTAACAATCAACGGTGCTGCAGTGGAGAGGGTGACCAGCACTAAGTTCCTGGGTGTGCACATCACAGAGAAGCTCTCCTGGACCATGCACACTACATCACTGGTCAAGAAGAGGAATCAGGGTCTCTACGTTCTCCACAAGTTGAGAAGAGCCAGAGTCCCAGCCTCTGTTATGTCCAACTTCTACAGAGGGACGAGAGAGCATCCTGACCAGCTCCATCACTGTGTGGCCGGCGCCAGCACTGCCTCCTGCTGAAGGAGCCTCCAGCGCATCGTGAGAGCAGCGGAGAAGCTCTGCGGAGCCCCTCTCCAAGAGATGTACTCACCAAGAATCACCAAGGACCCTTCGCACCCATCACACAGTCTCTTCAAGGTTATGCCTTCAGGGAGGAGACTGCACATGGTTTGACAAATAAAAAATCTTGAATCTTGAAAGTTCTAAACCGACATGCCGAATGTCCAACTAAAGTATGCAATGAGAACAGAAAGCTAAAAGCGCAACATAAAAATAAATAATATGTAAAAGGAACATGCTGCCTCTTTTGCACTGGATGATAGAAAATACCACTCATATAGACACACTATCAAAGTCTATTGACGTATAGCATTCCTGTGTCTAGCGCCATTTCCATGCTGATAGTTACATGTGTTGTTGTCTTGCCTCCATGAAGACTTGACTCTACTATAAAACGATATGTATTTGCACTTTCTGAACATCCACATGATGATCCTGTGGCCTGAGCTCCTGTCTGTCAGCCGCTTTTCAGATCAATGTCACTTTGAACTTAACTGTAGTATTCTCTGGGTGAATGGTGTGAGTGAGTGAGGGGTTGGGGGTTTCACTTCCATCTACGCCAGGGCAGCTGTGACTACAAATGTAGCTCACTTCCAGCAAGTACGGAGTGAATGAATGTTTTGCAAAATTGTAAAGTGACTTTAAGCGCCTGGCAAAAGCACAATTTTATTTTTTTAGGCCTACACCAGGCCATTGTTTTTAGCATTAGTGCTGCTTAAGAGATCACAATCTCTAGAATGAAATGTTTTTTTTCTCAATCACAAATGGGAGACCAAGGGGATCTTAATATTTGTTTCAGCGCCTGGTCAAAATCCTTTTTCTCATTCATTGTTTCCCCTTATAATAAGACTGTAACATTGTCTATAGTCCAGAGCCCCTGCAGGTGCTACTCAGACATTAACAGCTCCTGTCATGTACATTGCCCTTCCAAAGGTCACACTCAGCTCATTGCCATGCGTAGAAGAACGGGCCAAACGGTCGCGGTTGGAGTGACGGGGCGCGGCAACACCCTCGGGTGACGTGACGCTGCTGAAGAGGGTGCTGCCCAGGCCTCCCCTCGAACTGTGAGTCAGAGAGGGCCAACATGTGACTCTATGCGAAAGAAATGACAAGCTGACAGACGGTTGACACTTATGTAAGACGGGGGGGGGGGGGGGGTAAACTTCCTCATACGCCTCATTTATAGTTGGTGAGTGACTGACTTTATCTTCAGCTCCAGCTCCCATCATTTAGGAAACTTAAACCTAATTCTGTCCATATTTGTCACTCCCAAAGAGGAACCTCAACAGATTGAACCCTTCTCAAACACCTGTGCCACAAAGATAGTGCTAAAGTAAATGTTGCAGCAGAGCTTTGACCGGACAATCCGAAAGGTTGTCGGGTCCATCTCAGCTCCACTGCATACTGTTGTTGTGTCCTTGGGCATACTTCATCCACTTTGCCTCCTTCAACTAAAGAAATGTTAGGCTACCATCCCAAGCCGACACACGATTTCTCTGAATACATAAGTTTTATTATCCATTCTCTCCGACTTTCTTGGTATTGGTATAAGTCTTAATTCTAACTTGGTATTAAGACAGTCAATTACCAGGAAAGATGGCACAGAAAATGTTCTGTGTAAAGCGTGGCCAATGCGAGCCTGCAGACATTGATTATACAAACTTCCCTTTCTCAAAACTTTTCTCTTTATCGCCTGTTTTCAAGCAGGTGTTACAAACAGGTTTTTCAGCCCAAAAGTTTTGTCGACAAAGCCCCGGTATTATTACTGCAGCAGACAAACACATTTAGCTTTGGCCACGGAGGAAAGTGGAACACCTAACATTAGCAGACATGGGCCTAGCACAGCGCAGCAAGTAAATCAGCGAGCCCCAGTTTAGAGATTATTATATACAATAAAGCAACCCTTACAGCAAATAAGATGGTTCAACACGAAGTTGGAAAGTGGACCGTCGAACACAGTCATTTGTGATTACGATCGCTCTCATGTGTCACAAAAATCATCTTCCACATGTGAGTCCATCGCCAGAAGCATTTTTAATCATGTACATCCATTTTCTATTTCTGCATTTCACTATAGGAGAAATAAATTGGGAGCTGGTCCGGCTGATAGTCGACATGGAATAGGAGACCGGAGTTCGTGGATGGCTTCAGGCTGAACCCTGGGCTGTAATTTGTATGGTACATGGAAATATTGAAATATATTTAACTTGGAGTGAATTAAGATTACGAAACTATATCTATGGTATTTTTTTTCAAGTGTATAGAAATGATCTTGTGGTTGCATAATTCTTATTGGCCTACAAGGAAGCTCTGCATAAAATTAGCCAGGATTGAGAAGTCGTCCTGATGTCGCCAATGGGTGCAATCACAAGTTGAAACGTTTCAGCTTTTGACGCACATCTAACCTCTTAACCTCCACCTGAACCAAACGCATCTTCTCCAGTTTGACTTTACCTAAATCTGAGAGCTTCCTGGAAATAGCAACAAAAATGAGTCGAAAACGAGGATGAAAATGCAGCAAAAGAGCAAACAAAGGTGATGCCAACAACATCTTTGGTCTTTTTGCGTGACTGATCGCATGCGTAAAGACCAGACAGGTACGCATCAACTCGTTTAAGCTCAGGTAAGAACATATCTCAGTATGGAAAAACAGTGGCCTGTTCCTTTAAGCATGGCAGGAACGTCAACATCTGGAGTGTCTTTAGGGTGTAATTTCATACATTTACATTTACGGGAGCATTTCTAGAATTGAACAGAAATGTGTTATTTTGAATTGGATTATTTTTTTGTGTGCCTCTACTATATATCTAGTAAAATAGTCAAAATGTGCAGCCAGGGAGAAAACAAAAACATCTCGCTACAGTAATATCTCAGATCAGACTTGGCAGGGGAATGGCTCATCCATCATCTACTTGACAGTCACAAAAGCATGTAGAAACAATTCTTATGCTGTTTTATCTGAGTTATTATGTTTTCACTGAACCAGCAAACATAGTGCGCTCAATGGATTCTTGAAACTTCGCAACTTGAGATACTTCCGCTGTTCGGCATCAATTTCTTTTGTGTTTGAATCGGGCAGTTAATCTGTGAAAAATAAATCTCAGATCTTACTGTTTGTTTTGTCTTTGACTGGGGAAACGAGTGGTTGTATATAATTACTTTAGCTGCAATTTTAATCCAGCCCTCAAAAACATTTACAAATCCGTTTTTTCTTTCATTTCTTCAACTGAACTGACTATCATTACATCATTACAGGACAGACCCTTGGGTGCTGCGGGTTATCGCCAACATGACTGAATCGACCAGAGATGGCTTTCATATTTCTAATCAAGGAGGCGACTTAACATCTTTCATTTCAGTCATGTTTAACCCCCCATCTAAGCTATAAAATCTGTCTGTTCTTGTGCGAAATGTGTAGAAAAGTCACCCGTTTGACACTGAAAGGTTATTGGGTTTACAGCCGTATTAAAGTCACAATGTTTTTTCTTTTTTCTTTTCTTTCTTGGCAAATTACACAGTCCGTGTCCTTCTCAGACTCATTTGACTCAAGTGTGATGAATTGGCCTCTCATGAAGATATTACATAGAGAGTGGACACAAATGCAAACAGTTGGAAAGACCTCTGCATTATAAGTGTCCATATTTGCGGGAGCCAGCGCAATGTTTTTTTATTTTATTTTTTTATTCTTGTATTTAAAATGTCATTATTTGCACGCGAGCGTCACGTGACTTACGAGTAGATCCTCTTCTGCTCTTCCTGTCCGGCTATTTTCCAATGAGCTAGCGGTGTCTTGTCCAAATAAACAATAGTTCAAGGTGACATGGCAGAAAGATTTATAACCTGGTGTTGGATAAAGTGGAACTAATGTACACTTACATGTTGTTCCCGCACGACAGGTATTGTTGTTATTACCCCCTGAGCTGAGGAACATTAACATAAGTTGTGAACTATCACCAGGTGTCGTCCGTGTCTCCCACATAATGTTAAGCCAGATACAGCTAATGTAACACCTGGAGTCAAACAAGTAAAACTACAGTACAGTCAGTGGAGAGAGTTTACAAGCAGTCACTCAAGATTTTGGATCAAAAGCATTAACACCTACCACCATTAACATGTTCTCTCAAAATATATATTTCAGTTGGGAGAATATGATACGGTTTCATAACATTGTAGTGGTTTATAAAATACGGGATTGGTCTGGCCCCGCCCCCTTTGCCGGCATTTATCCACCTAAAAGACAGTTTAGGCTCACTGCAGAGGAGACTATGCCGTTGATTTTGGAAAAACATCTTTTGGTCAGTTGAGCAGGAATGTCAGTGTTATTTTTACTTACCGTTTCATGTCTATTGTCCTTTGTTCATGTCTATTGTGTTTGTTGTTCTGTGGCCTTTCCTGTCTGTGAATAACAACCTGCCCTGGGACTACAGATGAAAATTAGCCATTGTGGCTAACTCTGGCATATTTACATGAGGACTTTGAGGACACATGTTAATTAATATGCACTGTCCCATCTTCAAAAAATAAAACTAATATACATTTCAATGTTAAAAAAATTCAAAGCAGAAAATGTACAGACAATTAAAATTCACATTTTGATGACACAAAAAATCTTCCATATAACTCCAGCATGTCCTGGGACCATAGATAGAAGATAGAAGAGATAACTGCTGTTACATTCAGCCCCATTTACAATGATCCTGCGAGGCCTGTGAAATGAACATGGCTGCTCAATCTCTTCCTACGGAGCATGTTCCTGAAAAGGGCAAAAAGGTGGATGTACTGCTTAACAGTACAAACAAAGTTCAAAGCCACATCGGAATCCTGTTGACCAAGTGTCTTTTGGAGTCGCCCTGGCCACCAGGGGGTGGTGTTACAGCAATGTTAGCTCCCTGCCATGAGAACCATAGAGAAGGGCTTTCCTCACCCATGGCCGGGGACTTACACAAACACAATACAATCCTGGAACCCACTTTCAATTCTACTGAGACAAGATAAAACAAAAGACTAAATCAGGTCATGCCTCAGAAGCCCAGTAACTCAGGGCAGCAGCGGAATAAGAGCAGATTGGAGAAAGTGCAAGCTTGTTTAGCTCAATCCATCTCATTGCACATCAAATAGTAAGCAATTGGAGAATTGAAATTACATGACAGTCTTGGTTTACTTTGTCCAGTTCCACCTGATGCATTCATTTTAACATTCAGTCAAGAGTGCACTAGATGGAGGTGTGCAGTGGGACAAGCCGGTGTGATCCCACTGCTGTTGGAGATAACCTATTCCACACTTTATCCTCCAGTCCACTTCCAGGCAAGTTTTGATCTTCACTTTTGGAAGTGAACCCGATCAGCTCTCAGTGCCAGAGCTGCTAATGATGTATTTATTAAGATTCTTTTTTTCTTAACACTGTGGTTCTATGATTTGTGAGGTTTCTGTGAAGCCAAGAATAGTGGCAGCTGAAAGAAAATATCCCACTGTGCATGCCGTGAAACGCACCACAAAGGGCTGACAGCAGAAAAGGCTGCACTCAATCAAAATCCAAGAAACATAAGTGCGCATTGGTAAGTAAACTAGATCACCAAGTTATTAGACGTGGCCATATCCATAATCTTAGGCGTGCTTTTTTTTGCACTCCAAATAAACCAATTGGACTCGATTCACTGAAAGCATTTTAATTACCTCCTGAAATGTCTCATTCAGCTTCTATATCCATATGCAAAACATAAATATTCCACCCTCAGCGTAGCCTTAAATGCCACACGCAAGCTGTGATATGACATTTGGCATTAGCGCCACTGCACACACGTGAGCTGTTAGTTCAGGCTGACTTGTCTCCATTGCACTTTACAGACCTACAGTTGTGTCACCTGTGTCTCTTCTGCTGCCCTGGCGTCGTCACAACCTGCTCCAGCCCCCCCCCCTTCCCGAAACATAATCACGCCTAATGAGCTGAACCGACGCGCGGAAGCAATCACGTGGAAATCGCTCATGCAAATATAAAAACGGGCTTTTATCCCACGGCTAAGTCCGCGCGCGCCGTGCGGCAGGAGGTGCATGCAAATTGACGCCGGCGCGATTCAAAGGCACCTCGTGGAGCACAGACGCACTACACAAAGGTCACACCACCTAAAGCCGGCCCCAAAGCAATTACACGGGATTCAAAGAAGGGGATGCTAGATATAGGTGAAATGTATTTGGCCGGAGCGATTAGCCAAGGGGAGCAGCTGAAAAAGAGGGGTGACGTTACGGGAATTCTGATCAACCACTGGATTTTACCTTCAACTAAAGCGTGTGTTGCATGCAGATTTTTCAAAAATGTACTGGAATAATAGAGACACGTTAAGTTGCCTTGTCCTGTTTTGCATCTGTGTTTATTACTTAGTTAAATCTGGGGCTTTTTCTTTGGGAAAGTTGCACTTTCTTTCATAGTTTGGCAGGGGGTGCGACTCATGCTCAGGTGCGACTTACTGTATATAGCAAAATATAAAAAGTACTGAGTGAGCGAGAAACGTGTGAGGGACTGGCGAAAAGCTGCAATTATAAAGCTAATCGCTGGCTATAAGCTAGAGCCACAGCTAGAGGAACGAGTTTGTTAATAGGTGCTTGAACAATGTGCTGCCGGGAGAGGCTTGTCAACGCTGCAGTTGCGCCTCCATGGCCAAGGCTGATGAGACTAAAGGTGCATACAGACCAAAAGCTTTTCGGGCGTCAAAAACGTGCCTAAAGCCCGTAGTTAGACGCTTGTGCTTACCTAAAGTCAGACGCTTGTCACACCGACGCTCTGTCCGCATGTCTACGTGTGTTCGTAGCGCTACAACAGGCATCCTCGAGGCCCAAACACATTCCCAGCGCAGATTCAGCCGCTGAAATAAGTTTTCTCGTCGCCACTTTTAATCCTGAAGAGTGTCTTTGTAGAAGTTCCAAATCTGCTGTAGCCCCGGTTCACAATGAAGCTAATCCTCAGTACTTGTTGACATTTGCGGGCCGGCATAACATCTTTTTTTTTCTTTTTCTTTTTTCTTGGATCTGCCCCGGCGGCTCAGCTACGTCACTGTTGGGAAAATCTCCTGATTGGTCGACGCTCGCAAATTTCTCCAAAAAGTTCAACATTTCACAACTCTAGCACGGGCCGCGCTGGACGCCCTGGAGGCGCGTCAAAAGCTTACCACGTGCGGAAAGCTTCAAAACGCGCCGCACAGGAGGCGCGTGACTCGCTGTGGGATATTTTGGCGCTCCCTGAGGCGTGTCCTCCATATATTTTCAATGTAAACCTGACGCTTGGCCGCGTTTGGTGTGAACACACCTTAATACTTCAGAGCGATAGTCCGGAAAATACAGCACATAAAAATATAGAAATGTTTGTTACAATTATCATTATCAGTAAATAAATCAGTCAAATAAATAGTGGATTTATCTGGGGCCATCATCATCATCATTATGTTCGTCCACAAGTCCCCTTTCGGGATCAGACTTGCATGGCTCGTCTCCATGCCCCTCGATCCCTCGCCAGCTCCTCAGTGATGCCTCGTCTGGCCAAGTCTTCAATACCATTTCTGCACTTCTTCCTTGGCCTTCCAGGTGGCTGTTGTCTCTCCATCCCATTGTTCAAAGTGGTTTTCAGCTCACCGTCTTCTTCAGCCCTCACTACGTGCAAACCTCTGTCCAGAATTTCCTTGAGTAATCTTCTTTTTTGAAGGGGACATGGAAAGGACATGTTTAAGACATTAACTTTGATCTTGTTTGATCATCACAACGTTTGGGTTCAATACAATGAGGTGATTTACATATCAGTGAGGTTATACTGCACATGAACTTCCAAACATAAATAGTGTTTTGGGATTGTGGAAGCCAGTGGTCGCGCTTCAATCCTGACAAGACTTACTCAGGTCAGTAACACCTGACTGGAGGATGACCTATTATTCAACTCTTAAGGCTATAGCAAATCAATGGTCTTATCTAACTGACCAGTACCCACAGTGTTTTCTAAAGACCATAGTTGTATTGATAGGCTCCAGTCTCGCGTTATACTCAAGTGCTAATCAGTGGTGAAGCTTTAAACTACCTTGAAATGTCTGGGGAGAGGACACTCTCCACATGTTGTTTGTAGAATTTTGCCAAAAGCAGAGTGTGGCTCTTAGCAGATAGGCTAAAAGCATACTTACACGTACCTGCCGTCTGGCTGTCGTCTTTAATATGTGCCAAGAAGCAATGAGGTATGACTGATAAAAAAACATTATTAGAATGCAGAGTTGGTTGGACTGGCATCTTTCTCTGTCGGCAAAACTCTTTTGGAACAAATCAAAAAGCATTCATCTGGGTGCCTGGATCGTCCATGAAATTGCTATTTTCCTCGTCTGTGCTATTTGAATTGTGTATTTGATTTAATTCACGTGCAACGACTTCAGATGAACACTTAGTAAATGATTACACTTTTTGCCGTTATGCAAAAGATGTCTCATAACAATACAATAACCACAGTGATCCAGCTGGTCAGGATGCTCTCTATTGTCCCTCTGTTGAAGGTGCACATGACGGGGCCAGGACCAGGAGACGCTGATGTCATTTCTCGACCAGTGATGTTGCAGATTTTGAGCTTGATCTGAGTTTTTCTTTTTCATTGCTTGCTTGTTTGTGTTTGCTTAGTTAATTCGTTAACCATAAAGAGTTGGAGATTGGATAATGTGTCAGAGTTGGAGACAAAAATGATAAGGGTCTCAACAAGGTTCGGGACCAAAAAGTGGGTCGCTGAACCACTGTCAGTGGTGCGCGAAGTCCGTTCATTAAGCGGCAGAGAACGAGAGAAAATGTTCACCACTGAAATCTGATGTTTAGCAGATTGATTTGTGTAAAATTTCCAATGTTCATTTGCACCAAGTCAACACTGCCCCGTTTCTCTGCGTGGCCTAAAGACGGCCTAAAAATCAGATTTTCTCTTGACTTCTCCAGTCCTATGTTCCGTCTATGTCTCTTATGAGTAGAGGGACGGGAAGAAGTCATGGTGGCACCCACACAAACCTCCGGAATAAAGTGAATACTTGGTGGTGGTGAGCTACTATTGTAGTCACAGCTGCCCTTGGGTAGACCGACTCAAGTAAGGCTACAAGTCTGTGCAATCCACCCCTCAGACCTCCACTCACTCACTCACTCACTACATTCCCTGCTTAGCTCCTCTGGCACGGCAAAGGCGATGTGGGAGAAAATACAGTTTACATCATAATATAATAAATTAATTATTACTGTCATTCTATAGGGTGTGGTAAGTCCCCATCATATACCAGTTAAGATTTTTTTTCCGACAGACTTCACCAAAATGTTAAAACAGAAACTGAGCAGCAAGACTCAACACAATTGTTAGTGACTGTAACGTAAAAGCCAAATCATTTGACTCTGGAGATTTATTGTTTGGAGTTGGCCTTTCTAGCTTTCATTTACATAAAAGCATAGCATTGCCCCTGAAGATGAAGGTTAAATGGCGCCAGTGTCTTTCATCATAAAGTTAATAACAGACACAAAGCGCAGTCTCTTCTCTCACCCTTTAAAATGCCCTCCTGCTGCGGCGCACATGCACAGCAGCGGGTGTGTCCCTATGTCCCCATTTTATTTTAGTCTGGAACAGGTGCTCCACAGACACAGGGGATTACACGTAAAAAATGGTCTCCTCCCTTCATTGCAGACCTGCACTTTCAAACACGTTTATTTCTAGCTCAGGTCACAACACATTCCAAAAGACACGGCTTTTATTTAATTATTCAGTTTGGGTTTCATTCATTTTTTTTTTTTTTTTTCATGCTTTTCTTTCAATGGCAAGAAGGCAGCCTGTTCTGTTTCTGGATCTCTCTGGGGTTACGTTGATGCTATTTGTTTTGACTCAAATTGACTTTTGCAGCTATACTGACGCCTACTGGCACTAAAACGCAACTGCATGTCAACTGCAGTGGTTGTTTTGTCACACTGGGGTTATGTTCATCATAGACAATTTATGTTCAGATTTTGGCATATGCGGTTGTATTTATTTTCAAATGAGGAAGTTTATCAAATATATTGAGCTTAATAAAGGACAAAAAATACACACAATGCAAACCAGGGATTGAGAAATGCAAAATGGTATTGGATAGTATGTCCTCGCTTTGAAGAATTATTACTCGCAGAAGCAAAACCTAAGTTCTTCGGACCAACTCCTCTTCTCCTTTGCTGAAACTCTCTCCCGTTAATGTGTCCATTCAAATGTGCCGTGGTCAAGCAGCAGCGGCGACGAGATGAATTCAGTTGAAGCGAATGTGCACAAACCCCTCGGAGTCGCTCACATGGACGCTTCACTGTACACACACGTGCGTCCGTGGAGTGTGTAATGCGAAGTTGGCACCACTTACCTCTGAGCAGGAGGTCAGCGGGACTGTGCTCATTCTGTCCCATGCAACATTTATAGCATCGGTACTTCCCCTTTCCCTGTAGATTGTGAGCGAGGAAGCACATACACAATCAAGATGTCCTACGTGCTAGATTAATCTACCTATGTGTTGCTCACCTTATTTCCCTGCTTTTTCTTTCGCTTTGAGGACGGAATATATAGTGTTATTCGCCTCTCTTGGGTCATGGTTACTGGTCTGTACATGGCATATTTTACTGGACAAAGATGACCTACAGGACCCCGTGTTACATAGCCTCTACTTACATGAAAGTCCTCGCGAATCTCATTCTATTTCCCCCCCGAAATGAAAGTAAACAATGTGAATGGCGCGATCAGTATGCATGGGCCATTGATTGTCATTTTGAGAGCGCTGATTTTGCACTGGCGGGTCCAGCATAGGAACCCACGGAGTCAGCTGTATTGATTTCGAGGTGTCACACAGCATGTAAACGACGGGATAAGGGCTTAGCTCCGGACTTAAAGAGATAAAGAGGCTTACATGGCATGGGGTTGAGTGTTGACCTTTCTCACTCGGCTTAGAAAGTGCCTGTTGTCCAGAACAGTTGCATTGCTTTGCATTGTTTGTTCTGTCCTGCATTGAGTTTTGTTCATCTGTTTATATTTGGGGAAAAAACCTACACTGTCCGCCTCTCGGTGGGGGCCATTGTCTCTTCTCTGCTTGTCTTGGGGATCTTTCCAAAGAACAAGTCCCAGCCAAGTCTTCATCTTCTCGTCATTGAAGGAGCCATCTCACGTTTGTCGCACTTGGTAAGGAAATCTTGTTCGGTGGCGATGGTCCCGAGACTGTTCCAAGATTTCAAGTCTGAGATGGTCGGGAGAAGAATACTGAAGATATAGGGAAGGTGACAATGGAGGCCTGGTTCATGTGGAGAAAGAAAATGATATTGAGGAAAGGTTAAATGGGAGCTCAAGTCATGCTACAGAACTCGCCACATGTATCTACGAGGGTAATACATATCTACTTTACATCTATACCACTTTACATCCATTCAGTTGTAATAGGACAATAAATAGACCGCAGACCGCTTGCGCCATGATACTCTGTGACCTGTAGAATTAGTATTTCATTGATCGGTGGCTCCTGCCTTCGACCTGTGATAAACATGGATGGCTTGGAACTAATTACCCAGCAGCCCCCCGCGATCAATCCTCGGGTTCTTAGGGACTGATTTATGCCACAATGGGAGGTTTGACACTCGTGATGGACCAGCTTGCGCTTCTAATGCCTTCATTATCCCTCCCCGAATGCATGGTTGTAATTTAGAATGTGTAATTACGGACCTCGGAGCAGAATAAATGACAGTTGGTAAATGCACAGAGGAGGGGGAGGACAATGACAGAACAAAACAGCTCGAGGCTCGAGGTCCCATTCCTGCCCCCCCGTGGTTGGAGTTGATATCTTCATGTACGCACATAAGAGACGACGATTAAATGAACTTCCAAGCGAGTCAGTGTAATCTTCTGTGCTTGTTCAGTCCGGTGTTTTAATCCTAGAGGGCGGGCTATTCCACTGGCCTGCTGCGGGTCATTCGGACACATCTGCTTCCGTCTCCTCTGCTGCCCCTCTGTGGGGACACTAAACATATAGCACGCACATATATAGACGCACATGCACAGACGGTCATGCTGCTTATTCACTGGGGCTTTCTCGGTGTTCAGTCGATGCCCAGGGCTTCATTAGCGCGTGTAAACAAGGTAAAAGAGTCAGCGGTGAGCGGCGCACAGTGATAATGGTTGTTTAGTCTCAAAGGTGAGGAGAGGGGAACAGATTGACAGGCTGGCCATGACTTTTAATGACACAAACGTGCTTGTCTCTCTTAAAGTGATGTTTAAATTGTTCTACAAAAGCCCATATTGAATGCACTTGCATGTGACAGGTCAAAAGTGAATCTGTATGTGCTCTCCTTTATCAAGAACTGTGTGCAACAATGGATACACCACGTAGACTATGAGAACGTATAAATAATATGGACATAACCACACAATGAATGGAATAATAACGCAAAAATTAAAGAATGAAAACTGAGTCAAATCCTGTTTTCGATATCCTCTTAGGGGTGAGTAGTCATGTAGTGCTTGACAGAGACAGTAAAGTTAGTGTGTCTAAAATGACATTACATAACTATCTAACATAACATTTCAATTAGCTTTGAATCAAATTGAATGAGCCCATATGCCAGTCAGTCTAAGAGACACCAGTGAAGTATGTTACAGGGCAAATACTGCATCTCCCACCACAGAGGGTGGTGGTGCCGTCAATTATAGTAAACATCACATTTGCTCTGGCTTGAGAGGTGATTGAGAGACAAAGCCCGCTGTGAATGATTGAAAGAGGCAAGTGACAGGAGACCAATTTTGCGGTAAATCAGCTCAAATTGTTGTAATTGGCTGAGCAATTTAGCCAGGTCCAAAATATGATGAGAGGTGATTGCAGTGAGAGAGGCTTGTTTTGTCCTCAAGTATATTCAAACACCTCACGACTGGAAGAGGCCGCAGACTGACTCCACATCAGATTGTCAGTGGCTGGTGACTCAGGCCAATACATCTGAGACGCAGCTGTACGTCCTGTGTCAGCCATAGCTTATGAGCTAATGACATTTGAGACCTACACATGTCTTCTTCTGAAACACTGAAGTGACACCAAGAGCCCCCACACCTGCAGCACAGAGGAGCCGTCACAAGAGGCAGGGAAAAAGGGACATACAAGGAGATGGTGAAGGATTGTTGTGGAGCGGAGGGAGCTGCCCAGGAGGAAGAGGAAGGAGGAGGAGCTGACCAGTGCAGGACACCACGCTCTGAAACAGGGACAAACCTAGGAGGCGCTGCATCGTTTCAGAGGAGACAGAGGGCAGCCAGCCAGGTTTCCTCCAGGTACTCGGGGAAAACATGCTGGTCAAGTTGGCCCACAGTGGTGGAGCGCTCAATCGTAGCGGCTCAGGACTAACACCTGAACACAATTTTGTTATACATTGTACAAGGACAAATAAAGCACTTACTTAGGCACCTATGTATCAATATCTTCATTGTACACTGTATAAATCTGCTGTCACTGCCTCTGCCCAGGGACTACAGATCAACATTAGCTCGTAGATATCTCTGCTCTGTGCAACACATTTGTTGTGCAATGTCCCTGTCAATTAAATGAATGCATAAAAAAATAAAGATAGAACTAAACTCATTAATCAAAAAATGTGTGCTATAAAATAAATAAATGAAGGTCAATGTAATTGTTTAAAAGTACGCTCACAAAATATAAATGGAAATAAATGTTTATATCTGAACCTAGATGTAATCATGTTTTTAATCACTAGAGGGGGTTGTAGACACATGTTTGCACTCCTGCAATTCATTACCAGAACAAACTGCTAGTTGAGTAGTACTAATACTGTACAGTATAATTGTATTATATTGTATTTTATTTCATTTATTTATTTGGTCGGGTCAGTGCATGTTAATGAACATACATGAACTCATGCATGTGCACACACCACACCGGGTTGTAGCCATGGGCTAATTTGCATCTGTTGTCCCACACTCGCACTCACAAACACAGAGCCTGCTTCTGACATAGTTAAATATATATATATTTCATTTTCCAATTATTATTAATAATATCTCTTCATTATTTCAAATTGTATTACAATAAAAATGTACCTACATCCAAATTACACTACCACTATGCAGCTACTGCTTAAATCCTAGTTATAAGACTCACTTTCTACAAAGAAAAGCACTGTAAAAAAAAGTTTTTTTTAAAACTAGTAACTATATTCATGTAGACTACTTACTTTCTTAAGTAAAATGAACTCATATGATTAATTTCTCCCTATAATCCCACATCAGTCCCAACTTGTCAATAAGAACACACACACGTGACCCAAATCTGCTCAGTCTCAGTCAGAGCAACAGCAGTGTCTAAATATCTAAATGATCTGCTAAAACAGCCCACAAACAAGCATAAAGGACTGGACGATTTAGTACGCCCCCCACTGGTGAAACCCCACCCCCCGCAGCAGTCGTTATCCACACAGGGAGTTGCCAATGTGCACTTCATTACCCTGATTGCCTGCGTTGTTTGCTGGTGCCACTTCACTGGATCCTGTTCTGATTAGAGACAGGAGCCTTGTAAATACGCCGCGCACCATAAACCATTTCCCCGTTACATCAAAGTCACACGGATGTTGTAAGCCGTGATCATAATTGCTACAAAGCGCAGGCACCCCTTTCAGCAGCCGCGGTCTCTCCACTAAACCCTCTCTAAACTGGCCCCAAGTGGGACGGCTCCGGTGGCTAATTTAAGAGCAAGCCATAATGGCCATTGATATTAAGGTTAACGAGGAGGAAGTGAACTCTCCGGCTAATAGGGGCACATAAAGTGGATGGATTCGAGCCTCACATTGACAAATGGGCTCGTGTGTCTTGATCAGTTTGGTGTTGTCTAAACAGCTTGTTAACAAATGCCAGATCATGTTATAATCAAACAAAATGACAACATGAGAATATACATTTCCTTTTTGGTGCATACATCCGTGTTTGATATCTGATAAAGTGTCATTGGTTTTGTTTTGATTGTCTTCTTCTTACTCATGGTTGTATCAACTTTAAAATCAGAAGAACACAGATATGCTGATTGTATCTTCTTCTTCCATTTGATCTTTGGCAGACATGTGACGAGCGGCTGCTGCTGGAGGTCGCCATATTGAGGAGAAGTCATGTAACTCCTATCGACACACACTCATTTATACAGCGTTCCCGTATTGGTTATGATCGCACCCTTGGAGGCCCCATATTGCGATCATAGGTCATGTGTCACCCAGTCAACCGTGTATAAGTTAAAATAATAAGTTAAAATGAACTGAATCTGCGTAATAATTGCTACTGTCTATGTATCCGTGTGAATATACTCTGCTGTGGGGAAACATACTTGTTGTAATAGCTCAGTAATAAGAGGAAGTACATGTCAGCTTACAGAATGTTTGTGTATAATTTACACGCAGCTCACGTAAACCTGCCTCTGCTTTTCACACACACATTACAAAAGCATACTGACGTTTATTAATCATTTATTTCAAGAACATACAAATCAACATTGTGGAAGACTTAGTGACATATACTGCATAGTCGGGGCCCATTCAAAAGTGCGCCCATCTTTGTAACAATGAAACAGTTTTGGTCCGCAGCTCTTTGTACCATATTTCCTCACCATTAGTTCATAAATACACTTTGTGACACATTCATACATTTCCAGCATAAGGTTTTTTTTTTTTTAATATATATATATAAAGAATAAATATATCTAGGCTTGATAAACCTAATAGAAAAAGCACAGGAGTGAAAATGCTATTTATTTCTTGATCGAAGAGCAAGAGAAAATCGTTAAGGCAAGACGCGCTTCCCTGCATGTAAAAATGAGTGCATCAGTAATGTTTTTTTATTTAGCCTGAGTCGCTGAAACACTCGTTCATGCAGAAAGCCGAGGGGAGGAGGAGGACGGGGGGAAAAGTGTCTATTTTTAAGGCAGCCTCGGAATCAAAAAAGGCACCAATGGGAGGAAAAGCTTAAGCTGAATATCACTTTGTGCGGCGCAAGTCCTCAGTCATTTCAATTATTGCAAAAGTAAACAAAGTGGAGACTATAAAAAGCTCGCCGGTGCACGCCCCGCTTCACTCAAAAACGTAAACACCCGGTCCAGCTTCGGAGGAGTCCAAAATATCCTTGCTTTTGCGTATAAAAAAAAAGCTCGATTTCTATGTCGAAGTGCCCTCAAAAGTCCAATACTTGTTTGTGCAGTAAGTAGGACGGATTTTGACTGTCAGAAAGGAAGACAGTGGTAGTGTGCTCTTTATGCCAGTCCCATGCTTGCGTAAATGATCAGTAGGGCATCCATTTAGTAGGGGAACGTTGCTCAGTGGTTAGAATAACTAAATAACGTCACCATCTTTCCTTTGAGTGAAGGCTGTGATGGGGAGGATTGAGACGAGTGCGTACCATCAGGAAAGGCACCTGATTTTAGAAAAATATACCAAATGAATACAGACTACGGATGATACCAGTGGCACCCCTGGAGGGAAGAAAAATCAGGCGTCAAATCTCTGTCCCGTTGTGCCTGCATAGAGGAGTTTGCATCAGGAGGACCATGACGCTTTAAAAAAACAAAACAAATCAACACCATTTGGCCGTGGCAAAACCATGAATGACCAAAATATATCAAATCTTTACATCTTTACATGTCCTTTTTCCTTTAAAATATCCGTATAAAAATATCTGCATGTCCCAGAGAGTCAGTGCGCTTCATGTTAGGACAAGTGATACATGCCGTAGCTGAGCGGAGAGGCATACAGTCCCAGCGGCGCGATGGGCAGGAGCTGCCTGTGCTGGTGATACGCCGAGTAAGACTGTCCGTACAGCGACATGGCTCCCAGAGAGAGGGGTAACGTGAAGCTGGGGTGCAGGCCGCTGGCGTTGGCGGCGGCCGCGGCTGCCACGGCGGCCGTCTTGGCGTCGGCGGCCATCTTGAGCTTCTCCAGCTCCGCCTCCTGCAGCCGCTTGGCCTTGGCGCGGCGGTTCTGGAACCAGATTTTGACCTGGGTCTCGGTGAGGGTGAGGGAGGAGGAGAACTCGGCCCGCTCGGCGATGGACAGGTACTGCTTCTGGCGGAACTTTCGCTCCAGGGCCAGCAGCTGGGACGTGGTGAAGGGCGTGCGCGGCTTACGGTTGGTCTTGTGTTTCCTGAGCTGGCAGCCGGGGCTGATGTGGCCTACAGGAGAGGACAGGGGAGAGATAATCGACTGGGCGGAAAAACGGCCACAGAAACAATTGTGGCTCGTTTGAATAGGCAGAATTGTTTGTGAGATTAGAAGAGGTGAAGATAGAGAATAAATGAGCACCCTAAAATAAAAAGCCTGTATACAGTACATTCCAAATAAATACACTGTGAGACAGTACTACAAGCTCTCTGGAGCAATTATACTGTTTATTTCCAATAATGTGATGTTTATTTGTATGGTAATAGCCTAGTTAGTATCCTTTATCCATTATTACAATGTCTAAACCACAAAGTCCCATAACCAGCTTACATCATTTTCTTAACCACATAATCTTTAAATGAGCCACTCTAAGAACAGCTTGATCGCCTGCATTAGCAGATAATATGCTACAAGCTTAATTTTAGAGTCACTGCTCTCTTGTTTTTATTTGAATTATTGTTGGGTGGATCTATCTCAATGTACCACAGAGATATTATAATAATGCGTATACAATGGTAGCATCCTGTTATGCAAATTACCCACTTTATTTAACAATAAATCTTTGTAATACTAACACATGATCTCGCCTTTTATTCGGGCTACCAAGGCAAATAAGCTAGTGGCTATCGTTTAAACCGCAACACTTGAGACACTTATTAAAAAAAAGCCCTGGAGACATTTCAATGGGAAAACCTACGCGTCTGTGTCGGGAACGCTCCGCCGGTGACCCATGGCGCGCACTCCTCCGGCTCGGACGCCTCGGACTTGACGGGCGAAGTGGGCGAAGAAGATGCGTTCAAACTTTTCCGGCCCGCCTCGCTCTCCCCGCACAGAAAGAGCGGGTTCAGCGGGGTCCGCGGCAGCTCTCTCCGGCACACCGGCTCCGCGCCACGGCTGGACACCACTCTCCCGGACATGATCGCCTCCACGCTGAAGGGGTGATGCCGGAGCGCCGCCGGAGAGGTGACCGCCTTCTCCTGCTCCTTGTCCTCCTCCGCCGCCGCCACCCCACCGTCGGTCACGTCCGAGCGAGCGCTACAATCCTCCTCGGATGAACTACCGCTGCCCAAGTCCTTATAAGTCTCGCGGGAGGACATCTCTGCTGTCCAACGGGGGAAAGGGGGGGAAAAAAAACAAAAACAAGTCAAAGTCCGAGTTCAGGGGGCGATGCGCGCTGGAGACGCGGAGACTGAAAGCGATGTGTGAAGTTGGCTCAGGCGAGTGGTTTGTTATGGGGCTGTCAAGTATGTGGGAGTACTTACGCACAGGACGGTGATACGCACGACTTGGACCAATCAGTGCGGGCCTAAATCGGAGCGCGAGGTGGGGCTGCCAAGGAGGAGTAGAAAAAAAAAGTGGAGCAGTCCGAAGTTACATTTGAGTGCTGATGATTAAGTTTACATGCATGCCACCCTGAACAAAACGTCTCCTATTGTGACTGCAATGACGCTCGCGCCATAAATAGATGATGTGAACTGCACTGGATAAGAATGCTTCCTGGGTGTGATGGCTAACTTTTTGTTTTTTCTTGCATTGTTGACATTAGGCAGATAATGTTAGTCTAAAGTTTTCCTACTAGGAACAGGATTGAGCAACACTTGAAGGAAGTCTCGGATAGCCTATTATTTTGTTATTTGGAAACCTGTAATGTTTGGACTGCAATGGAATTTGTGTTGAACCGCATGTTTATACTGGCACGGCGGTTCAAATGTAACAGTGTCAGGAAACGTCAGTCAGTCGGTGTTGTCCTTCTCAGGTAGCGCTGATTCATTTCAATTCCGAGACATTAGTCGTCAGGACAACTGTAGCACGGCCCTGTCATGTGTGCGGGTCTTCTTTGGTAATGGATTGGCCCAGGCCTTAACCTCCTGAGAGCGCACTGTAAACACAAGCCCCTTGTGGGTAATTACAGAGAAGTTTAAAACACCCATCCTCTTTCTTCTTCATCACAGAGTCTAATGTGTTTGTCCATTCTCTCTTTTGGGACTTTCCACTAGATTTTGTTGCACGAGTAATTCTAAATATGGGGCACAATCACACTATAGTATCACGGATTTTTGGCTTTTGTGGAAGTTCAGGTAATTCCGGTGTTGTAATGTATTGCCCAACGAGAAACGAGATGCAAGTTGATCATTTTATGCTCACTACTGCCACCTCAGGTCTTACGCGTAACTGCAGTTTCTATATTGAGCTCGTGCATGACGGCACTTCGGATCCAAAGTAGCAACTTTTTGAGTGACAGTGCAGGATTTTAGAGGCAGCTGTGGTGAACAGGCCTGAGCTCATACTACACATTAGGACAGTGGTTCTCAACCTTTTGCTGCTGCGACCCCCATTATAACAGTTAAAGGGGTTTGGGACCCCCGCTCGGGTCACACCATGGGAAATTGGAACAATATTTTACATAATTCTTAAAAAACAAAGAAAAAAACAAATGGCTAAAATAAAATTCATCAAATTACAAACATATAATGGCACTCTGGTAAAATAGCACACACTTGCGACAATAAAATATTATAGCATATGCTAATATAAATACGGTATATGTTATCTACATGATCTGGCGACCCCCCAAATTTGTCTCGCGACCCCCTTGGGGGTCCCGACCCCCAGGTTGAGAACCACTGCATTAGGACATGGCTGGAACATGTAGGGGGAGGAAAATACTTGGTTTTAACATTTTTAAACGCAGTGTAGTCCCTTTAATGTTTAACAAAATTGAGACTATTCTTTCAACTTAAAAAAAATAGACACAAGGAAAAAGATTCGAACTTCCAAAGAGATTTATTTTCAATCAAAAAGCTCCAAACCGTTACTGCCCAATGATCTGATCTGCAAATTTCTTTCTGATGTGACAGCAAGGGTGGGAACCCAGGGTGCTGAAGGTGCTGCACAACCCCCTGGTGGATAGTTCGTGTATTGTAAGTAATATTAGTAAATGGGAAATAAGCACAGAAAAAGCGTTTTGGTCCCTCAGCACCCCCTAACCAAAATACGTTCCCACGGCTCTGTGTGACTAGGCTCGCCAACCAGACTCCGCTTCTTTACAGAAGAGGGTCTGGCAACACTCCATTGCGCGCTTTCAAAGGAAGTGACGCAGCGATATGGAGCCTACCGACCAATCAGAGCAGCTCCCTGAACGGGCGTCACGTTGTTGCGCCTTTGTTTTGTAGTTTTTCAACACAAGCAACCCCTTCCCGTAATGCTCCGGTATGCTTGTATTCTTAAGTTTTTCTGACATAAACGACAGAAGTCACTTACTGAACTCCGTGTGGCAGGAGCGCCATTGTTTATGTCCGAATGATACAACTTTCTTGTCGCTGTTTCTGTCGTCACATCTGCTATGTTCTCATTGGCTGCTATGCGCTTCGGTTGTCCCCATTTGTCCCGCCTCAAGCAGTAGCTTTTCTACGACAGGGTCGCCAGACTAGTCTCCTGTTTATTAATTAATAAACATCGCAGATTAGTCTGGATGCCAGGCTACTGTGTGACAGCGTATAATAATTCATGATTTATGTAAACTATAGCCTATAGATATAGCCTTTCAACCTCCACGCTTAAAAGTTATTGTTTTTTGGCTCATGGCTCCCAAATCATCACGGAGAACCCCTGAACCCGTCCATGGCCGTGTCCAGTCCAGACGTCCACTCTTTGGTGAGTGTTCGAGCTGGTCGTTCATCTTTCCCGTTCTCCGGCACAGCGCGCACACATGAAGCGTCTCTTTGTGGCTCGGGTTGATTTTTTTTCCCCACAGCGATGTCACGTTATGTCAGATGAAAGTGGCGTCTTCTGATCGAGGGCTCTACACTTGTTACACTATTTTCACCAAAGAAACGGCTCTTTGATGACTCTCTCAATACCCGCAGCTGAAGGGATGTTTCACTGCGATTTTCCCATGGTCACGCTCCTTGGGACAGTATTTCATCTGTCGCCTAATTGCCCCAATTTAACACTAAAACCAGTCATAATCTGGAGTTTTCTGCTAGCGTATGATAATTAATTGCTCCGACACATCACAAGGTCCTGTTCAGAGGTTTAGTTGTGTTTTAAGTGTGGGAAAAAGATAAACCAATACAAGAAAGATCACAGATAGATGCAGCAGTTGCATAATGCGTTCGAATCAATTTCCGACATTGACTAAGAATGGCTGGTTTCATATCATTTCTCTCAATATGAATCAACACATTTTTTATCCTTCTTTTGGAGTACTTTTTGAAGCTATGATTCTGAAATTCGTTCTGTTACAGATACAGACCTCGACCAACAAAGAAGGATCTGTTAAACTAAACCGCACCGCTTGGCAACAAAGCGTAAGTACACATGAATTGAAATCTAGGATAAACAAAATATAATCGAGTAGTTATTTTATGTATTAACAGTAAGGCAGTATAAGCATGAAATTATCCAAAAAGGCTGAAATTATGATTAGAAAACAACCAGAAATGTTATGACTCAGGTAGTGAGTGATTCTACAGCTTTTTCTGTTCATAAATATTGAAAGTAATGCTTTCTGGGAATGGGTCATGACCCATTTTTGGGTCGCCAACCACCAGTTGAGAACCACTGCTTTAACCTGTTGATGACAGTATAAAGGGTATACCAGCGGGGATCTCACAACATGGCCTCAGGAGCCTCATGAGTGTCAGTGCTGAGTTATGAAATTTAGTAGGGCACTCAGTCGAGAAAGTGCTTACTCAATCACATGCGGTTAAAGTGACAGTCTTTAAGATTGCATAGTGAGAAGAGGGAAATTTCACATGTACACAATAAGGCTCCTCCCCCTTCCCTCCGGATCGGACCTGAAATCCCCTCCTGGTTTGCGAAATGTGGAGAGAAACAATTGCCAAAAGTAAACTATCAACCTCCCTCGTTCTCCCTCCTGATTTGACCCAACACAGGAAAGCTCGTCTCATTGGTCAAAGTGGTGGCACCGGAGATTTTGATTAATGTCAGCAAAAATGTCATTATCTATTACTTGTGCTACATCAAATTGCAGGCCCAGGCGGTGAATTACACGCAATCTTTTAAGTTTGTAAAACACCCAAACTTGCAGACTATCACTTTAACATCACATTTTCCACTTCCTCAAGACTTTTACTCAAGGGACAGCGCAAATCTGTTCATATTTGCTGCCCAGTTTGTATTCAACATAGCACTACTTGAGTTACTTGAGACAGTTTCCCTGGCGTACCCCTGGGACCGCCTCTCTTGCCTCGCTGAGCACACTTAACAACATAAATAAGTTGTTATTTCCTTCTGTGCTGCAGCCACATTATGTATTCTCCCTGTAGGCGAACTGTAGTGATCCCATTGCCCTTCTCTGCAGTGCGAAGCCCAAGGCGCAGAGCTCCAGCAGCCCGTACAAACCCCGTGTGTGTGTGTCTATAGTTCCCAGGAGGCTGCACTGCGCCTTATTAAAGTGGGCTTATTTCACAGACAATCAGAGTGCTGTGAAGGCGCCAGTGAGCGGGCACATGAAAGACTAACTCCTCAGGGGACAAACTGCTCTACCTCCGCCCTCCCTCTCTCGCTCTCTCTCTCTCTCTCTCTCTCTCTCTCTCTCTCTCTCCTAATATTCCCCTATGCTCATACGCCCCACAGGCAACTTGTCAGTCATTATGTACAGAACTGGTTCTCAGCGTCATGTTTGAGACCTAATGTCTTCCGCGCTCCCTCCGCGGCCATACTTTTTTTATGGCCAGCTTAAGTTCTGGATGTTTGACTTTTCCTGTTCATGTTCATATACCCGTGTCAGTGTTGGAAATGTACCTGCTTTCCATGCCTCTGACGCTTGTACCGGCAGTGCTCTCTGTACAGTATGTAAAGCATTTCAAAACGACAAACGCCTATTATTGGATGAGGTTAAGTTACATAAGCATACCTTTGTGAATGCCAACTGTTTTCTTTTTGATTGACTTAAAAAGATGCTATTACCGAGCTAGGTGCGTCCATGCCTTTTGCTTACTCACCCGTGGACGTGACATGCCTACAATGCTACAAATAGCCTGTCAGCTTTTACAAACCATGGAAGTCGCACAACAGAGACAAAAACAAGTATGTGGGACACACGTCGTCGAAGTTCTTCTGTTTTCCCTGGTGTCTGGATAGAGTTGAAGAAGGGATGGAGAGGGTGAGGAGGCTCATGGTTATGCTGCTGAAGTTGGGATAGGTTGGGGACAAAGCGGTCAGGGCCATATCATTTTGGCTTGAGGTACTGCAGTCTGGCCCAGAGGGACTGTCCCTGTGGAAACATAATGGAAAGGGCACCTGCAACTTTCAAACAGTTCGGATTTTGTGTTCAATAATATGGAGTTTCACAAACTATACTGTTTCTCCTTTTGAAATGATTTGATTTGCAATGGTTGGTCAGAAACAATCACGTTGGGTTTGCGACATCAGATTTTATTTTATACATCTACACTGCACATTCTTTAAAGGGATATTTCAGGATTTTTGACATAGGGCCTCATTTCCCAGTTATCCAGAGTGTTGTTGATTTCTGGAGATATTTTTTTGGGAATTCACGCAGTTCTTATATTTGAAGAGTTTCGTGGCGCTAGGCTACTGCGAGGCTAGCGCATTTCTATGGTATCAGCTAGCCTGCATTAAAAACAGTCTGACCCGCTCCACAGTGCACCTGAGACAAATCACTTATAACACCAGACTAACCATATACATGTCTGTGTCGATAGAATAATTTAAACCATTTTGCATTTAAAATAACTTATATTTGAGCAGCGTACACTACGCAGCGGCGGAGTGATCTGCTAGAAAATAGTCCCTCAAAATGCGATCATTCATGTGATGCAAGGTCAGTTATATTCCAAAAATGATTCTATCGACACAGACATTTATATGGTTAGTCTGGCGTTATAAGTGATTTGCCTCAGGTGCAAGTGTGTCAGACTGTTTTTAATGCAGGCTAGCTGATACCATAGACATGCACTAGCCATGCACTAGCCTAGCGCCACGTAGCTATTCAAATATAAGAACTGCATGAATTAGAAGAAAAACATCTCCAGAAATCAGCAATACTCTGACACTCTCACACTGCATAACTAGGAAATGAGGCCCTCTGTCAAAAATCCTGAAATATCCGTTTAACATTAAAATTAGGGCTGCAGTGCACATGATCAGTGAGCAAGAGCTGTGGATTTACTGATCAAGCAAATTAAAAATGAAGACATGCGCCAGCGAGCAACGGATAATGAAACGAGGATCTTGAGAACCCAATCTACACATGTTGCCTATATAATCTTCTACCCCAAGGACAGCAGCGGCTACAAAGACAACTTAATACCACCAAGTATGGAGTGAATTAGAAATTGTAGAAGCGCTTTGGGTGATTGGTGTCACGTGAAATACATGAAGGTTGCCCGGGAAGTGATTTGATTAGGGGGTAGTAGACATGAGAGCAACAAACAAATAGACACAAAGCAATTTTTGTTTCAGCCTCAAAACTTTTTTATTATCATTGACCTCATTATTGAACTTGTGTGCCTTTTTTTTTCTCCAAATAACAGCAATAATTCTTAACTTTGGGGTTTTGAAAAAGGTTTCTTATAGTCACTTTTCAAAGGAAGAGTGTAGAGGAAGGAAATCGGAGCGGGGGGGGGGGGGGTTGAGCATGGCGCTCTCTCGGGTGTTACAAAATTACCCACACATCCCACTTCCCTTTTTCCATAATATCATTTAAGCCTGATAATAACCACAGCAATTTGTCTGAGCATGTTAGTCAGAGTGTGTGAGTGTGTGTGAGTGTGTGCTGGAGACCGCATGGGGCGCACCTCAGAGCGGTGCAATTACAGCGCTGCAGCTTTGAAGTGGAGGAATGTTGGGCGCAGATAATTAGCAGGCAGCTCAACACTCACACACTATTTACATTGTCATTAAAGCGCTCATTCAAGCCGTCCTGCCACAACAAATTTTACTATCTGTGCCGGTGATTACAGGGGACAGGCTCCGGGGGGCAGCGGGGAGCATGTGCGTTGACTTTGTGGAGAAGAATGGAAAGAAGACTTAAAAAAAAAAAAAAAAAGCAAAGGTTAAGAGTTCAGGTGAGCTGTGTCATGATCTTGTTTTGTCATCTGTGTGATGAAATGGCGGCACGGTGGCGCAATGGTTAGCGCTCGTGCTATACAGCTAGGAGGGGGCATGTTCTCCCCGGGTCTGCGTAGGTTTCCTCCAGGTACTCCGGTCCCACTAAAAACATGTGCAATAGGGATGAATGGTGGTGGTCAGATAAAACTGTTGCCGCAGATGTGTGCAGAGTGGCTACATACCTAGCTTACCACCACTCTCGTGTCATGTTAAAGCAGTACTCTTGCCCCTAGAGGCCGTAAGCGCAACTGCAGGTGTCATAGCAAGTTATGATTTTTTAACTAAGTAATTGACTTGGAGAGTAAATACTTCGCTGACAGGAAAGGCGAAGGGAGAGAGGGATATTGCACATCCAATTATACAATGGAAATATTTTTTTTCACTCAAGCTTGGCTGTAAATACTGTTTAAAGTGACGGTAGCCCGCAGTTAGCTTTGCCCGTTAGCATGTTAGCTTCTTCTTTGTGATTCTATTAGTGTGTATTGCTTGCTCCGGTCCGGTGGCAGTCAAGTTGCAAACATGGTTTTCTGGTGAGAGAGACCCTCCAATCATCCCATAAACACTTGTATTTCCCCCACAGGGACTACAAAAAGGATTTATCAAGGTAAACATGTTACTTAGTACTGCTTTAAAAGCGCTATACAAATAAAACTTCCATTCCAAAATGTTTAGAGACTTTGCTTTTCATACATTCATTCATTCATTTGAGCAGCTTAGTAATGCAAACTTTTTTTTCAGAAGAACAAAAAAAGGAGTAGGAAGAAGTTCAAACTTACATAAACCTTGTCCTCATCTCTCATGCATCTAAAACATCACTGGGCAAACTTTCAGCGTACACTCATGCAAACAACACATGAGTTTATGTGTGTACATTCTTATCAGTCGTCTACGGTCGCACAATCAAATGGGAAACACAATTTGAAGTCAAACAAATAGCAAAGCACATACAGTATCTTTTTCGTTGATGATCGTACAAAATGTCCTGTCAGGAGTGATCGTTTATAGCCTTACAAAATAAATACAGAGTAGGTCTGGAAATAATTGGCAGGAGACAAGTGTCACAAATGCATCACTCATCAACAACAATTTCGAAAGTACATTCGGTCATTTGACTGTTGACAAATTGAGCACAAGCTGTTATTAGTTAAACAAAAGCTTTTATGAAGAACTGCGCAAGAATAAAGGAATGACTTTGACAATGTTAGATCCCACACACAAACATAAATACATACAAAAGATTATTATCTCGTAAATACCATGTTGTAAGTAGTAATACGTCGACAAATTGCCGCCATTGTTCCATTATTAGGAGATAATACCCTGGTCAGGTTGGCCCACAGGACGGTGCACAGTCGCCGAGGCTCAGGACAAACCCAACATTTACGCAATTTTGTTGTATAATGACAAATAAAATAAAAAAAATTTGCTCCATTTTATTTTGTTTCAGTTCTGATTTTGTGTTTTTGTTTGTAAGTACACAATTGCTTACATTTCTATTGATAAATTGATAACATTATTATTTACTTTAGTTTTTTTTTTTTGAGCGACCAATGCATACAGGTATAGTATAGTAGTATAGTATTATTCACAACATAAGAAGTATTCGTGCTGCTCAAAGGGAGTAGGAAGAAGTTGTTATCACAGTATTTATCACCATTATTGAATATTGTAATCCTTTCACATAGCGCTATGTAAACCAGCAGTTTATCTGGGCTTGGTGCAGCTGCTTCTTCAGTTATGAACATGTTTGCAAAGCAACCGCTTCAGTTCTTGACTCATTTAGATCAGTCATACAGCGGTTATAATCCGGTGTGTTTTGTGTACACTGTACACAGTATGGATGCAGGCAATTCAAAATACAACACTAAGTTTAGTAGAAAGAGTGGGATAGCTTCCCCAGGACTGGAGCTTGATGTGTTTTATTGGCTGTTCTAACCTGAAACCTCCTTTACCAAATCAAGGACAGTTGAAGAGAAAGTCAGTCTCTTTACCATAACACCTGCTGATGTGGATAGTAAACATAAAAAACACACAAAATGAATGTACCCGTTTTGCCCTCAGAGTGGTGGCTTTAGGAAGAATACAACAAAACAAGGATTTGTAGTAATATTTTAGAAGGCTGGTTCAGGTCCAGTAGCCAGTAACCTTGAAAGTGGGCCAAGACAGGATGACAGTACTCCTGCTTTCTCCCATTCATTACAAGGACCTCAGAGGAAGATTTTGGTTCAATTGAAAGTCTATATCACCCTCAATGAAGAACTTTCAGTCCAGTGCATTAGAAGTAGTGCTCCAGCCCTCACACTGAGCTCATCAAGCTGCGAGGCTTTGGAACTCACTTTTAGTGTGACCCAAAATAATATAACACTACAGGGATGGGCCAAGATCTGGCGAGATTCCAAAGCCACAAGATCTCATAAGATCAAATGTCACAAGACTTTTCGGCCTTGATATTTTTTTAATTTATTTTACAATGCTGCATCCAAAATACTTACTGTGCATGGCTTAAAGGTTCTTAAAGGAATATTTAGTTAATAGATACCCCTCATTTTTATACAGCATATAGTTTTGCACTTTAAAGGAATTAAATAATTTACTTATATTTTGTTAAGCTGTCTAGTAAAAGGAAATATTTCATTATTATTATAAATTATGTCTTAAATCGTGTCTCTCATGTCTCGTCTCATGGAATATGTTTCTCAGCCAACCCCTAATACAATATTATACAATACTAAATACTAAAAACTATCAACAATATCTGTTTGATATCAAAATATACTATTTGCAACCTGAAAATCATCCTGCGACTGACCCATGAGCGAAGAACCACCGTCTCCTTTGCATGTTGTGCTCCACTGCTTGATCCATATTCATAGTAAACTTATTCACAAGTACTATCTAGTTACCACATACTTTTCCTGCCACCTCCATAGCCCTGCTCACAGAGTGGAACTGCTTTCTCAGTACTTGACAAACCAGTGTGACGTGCTATAAACAAAAAGCCGTCTTTGACTGACACCTCTGCGCTCAGCCTGAATGGGAGTGCATTGTTTTTTTTATTCGCAGCTAAATTACCTAAGTGCTGTTTTTCTTGCCCTCTGTAATGCTGCTCAGACTCCACCTGTAATGCTCCTAAATGACGGCCTTCCATGGCGCCAGGACCAATTAGCCGCTAACACCGGAGACACTTCTATTCAGACAGAAGAGGAACGAGAGCTCTACTGCTGTCACAGATTGATACACACTGTAGGACAGTATCGAGGACCGGCCCTTACCTTAGGCTGTGTTACTCAACAGTTGTAGGATTATTTTTTTTTGTGATTTTTTTTTTTGACAGCTTTGAAATTAAATTACTCTAAAGCCTGAGGAATCATTTCACTGCCCACATATATTCTCTTTATAGCCGTGAATGTGGCAAAGAATGAGACGGTTTGACTGCATAATTGTATTGCATTGTAATTTATGCAGTGGCCATTAGCAGCTGGACGGTCTGGAGACTGGAGGTCATTATGGGAGATAGCCTAAGCACCTTCAGCTTTTTTTGCACTAGTTTCTGGAAAGTTCAGAGTCTCTTTTTTTTTAAAGGTCCTGGCCCCAGATGAATCTATTGTACATGTTTTTTGTTGCGTAAACACCCCATAGCTGTGGGCTGACTCATCCTGGCCTATTGTATATAAAAAAAAGAAAAGTTCACCAACCCAGCCCGCCCTTACGCAGCAGTAGAAATCAAATGTAATGAAACATTTGAAATGAACTTTCATAAAAACGGCACGCTAACGGATTCATGGCACCGGGATGAGAGAACGTTAAGCGCTGAACGGTGATGGATTATATTAAAAATGTGGAGGACTGTTTTGTGTTCTCTCTGTGATGCAATACAAAAACTGATCAGATCAATTTAGGAGTAGAAGTAGAACCAACCAAAGTAAACAGGATTACACAGAACTGTGAATGAGCCAAAATAAATACCAGGTATGTATAAGATGAGGGAACAACGTAGCATGGTAAAATAAAAAAAATAAAAAATCAATTTATATGATATTTTGCCTTTAAAGCAGTACTAAGTAACTTGTTCACCTTAATAAATCCTTTCCGTAGTCCCTCTGGGGGTAATACAAGTGTTAATGGGATTTTTGGGGGGTCTTTCATCTCCTCCTGGTGTCTCTGGCCAGAAAACCCCAATTGCAACTTGACTGCCACCGGACCGGAGCAACTAATACACTCTAATAGAATCACGAAGAATCAAGAAGAAGCTAACGGGCTAACGGGCAAAGCTAACTGCGGGCTAGCGCCACTTAAACAGTATTTACAGCCAAGTTTGAGTGAAAAAAATGATCTCCATTGTGTAATTGGATGTACAATATCCCTCTCTCCCTTTTCTGTCAGCGTAGTATTTACTCTCAAGGACAATTAATGAGTAAAAAAACTGCAACTTGCTACGACACTTGCAGTTGTGCCTATGGCCTCTAGGGGCATGAGTTACTTAGTACTGCTTTAAAGGAACAGGCTTAGCTTAGACAAGTTGATGTGTGGTCTTTGTGCGTGCGCGCAATCACACAAAAAGACCACAGATGTTGTTGCCTCTCCTCCTCTCCTCTATGGGGCCAAACGGGGTGAAGTTAGAAGCGACCAAGCTCTTCCACGTTTTGCCTATTTAAATACAGTTATCTTAGTAGTTACACGATCCAAGTATAGTCACACAAAATGAAATATGTCAATTTTCGAAGCGGATAAAAAGGGGAACTATATTATAAGGCGTAATAACATCTTTGGAGCACTTCGACGTCCGTGCAGTAATATCTTCAGATTTCTTAAGGAGTGAAGATATTGTTTAATTTTGTGCAACTATTTTTGGATCATGTAACTTCTCACTTAACTGTATTTAAATAGGGAAAAACGTGGAAGAGCTTGGTCGCTTCTAACTTCAGCGCCGTTGGCCCCATAGAGGAGAGGAGGAGAGGCTAAATGCTAGCAACATCTTTGGTCTATTTGCGTGACAGGTACGCATGAACTCGTCTAAGCTCAGGTAGGAACATATCTCAGTATGGAAAAACGGTGGCCTGTTCCTTTAAAATCAACTTTCTAATGAAACAAATATAAAACATCTGTAGTGCACTGTGAGTCACACAGAAATCAGCTCGCCCTTTCTTCCTTATTGAACTGCGCACAATAAAGATATTTATCACGAGCCAGGCCTCTGTATAATTGACTTCCTATTGTTTGCATACAGCCAATTTGAAATGGCTGTTAATTACCCGTAATCATTTACTGCAGCCTTTCCATTGAACTGCAGGAATAGGGAACTTGTATGCACAATGCCCGGCACAAATCAAGTGTCATTGTGCTGTGTTTTGCCCGGCGCAGAGTGAAATGCATTATGGTTCCTGTTCTCAGCTACGCGCCTCCTTTGAAGGTGATAATTGCTTGGTACGACGCCAACTGCAATTTTAATATTTTTGGCTGCGCTCCCTGTACTTTGATGAAGTTTTGAACACTTTGGAGACATGTACTTACCCACTAATGCGGGCTCATAGCTTCACCTCGCCGTAACCCATTATTAGCAGGTCCTCCTTTAACTGGTGATTCACTGTACACCTGAAGGGCTTTGGAAAGTTGAATGCCTTCAAACCCACTCACCTTTTCACCTTTCGGGCACTCTATAAAACTGAAGAGAGCAAACTTGTTCTGAGCAATATAAATAAATACAGTGTACGTGTAATAGGAAAATGCTAGGGTGCACGACTGGGCCGTCTTTGTTCACATGGAAGTTAATGTGAAGAAAAAAACCCTTTTTAAAATATATACATGAAATGAAATTTGTTTGGCTTACATCATATGTTTGTGTAATTTTGTATAATTCAAAATGTTGATTGAAAATAAAAATAACTAAATGATGAAGTGTAAATTGTATGCTTCGAAGAGACGGCTCAGTCCAGTCCAAAAGTAGAAAGTTCCACGAAACACAGTAAATACTGTATGTTTCAAATAAAATAATAATCAGTATAATTCTAACTTAGAGCCAGTTTCCATCTGTCGCCTTGTTATGGTTGAACAAAAACGTGAGAAACATTGGGGATTGCTGTATAGCTTTACACACCCATATAACATTTTTTGAGACTGATCCCATGACAGTAGACTGCCCCTCTCTGTGAGGACGTAAGAGACAAGAGCAAGGACCGTGTCTTGGGGAAATTGTTGCAGCATTCCTAAGGGAGGACAACTTCCATCCCAAAGTTCTCACACCAGTGCATCCAACCCAAAACCGCCGTCGTCGTCGTCTTTGAAAGTGGAAAAGAGACGGCGTAAAGTGCTCCTTCACCTGTGCTATGGAGCTGTAACCTGCGTGGGCTTGTTCTACAAACAAACAAGTAAAGAGTGCCTGTATTATTGTTAAAAGCAACAGTTTGGAGAGCATCCGTGTTGTCTCTGAATGTAAACAAAAGCCGCACATGTGACGTCAGAGCGTTTTTGTGGCGGTGGAGTGTGGAAAACCAAAGCCATGGTTCACGGAGTTTCCCCCAAATCTATACTTTGGTTGTACGATTTAGAAATCATTGTTATTAATTTCAGAAGCTTGTAGTTTCATGTGGCTGATAAGCCAATTGTTGAGAAATATCTTTGTTTTATGAGATAACCTGCTGCGTGTGTGCCCTAGTTACAACCACCAAACACAAACACACCATAGGGCGGGATGCACCAACATTCTTCCTCCGTGAACTGCTTTTATAATAATCAAAATGGTGCTGAGCCCAGCTTAAAGGTTGGGACTTAGGCAGACTATACTCTGGTATAGAGCCAAGATTTTATATTTTTAATAACTTCTCAATAATGAATGAAATATAGATTTTCAGTTCTTCCAAGTGTTTACATTACACCAAATGTTTGCAGATTTCGTTCAACGTGTTCATGGTTTTATCATTTGGTGCACAGAGAAAAAAAATGCATCAATAGATGTAACTTGATATTGATCATGGTGATGTGAAAACAGGAAGTGACCTCCCTCTCTCCTGGCACAGCTTAAATTTGTACCTTTTTCTACAAACTGCCTTTGTGGTTTCTGTGTTCCACATTGTTTTTCTGCATACTTTTGTACGTCTTTGCAGTGTTTTTGTGGAGGTTTGGTGGAATTTTTTTTTTTTTTTTTGAGTCTCCAAAATGGTCCTGAAGAAAGCAGCCTTTTAAAGGCAAAAAAAATGCTAGCTTATCAGCTAAACCCATTTGAGACCTACACATGTCTTCTTCTGAGACACTGAAGAGGCACCAAGAGCCCCCACAGCTGCAGCACAGAGGAGGCGAAACAAGAGGGGCTACAGGAAACACAGCAAAGAGATGGTGAAAAACTGCTGTGGAACGGAGGGAGCTGCGCAGGAGGATGAAGAAGGAGGAGGTGGACCTGAACAGTGCAGGACACCACGCTCTGAAACAGGGACAAACCCAGGAGGCGGTGCACTATTTCAAAGGATCAGTGGAGACAGACGGCGGCCAGCCAGGTTTCTTCTGAGTGCTACAGTTTCACCAATTTTCCAAGGTCATGGTTGACACACAGTGGCAGCGCGGCTAAGTCGCAGCAGCTCAGGACTAACACGTGAACACTATTTCGTTGTACGCTTGCACAATGACAATAAAGCACTTACTTACTTTTGAAAGTAATGAAATGTTACTCACACAGAAATGTAAGCGTTTGGGTAGCTGCACGAACTGCCAATTACCGGCTCAGTTATTGAACGCTCTACTTACCGAGACACTGTCCTCTATGTTAAAGTCTATAATAAATGACTGGATGAACCATGAGTCACTCTTTCACCTTTTAACCTTTCGGGCACTTTGTAAAGCTTGTCTTTAGTTTTCATCAAGTGTAATTACTGGCTTCTTAATTTGTCTTTCACATTCACATTTCTGCTGACTTTGCTCCTCCTGAAGCCTCTATAAATCTTTGAATGGATGCTCAGTTTTACGAGAGAACGTATCTCATGACTTCAGTTTCCGTGTCAAGCTCGCGACACCGGCGGCCATGAAGATTCCCCCTCGCGAACTACGTCTCAATCAGCCATGACAGGTGAATTTACAACACAACCGCTCGTAAATCACCTCCTGCCTTGTTATTACCCACAACGACTCCGATGGTGTAATTGTTTTTGAAGTCGTGATTCAGGGGCCCGTCTCTGTGTGTGTGTGTGTGTGTGTGTGTGCAAACAAAATCATGCTGCATTCTGGGAAGTTTTCCAGCTATTGGGGAAATCCACCTTCCACACAACAAGCGAGCAAAACCACAAAAACAAAAGGGCTTTAAAGAATTGGCTGTCTCATTACAGCAAATGAGATTTTATGGTCAAAAAAGCCGCAAGTTTCCCAGAGATTATGGCCGGGTTACACGCACACATGTGATTACAGCAGAGCGGTATGTTCACAGCCAATGGGACAAATATAGTGCAGTTGTACAACAAGACTCATAAAAAAAATGTGTTTTGACAGCTCTGACATGTTTAACTACTGTCTTTCATGACTAAAGCGCCTTTATTGTGGAACGTAAGGATTAGACAGATTAGTTGGAATGAGACAACGTGTAAAGAGAATTTGGTCCACAAAGACTTGACAATGCGAAAAGTAGATTTAAACATTTTACAACACATTGTCCCTCAATCAATTTGTTTTTGTTGTGTTTTATATATTCTTCTTTTCATTTCAAGATGAGCCTTACTTAAAGCAATTATTATTAGCTTTGCACATACAACACTGAAAGTTTTATGGATTTCATTTATCTACCTGCTTGGCATAATTTGTGCAGCAAGAAATTCAAAGTTACACAAAATCTCAAATGTTTTAATTATATTTTTTATTCTTTATATTTTTTGCCTTTAAAGTGCATACGACAGGTTTTAATGCTTTTCAGATGGATAATAGATAATAGATCAGTGAAGACCCCTCACATCCACTCTACAGCTCCTTCACGTTGCACCCATCAGGCAGGCGTTTTAAAGTCCCCCTGGCCCGCAAAGACATCTATAAAAATTCATTTGTTCCAAAGGCAATCTCCACTTTGAACAATCACAAACCACAGTCCTGTTCATTATTGTTATGTTGATTTTAAATGTGCCTGTGTTTTTATGGAAGGGTGTGGGCATGTTTTGAGCCTGTCGGGGACAAGTTCATCAGTTGCATAATTATTATCATTTTATTTCAGTGAAGCAGCGATTTTAATGAAGAAATTTTGGGCAGAAAAGTTATTTTTATTTGAAGTTTTAAGCTTCTCACAGGAAATGACATAGGAGAAGGTATTCCATAGCAGTTTGACCCATATGTTTGTTAAGTGTGACATCACACACAATAATTATCTACCTCCGGGTCCAAAAAGCTGATTGTTCCATAGATAAACACAGCAAAAAACGCAACTTTACCTGAATCTCCTGCTGAAATAACAACAGGCAAAAGGCCAAAAACAGTTTTACACCTAATTTGAACAATATAGCTCACCATTTCTCCAGATAAAATGATATAAAAAAAAAGATATTTTCACATTTAAAATAAGCATTCATTGTGTATGGAAAAAGCAAGTTGATAATTAATGCCAGAAAAGCTTTACAAAAAAATCGAGTGTAAATATAATATTTCTTTATGATCAGGTGTTTAAAAAGAGCCTTGTAGTTGGACCCGGAAGTAAACGTATACGTTTGTTTAGTGTGACGTCACAACTTCCTCTTCCAGGTACGAACAGACCAGCAAATATGTGGAAAAAAAATTAAAAACTGTAAAAAAAAACAAAAAAAAACATCAATACTTCTGAAACTCAATGGAGAGTTACTGAACATAATTACTTATCATTAGCCAAAAATGCCGCACCTACTGCTAAAAAAGTAATATTATATAGTAATATAATATATATATATAAGTCACTACTTCCGGGGTTAGCGTAGCAGCTGCGCCGTTAGCATTTATCTCCCCTAACCCGGATGTACCGATTTTGGTGAATATTACTTTTATAGCAGTAGGTTCAGCATTTTTGGCTCATGTGCCTGATAAATAAGTATGTTCAGTAAGTCTCCGTTGAGTTTCAGAAATATCGATGGTTGTTTCTAACACTTTTGTGTCGTTTTTCACACATCTTGGGACCCGGAAGTAGACCTGTGACGTCACCACTTAACAAACGTATTGGCTTAACATGGTCGGCACGGCAACAGTTTCAAATGGTTTACCTTCCTCTATGTCACTTCCTGTCGGTGTCCAATAAGGAAGTAAAGCTATAAACATCACAAAAAATGGCCAAACTAAAGAAAGCGGGGACAGAATCTTAAATATAATCTGGTTAACTATGTTTCAGCAAAAATTGTGTCTGATGTGTCATTATGCACTTTAAAGCTTTTGTACCCATTGTATATAAGATACCTCTATTTACTATTTAATATGTTTGCACATTTCTTGTCTATTTGAGCTGATGGAACAAGTGAATTTCTCCATTGTGAGATCAATAAAGGCTTATCTTATCTTGCCCGTCCCTAAACACCTGCAACATCACTTGCGTCCCTTGTTTAGATTATGCCGACAAGCCGCATTGATTTGGTAACTTTCACAACTTCTTTTGATACATTTTAAAACTTCCCTCATGAGCTCTCCTCAAACCACCGGCTTTTTTTTTTACACCGATCCTTGTTTAGGGAAGTACCCGGAGTTGGCCGTCAGCGACTGTGCAGTGAAAGCCTTTTTATAGAGTCGTAAAGAACAAAGCACTTAAGTGAATAAACAAATTATCCACTCTGTCGGGACGAGGCGCAGGGACTTCAAAGTCGCCTGAAACCATTTGCAGGTCAAGACTCAAGGGCTGGGACCGGGGGGAAGCTCTCTGAATGAAGCGGGGCGCTGTATCTCCGGGTTTATGGGCGAAGCATTTACATCAGTGTTAATGAGGAGTGGCGTTTTAAAATGGGAAATAAATGGTGGCATGACGGTACTGGGCTGACCGACTGGTTATGGCTCTGGAGTGAGTAATAGTCGCATCCTGGTTCAGTGCCAATACTTCACTAAGATATTCAACTATATATTCTGAATGCTATAACTTTCCACAATATGAATATCTACTCCCTTCGACTTCCTTTACTACATCTACGAGCGCTACTGCAGTATCGTGTCCCCCCCGTCTCCAGTCTGTAAGTGCGCGTATCCGTGTTTGAAGAGGCCCTGACCGGGACGACTGCTGTTTAATGAGGGTGAGACGCCAGCCGCAGCAGGACCACGAACAGAGGCGCTCCGCTCCTGCTCGCTCGCCCACGTTAACCCCGCGTTTGCCCCCGCGACCTCTCTCGCCTCGGGGGTCAGAGGGCGCGGGTCGCTTTGAAATGGAGAAACGAGGGCCTGCTGCGGAGCTGATTGGCAGAGTGGTGATTACTGCGATGGGAGTTTGGATTTATCGGCTTCACCTCAAAGGGAGAGGGGGGGCGGGACAAGGGGGAGGAAGCGCGGGAGGGAATGTGTCGCGCTGATAAACGGAAGTGGACAAGCAGTAAGGGGGAATGGTGTCCTGGTTTTGTTTTTTGTTTTTTTTATGGAGAAAGGGTTTTTGTGTTGTGGACTGTGTTTAGCTCAATATCGCACATTTTCTACGTGGGGCAAATCACTTCCTCAGCGTAAAAAACAGAAAAAAAACACAAGAAATACACAAATACACACGCCTTTTCTACATTTAGCATGGCTGAAATCTATGGCGGATAACTGTAGCCGTACAATGTAAAAGTCAAAACGTTTCAAATCTGCTTTTTAATATTGCTTTCATTGCTGTTTAAAGTGATAGCCTGTAAGTTTAAATGTTTTACTAATCTAATAGAATGTCTACAACTGAGCACCTCTGAAATTTGAGGCAACATAAGTAATATAAAGTAATTGTATTTTTTTTTTTTTTTCAAAAGTCCCTCTAAGCAGCTAATCAGAATCCCTGGTGCCACAACTTTGACCAATGAGACGAGCTTTCCTGTGAACAGGCCTGTCACGTCCAATCAGGAGGGAGTTTGATCTCTCGCCTCATTTTGCAAATTAGGAGAGCTCATTGTGCAATCTTACAGACTATCACTTTAATGTAATGTAGTTATATTGTTTTAATTACGTTTACTCAGAAAATGATATCTTTGGAATATTTTAGGTCACACTTTATTTTACACCTTGATACTTTATACCAATCTAAATATGGTACAGTGTAACCTGCTTTGTAACCATCTGTAATAACGTGTGCCTATGTAGTACATACACAATGGAATAATGTGTATTAGTACTTTGTAGTTATACGTTAGGGCTTGGGCTTAAATTTAGGGTTAGAGTTTGATCTAGCCCTATCAAATAAATAAAACAGATAAATAAATAAAGCCAAACCAAATGTGCAAACAGTATACATGCTCGATATACATGACGTTCCAACCAAAAAAATTCTCCTTCAAGGACTCAGACATATCCATAGTGAAATAGTGAAAATAGAACCATACACACTTTGAGAAACGGGCTCTCTGCTTTCTTTACAGTTAAATCTGAACTGAACGTGAACTTTCTCATGTTTTGTTTCATATCAGGAAAATGACTGATGTAAGTTCCATGATGTTATTCCAAATATCATTATTATGCCATAAAATCGTAATGGCAGCCTCATCCTCTGATCTCATTGTACCCTCAGTCTTTTCATGTTGATTTGTGCCGAAGTGCATGAATGTTGATTGTGTAAAGCCCGACAGGAAGTGGTATGATGAGGCGCAGATTGCCTCTACCCTCAAAGCTACACAGACGGACTTTTGGTGTTTTTTTGTTAATTATCATACACTTATTCAGACGTTAAAAAGAACAGCCTGAGTGACTTCTGCAACTGTTGTGTTTTGATTGAAGCGGCAGATTTAGTAGCTGTTTAACGGAGACATCATTGCCTCCAGAAGTGGAAAGAAATAGTCACACGTTATTAAAGCAACCAACGTATTGTTTCCCTGAGATATATTTCAATGGCTGTACAATAGGAGCATTAGTAGTAGTGCTAGAAATATTTTCCACTTAACCTTGCAAGAATCTGTTTTGTCCAAACAACTCTACAAAAAACCCAAATCGCTAATAAATGGAGGCGATCGCATCTGTACATCAATCACTAGATTAAAGGAACTATACCTGATTTTACTTCTAGAAATGGAATGAAAATGATTTTATCCTCCTTTAGCAAATTGCAAACTCAAATGCCTGTAGGGAAAACAGCGTGCATCAAATTATAAAACACTTCTATCAATTTCATGAATTTTCAGCTTTCTAGCATTTTTGTGAACGTGAAAAAGTGACCCTGCAAGTTGTGAAATTTGCCTGCAAACTTCTCTCTGTAAAGAATTTGGATGCTACAAAGATATTAGGAAAGTTACAAATGAGTTTGAACCACAACTACTATTTAAATTTAGTGGATTCCCCTTTCATTGTTGGCAAAAAAATCAGGTATATGGTCTTTAAGGAGTCAGACGATTGTCGCCCCCTAAAGAATAACGCTGTTTTGCTGACACAAAAGAGTATTTTGGACTTCTGATATATCTGATATATCCAAAAAAATACAATTGCAACTTTACTACCTCTGGGTAGGAGCCACCAATACACACTAATGGAATCACAAAGAACAACAGGCTAACGGGCAAAGCTAACTGCGGGCTAGTGCCACTTAAACAGTATTTACAGCCAAGTTTGAGTGAAAAAAAAAAATCTCCATTGTGTAATTGGATGTACAATATCCCTCTCTCCCTTTGTCTTTTATGTCAGCGTAGTATTTACTCTCACAGACAATTAATGAGTAAAAACCATAGCATGCTACAACACCTGCAGTGGCGCTTATGGCCTCTAGGGGCATGAGTTACTTTGTACTGCTTTAAGTACAGGACTGGAAATGTTTATAAATGCTCCTTCAAAGACCCTTCACCTGATGTGTTTTTGTTTTCATTCCCTGTTTTCATTCCCAATATTCCTAACGCATTTCCAACACCCTGATAGAGTTCATAAGCATCACTTTTCAGCCTTTTATTCCAATTATAAAAGGCTTTGTAGTTAGATATGCTGTGTCTTTTTACAAATGTCTACTTATAAGAAGGGCAAAGACAATTTAACTCCCCTACCAGGAAAATGATCAGGGACAGGGTCTTTCTCTGCAAAAAAAAAAAGCTCGCAGAAAAACTAGCAACCAAACTGGATTACGTTTTGTGACTTTTATGGAAGTGATTATGCGTTTTCCTGAGCTCACTCTGTGTCACAGCTCCTTCTCTGATCTCCTCTTAAACCCCGTCGCCCGGCTCTCCCCTGTGGCTGTGTATTAGAGCCTGTATCTGACCAACAGTTTGGACAAGTGAGTGACACTGTTTGCCTTAGGAGTAATGGCCCTCATTACGTTAAATTACACTGTCCCTGAACGCCCCTCCACCGCCACCCCGCAGCTCGGAGCCTGTATCTCCCCAGCCCTGGTGCCTTGTTACAATCAATTAGGCTGATTACAAGCACTATCTTAACCACTTCAAAGAGCGGCCATTACCGAGGGTCAGACTCACTGTCTCTCCTCCCTGCGCGCTGCCCTGTGGTTTAGATCACAGAGACGCACCGCTCGACACAAAAATGAGAAGCCACTGCAAGAACGGGCTGATGTTTTGCGTCTTAAATGTGCAATGTAGTGAAATAAAGACGGTGTTTTGGAGGATGAAATGATGATGTTTTTCTAATGTTCTCTATTATGTACCTTTAGAACACAAAACAAACTGAATCAGAGACAAAACAGGTCAAGCAGGATTTACCGGCACAAAAAAAAAAGATCTACACCAGGGCAGGCCTGTCACAATAATAAAAGTGACATTTTTATTTATCTCAATCTTAAAATATCCCACAGTGAACATGAAATGCAATGAGACACAACTTACTTTGGGTAAAAAATGGGTAGAAAAAGGTAAATACATGTACAGACGGTGAATATTGAGCCCAAGATGTGTCATTTATCATTTATCGAACGATAAGTCGATATAGTAATTATCGTGACGGCCCTACACTAGGGTTATAACAGCGAACTTAGTCCATTTAAAGCCACACCGCGTAGAATTTTACCCAATGAATGAAATTGAAATACAAGCATTTATTTTATGACAGACATTTTAATCACAGAAAAAATACCTCATAAATGTACAAACAAACATTTATGAGGCTCACCCCTGCTAAGATATGACTGTAAACTTTACTGGGAGTGGGCACGTCTCCAGCTCGTCTCCATGGAGATGTGACGAAAGGCGGTAGAATTTGAAATATAAACAGGTTTAGTTTCTCATCCAAGTCCATTCTTTTATCACACACTGCAGTAACAGCATTTTCTGTGTCATTTGGAGCGTGTTTGGTTTTGCCGCAACAATATACTTCAAAATGTTAAGATAAGATAAGATAATCCTTTATTGATCTCACAAAGGAGAAATTCACTTGTTACAGTCGGCGTTCAAAATGTTACGCAGTGTACCTTTAACGTAAACCGGGAGTCAAAGACTGAACCATACAAACTTGCATACTGGGCATCTACTATTACCAATACACAGTTTAAAAACAACATTAGAGTAAATTTGAGGCCCATTAGGAATAGGGTTAAGTTGTTTTCCCTGGCTCGCATTATTTCACATTAGACACACACCATGTGATCTGCCAGCTCACTCTAGTCAGTCGGAAGAAAGAGCAAGGCTTTGTAGAATACACTGTGTTCATTCAAGGTATTGGAATGACCCTATTCGTCTTGTTCTTGTTCCTAACATGAAAGAAATGTAAGCGATTTTAGTATCAGACAGCCAGATAGAATGGCACAACAGCGGCGGTCATGTAGCCTATATGTATTCTGTGCGTGCGTCCCCTCCATTGAGAAACACTGTACATAAAATCCTGCACGTTTGGCCGCTGATTGAAGGGTAAGTGACAGGTAATGAGCTGGAGACAATTGTAGCAGTTTTGGAGGTTGACTCCTGGTGCTGAGGTCAGGTGACAGGTCAAACAATAAACCGAGGCCCAGGGAGAGACAGCCAGTCTAGACGCCGCAGTCCGGACCCTCCCTGATTACTTTGTTCTGCACCATGTCTACAGGTAATTACCTCCAAAACTGCTGCTGGGAGTGCTGTCACAGAGAGAGAGAGGGAGAGGGAGGGAGAGAGAGAGAGGCGGGGGGTGAACAGATGAGTGTGCAGATGTGAAGTCATGCGTGGATTCAAACAGAGAGTGAGCAAAGTGGAAGAAGTGTGAAAAGCTACAAATAACAGAAGTGTGTGCGGAAACAGATGTGACCTTCAAGGGCCCACAGCACCTTCGGTGACTCGACAAAATACGGCTCGGGACAAATTAAGAAATGCAGATTCTACTTTTTATTTTTCTTCCGATCTTTTCTTACACTGGCATCATCACGTACAAGTGTGAATGACCTCGATTAGTGGAGGAGCTGACTTTTTTTTTTCAGTTCAGCTTTACCCAAATCTAAAAGCTTATAGTCTATATGCCGGTTTAAAGCCAAATTTGAAGGCTAAGACCTACAAAGCTCATTTGTGCGGATGTTTTCCGTTGGTCGCACTGTAGTCACTTTTTCGGCACATTTTTGTCACTTTTTTGTTGCTCTTTTGTCACATTTTTGTCACTTTTTCATCACATTTAAAAAAAAAAATGTGTTGCTCTTTTGTCACTTTTTTGTTGCTCTTTTGACACATTTTTGTCACTTTTTCATCACATTTTTTTTTAAAACATTTGTTGCTCTTTTGTCACTTTTTTGCCATTTTTTGTCAATTTTTTCGCCATTTTTCGTCACATTTTTTTTAATCATTTTTTGTCCATTTTTGTCACTTTTTTTGCCATTTTTTGTCAAATTTTTCGTCACTTTTTCTTCACATTATTTATCATTTTTCGTCCATTTTTGTCACTTTTCCGTCACATTTTTGGTTTTTTCCACTTTTTCATCATGTTTTTGTCACATTTTCATTTTTTTTGTCACTTTTCCGTCACATTTTTGTCTTTTTCCACTTTTTCATCATGTTTTTGTCACATTTTCATATTTTTTTGTCACTTTTCCGTCACATTTTCGACCCATTTTCATCGCTTTTTCGTCACCTTACTGTCATTCTTTGGCTGCTTTTCTGTTGTGTTTTTGTCACTTTTTTGTTATGTTTTCATCCTCGCTTTCGTATCATTCTTGTCGCTATTATGTCACTAGTTTTTCCAAGCAGCTTTTAGATTTGGGTAAAGCCAAACTGGAGAAAATGTGCTCAGTTCATGCGGGGAAGAGGTTGATTTTATTTAGAGCTGGCCTCACACACGTCACAGGCTTATACAATTTGGTACAAAATATCCTGAGATGATGAGGATTAGCGGGGAAAAAAAAAAACATGTTGAGTATGTACCTTCGCCCAGAGGTGGTAGCAAAGTTAATTCACTCATTCTGTACTTCACATGGAGTTTTTGAGGATCAGTAGTTTTTGAGTAGTATGTATGTTGAGAACTTACTGCTTTTACTCCTTTATATTTGAAAGAGAGATAAAAAAAAATACTTCCTATTCTCCACTACATTTCTATGAATGCTCCAAAATAAACTGTGAATCAGTGAGGGCCAAAGTGCTGTTTCTTTGTGTTCTAACTTCCGCTAAAGTAAAGGGCTGATTTCATGAAGCTCAGTGAAGCCGGGCATTCATTCAGTTCACATCAGGAGAGCTGTATAAAAGAAAGCTGATCCAGTTTGCGTTTGTCCTGATTGTTCCACATTCATTCGCATTGACTGCTTCGATGTGGTCGAACATTCCCTTCGTCACAACCTCGGCCGTGAAGTCGCATTGATCCGAGTGTCTCTGACGTGCTGTTCAAAGTCTCCACCACGGTGACAGGAACCAAGTGGAAATAACCCTTAATAAAATGTCAGGCGCCACTTCGGCCTTATCTTAATTGTATGAAAACAGCCGTGCACTGCTCCATCCGGAGGAGATGCCCTCGGACTGATATGGCCTTTTGAACGAGAGATGGCAAGGGAAGCACGGAAACATCGCATTTGTGTTCAAAAGATGTGAAAACATGCAATCACAGAGGAAGATATTAAGCATGAAGAAAGACACCCATGCTACAATTTTTAATACTGCATAATTGAGGCTTAAAACACGTTTTATAACTCGGCATTATAGCTTAAATAATCTAAAGAAAAGACTGTGGGAATTTGATTGATCATTTGATACAAGCTTTCACGTCTTGCTAGTAAATCAATGGCGCCATAATGACACACTTTGAGCGCAGAACGGGTTCGGTTATGGATGATGGGCTTTAATGTTACAACTCTGATGCAACTAAATCCAGGAAATACAGATCAGAAGTATAAATGACTAAAGTGAGCAGGGTTTCTCAAAGTTGTGAGAATGAAGTTGGACATTAGTGATATGTTTTATATTTATTTTTATTTATTTATTTATTTATTTGAAAAGGAGGGACAATACATATTAATGAACATTTTTACAAATGTAAATATGCCAGATTATAGCCTTAGGCTAATTTCCATCTGCAGACCCCCTGGCAGGTTGATGTTACATACGAGTTAGAGGGGTTGGGATATAGAGGGGTTGTACAAATGCTGGCTTGTTGCGAAACAAACAGTTGTTTTTGCATAAGCAGTACTAAGTTGCTTGTCTTCCTTGATAAATCCTTTCCGTAGTCCCTCTGGGGGTAATGCAAGTGTTGATGGGATGATTCATCTCCCCCTGGTGTCTCTGGCCAGAAAACCACAATTGCAGCATTCCTGCCTACAGGTCGGAGGCCCCAATACACACTAATGGAATCATGAAGAAGAAGCTAACAGGCTAACGGGCAAAGCTAACTGCTGGCTAGTGCTACTTTAAAAAGTATTTACAGCCAAGTTTGAGTGAAAAAAAATGTATCTCCATTGTGTAATTGGATGTACAATATCCCTCTTTCCCTTTGTATTTTCTGTCAGCGTAGTATTTACTCTCATGGACAATTAATGAGTAAAAAAACGTAACATGCTACGACACCTGCAGTGGCGCTTATGGCCTTGAAGGGCATGAGTTACTTGGTACTGCTTTAACCACTTAACCCAATGTTTTTAGCAATGCTAAAAATATTGCTAAAATAAAAAAACAACCAGACTTGGAGAGACTAATTCATGCTTTTGTCTCCAGCCGGTTAGACTATTGTAACGGTCTGTTCACTGGCCTTTCTAAACAACTGCAGTACATTCAAAATGCTGCAGCTCAAGTCCTGACCAAAACCAGGAAATACGACCACATTAGTCCAGTGCTCCGGTCTCTACACTGGCTTCCTGTTGCTCAGAGAATAGAGTTTAAAATAGCCCTGCTTGTGTATAAGTCCCTTCATTGTCAAGCACCAAGGTACATCTCGGACATGTTACAGCCGTATGAACCACCTCGGGCCCTGAGATCCTCAGGGAGGAGCCTCCTGGTGGTTCCCAGAGTCACCACCAAACACGGTGAGGCTGCGTTTCAGGTTCATGCAGCAAAGGTCTGGAACAGCCTCAGTGACGATCCGAGAGAGGCCTCAACCCTGAGTATTTTTAAGTACAGGCTGAAAGGACACCTTTTTACTGCTGTCTAGGGAGATTGTGTAACAAATGATTTGTTTTATTGATTTCCATTGTGTTTTTAATGCTTTTCATTGCATTCTTTTATTGTGTTTGGTGTTGCTGTGAGGCACATTGAAATGTCATGTACATGAAATGTGCCATACAAATAAACTTCCCTAGCCTAAACCCCCACCTTAACCATGCACATGTTCTCCAAATCCATAAGGTAACAGCCTATAGGCCAGTAAAGCGCCTCATTTCAACGCTAAGACCGACAAAACTTTTTTGTTGCCGTTTTTTTTGTTGTGCTTTTTTATAATTTAGCTGTCATGTCGTGGTCAGTTTTTTTTTGTTGCATTTTTGTCACCTTTTTGACACTCTTTCATGGCTTTCTTGTTGATTTTTATTTTTGCTTTTTCATCACTCCTTAGTCGTGTTTTTGTCATTTATTCATCAATTTTTCATCTTATTTCCGTCACTTTTTTGTTGCTCTTTCATCACTCTTTAGTCGTGTGTTTTTGTTTCTTTTTTTATTGTGCTATTGTTGCTTTTCCAGTTTGTTTTTGTCGCTGTTTTGCCACGTTTTTAATTTTACATTTGGGTAAAGCCAAACTGGAGAAATTGTGCTCGGTTCCGGTGGGGGTTAAGAGGTTAAAAGCAAAGAGGAGCATCACCTTATGACATCAGTGGGTACGGGAGGAAATGCATTTTGAGCTTTCGAAAAGGGGGACAGACTGAACATCGTGTTCTTCATAGAGAAATAAATGAGTTCAAAGCACAAACAACTCACTTTACGACACCATTTTTATTAACATCATGTTGTGCCTTTTAATTAATTTCTTTACTGACCCCTTGTGGCCAAAGTTAGTATGTGTGTATCTCACACACAATGGAATTCCTAAGTTCAGACGATATTCAGATATAGAATATATAGAATAGATGCTTCACACTGACAAAACTTGTATAAGAGCTGAAAGGGTGAGAATAAAGCAGTGAAATGGCATATCACTCAATTATCATTTTACATGTTCGCCTGCAGCTGAGATTAGGAGTATTTTCAGCTCTTGAGATACATATAATACATGACACTGTGCTTCAATTAAATCCGAGGTGTCATATTTCCAAATGACAAAACACCTTTCTCGACCCCAGGACTCGCTCGTGTTTCCTTGCACTATAGTTCTCCACAGACACTCCTGCTATATGACCAATGTGACGCATTAGTGTTTTGGTGGTTTCAAAAAACCTCAATGCGTGCCAAGACAAAATGACGAATAATTAGGGACCGCTGATAAGTAGGTTTAATTGTAAATGCGTGTTTAATCAATGTCAAACATACTTAGTGAGGGATATTAGATAAATGATTGCAGTAAATGCCTCAGGCTCATCTTCTGCGCGAATAGCAGATTGCCTTGAAGCGCTTGAATCATTGGTTTGTATGACTCAAATAAATCACTTACAATAAATTAAACCACTGTGTCCTCTGACTCAGATCAGCTAATCACTGACTCCAGGCCCTTTGGATTATTCTCCAGATTTCACACAGTTTCTTTGTAGAAGTTGTTTGAATAGCTCCAGGAGATATAGCATGGGATAGTACGGTTAACCCTTATAGAAGATAAAAACATGAATAATTCACTCCAATTCCATGGATTTCACAATCTTATTTTCCCGTGTGTTGTAAGATACACAGTTTAAACAATGAGGGTTGTGTGTAATTTACTGAAAAAGTGGATAACAGTCCAGAAGTACTTTTGAAAGTGTATTATTGTAGTGGTCTGAGTATTTACAATGAGGAAATCAATAAGGACACAGGTACAGTTGTGCTCAAAAGTTTGCAGACCCCGGCAGAATATTTGAGAATATGAAAGATAGCACAAAAAGTTTTTTTCACTCATAGTTAGTTTGTGTGACCTCCTCTTGATCATAAACTATTGATCAGGGTTATTTTTGGTACATTCCTTTTTCATCATGATTTAAAAAGAGCAAACTCAGTTGTTTGACCCCAAATGGCTTTAAACAACCACTAACTATGAGTGAATCCTTGATATATAACATTCTGCCAGGGTCTGTAAACTTTAAGCACAACTGCATGTTGGTTGAGAAAAGGGGGACAAAAAGTTAGATTTTTTTATGTTCAAATTGTTGTTTTCGTTTTTTAAAGAATTCAACAGTAATTTCCAAATACACTGTAACTATGTTCACTATGATTTCCACTGTTGTATATATCTTTGGAAACCTTATGCATTCAGCACGCCAAAATAATGTTGCACGTACTTGGAACTTTAAATGTGTGTATTTAATTATATTCTTGTAAAGTCTTTTGTCTCATAATAGTTAGGCAGAAAGAAAGTTGAACTAATGAACTGCTAAACTAATGAATAAGATAGTGCTTTTATTTTGATGTGCTGGATCGAAACAGGAAGTCACTTCTTGTTCTGCTTTGAAGTTATGCACAGAGTCAATTATACCATTTTTCCATTAGAACATAATGGGGAGTTCTGGTCATCGCTACGGTGACCCCATGAAAAATATTTTTTGATTGGACCAACCACATTTTGTAAATTTCCGTCAAACTATGTTTTTTACTCCCCACATAAATGTCATTATCGCACATTTTACGTACCAGAGCAAATGGAAACATTGTTTTTCTGATTGTTTGTTTAATAAAGTTTTCAAAAATGTATAGTATAGTATAGTTTTGATACTCTTCACAAAAATCTGGCGAAATTACAGAGTGAACCGGACTAAACAGGCGGCAGTATCTTCAGCTGCATTTTTGTCCATAGGTTCACATGATTGAAAAACATAAAACATTTCCGTAGAACGATAAGACAAGGTGATGACATGAGCAGGGGACAAAAGCAGGTAAACAAAAAGGCAGCCGTGGTGTGACACCGTTTTCTACGTCAGCATGCACTTGATGCGCTCCACCAGAACCACAGGACCCAGCCAGGACCAAAACAAAGAAGTGCAAGCGAGCATTGAGAAACTAAAGCTTTTTATAGCATGACATATAGTGCCAGTGGACGAGCAGAGACCGACCCGACTAATAGACTGTCATATTAACACAATTCAGGTGCTATAGTTCCCGAGTGCTCAGGCCACAGGTGGTTACTGCTGGCCCTGCCACTTTTAAAGACGATGGGCCTGGCACATAAGGCACAGGGTCACGTCCAGTTTGTACAAGAATACAATGGACCATTCAATGGCAGTGAGTTAACATTAGTCTGAACAAATGAGGCTATATTGTTTAAAACAGTTACTATAATTGCATTGACATGCAGACAGGTCTTCCCCAAAGACCTGAAAACACTACACTGTATGATCAGTGACTAACAACACACTGCCACCCTGAAACAGAGCGCAATCATCCGCTGACGCCTGAAAGTCCAACGCAGGCCCGCAAGACATCCTCAAATTTGATTAATTTCAAAGCGCAGTGTATATTTTTGCGTAAATGTTTCCAGAAAACTCAGCGGAGACTTAAAAAAAAAAAGAGCAAAATTATGATTGCTATTGTCCTGTTTGTCCGCATTTTTTTGGTCCCAGCCGCGCTATAACAATAATTACCGCTTGTTGCTTTATACTTTACACTGTCAAAATCCACTAAAAGTCATTGTTGTTTTGACTGAGAATAACAACGTTTTCGCCCTAAACTCTGTGAAGTGGACGGACAGCTTTGTCATTTCGCTCCCTGTCATTTGGAGCCCACCACCGCCACCGCTCCAACCCAACCCACCCCCACCCCCCACCCCCCTTTCGGCCTGTTCTCACACACAGCAGCGGCAGCAATACTGTACTGTCAGTTCAGGAAGATTAACCTCCAAATTACCACAGGCCATCCCGTTCGCTCCTCCTCTGCTCCTCTCTCCTTCCCTCTCTCTCCTGTCTGCGTGAATACTTTTGCGCAACAAGTGGCGCCGCTGCCGGGCCCCCTGGGTATTAGAGGGTTGAGTGGCGTTCCCAAAAAGCCGTAATTACTCCAAAACGGCTCAGGTGATTTAAAGGTCCGAGGAACACGCTGACCCACGCACAACACCGACGCACACCGAACCCTGCGCCGTAGCTTTCCTTTGAAAAAGTCTGACAAATGAGTGTGTTTTGTTGAAAAACATAAAAAAAAAAAAAAGATCAGTGTTGTAATACAAGTGGAATGATCCGAGGCCAAAATGTTGTTGGCAGCTATATTCGCAGGAACATATCCTTTGATGTGCTTTATAGCAATACTTATAACTTTCAAGGCAAGTGTATAAACTTGATTTATTCGCTACGGCAGGATTTCTCAAACCTTTTTACAGCAAGTACCACTTCATAAAATACGCGGCTTTCCAATTACCGCCGCCAGAACGAGAAATCTGAGCCTAAGTAAGGTCTGAAATGAGACTGACGTGGATGTATTGAAGCTAAGTTTTGTGCCTTGTCATGGTCTTTGTATCATTTATATTGAATAGAAGAGGAAAAGGCTCTTGTATGGTTGGCCGGCGACACAAAATATACGGCTTCTTTAATTTTACAGCCTCTCGAGCTAAGTGGAAATTGCCCCAAAAAACGTTGCAAACTATAGGTACCTGGGCCGGTGTGTGACAGGTTGTAATTCAGCAGAAGGTGTCTCCACTCCCCCTGCAGACTGCCTGGTGACACCGGGAATGTTTCCATTTAACAGGGTCAGGGCTTGATGCTGCTAATGTGAAGGGGGACGTCCCACTGCCCCAGCGCCGCTCTCGGCTCCTCTTTTATCTTCCGCCTCTTCAGGTTTTACAAGTTTACCTCGATCCGTGGTTTTAAAAAAAACATACACTGCAGAGAGTGTTTGCGCAGGACCGACTCGAAGGGCTCTCGTGAGTGTGTGTCCGTGACAAATGTGCACTGGTGAGTGAAAGCAACGCAAAATAAGTGTGAAATGAGGAGGCAGTGTTTAGGTTCTCGATGACCTTTTGCGTTTCCCCTCAAGAGGCTTCGTCAGCAACTAGCCGTCTTTTAGCTACAGGCTGTACTTGTTCTGATCTGGTTTGGGGCAGTGTTGCTTTCGGCAGCCCTCTTAGTTTCAGTCTTTTTGGACAAAAATGCTTTATTGTTGTTTTATTCACATTTTAGTCATGTCTAAAGGTGATAGTTTAGTCTAGTTTTAGTCGACGAAAACTCAATAAGGTCTCAGTCAAGTTTTAGTCAGTTTCATTTAAAAAAGTAAGTATTGGAAATGGGGATGAAGGTTGGCATGCTGTAATAGCTTTTGACAGAGAGACTACACCACAATAGGCACTGGCCGAAGTGTCCTCATTGTGAACATCGTGGCTTTTCCGAAAAGTGGCCACTCTCCATACTGCTACTGCATTTAATTGGGTAAAAAAACTGTCCTGAGAAGAACCTGTGCCATCGCTGTCAGCTACGCGATGAACTACAGTACTCTCTCCCATTTTTGTCTCATCAACGTAATCTCATAAACGTCCCGTCATGTTTTAGTCAACAAAGAGCCATTTTTAGCTTGTCGTCATTAAAAAAAAAAGGTGTGTTAACGTAATGATATTGTTAATGTGTTCGTTGACAAAAACAAACACTGGGTTGGTGGCGTACTGATATACCGATAACAGGTCACTTCCTTCCAACTACATCGGTGTCTACGCCTTTATTATGTGGTGCTAAGATTACTGTAACTCTCTGTACTGTGTGCTCGATCAACCTTCCATCCGCCGACTGCAGTTAGATGAGCCCATAACTCCTGTGTTGGCCTCTCTGCACTGGCTTCCAGTCAGCTGTAGGAATAGAGTTAAGATACTGTTGATGGTTTTCAAATGTCTGGTTGGCTCCACCTTACCTTTCAGAGCTTCTGACGATCCGTGATCCTGGTCGCACCTTGGGATCATCCAATGAAATGACTCTGGAGGTGCCGAAATCAAAGCTGAAAAGACTTTGGAACGGGCTCAGTATGTAAAAACGGTGGCCTATTCCTTTAAGTATTATAATGGCCCAGTCTATTAATGTCTTTAAGTCTTTGTTGAAAACCCGTCTTTTTGCGCTGGCATTGACATCAACATTTCCAATCTGCTGATAAAAGAAGTGAGAGGCGAAACATCCCGAACATCCTTCGAAATAAAAAGTGTTTCAGGGATGAAGAAGTCACATTGGATGCACTTTAGAATAAGGATTCACAAAAATGCTCATTAAAATGTCTACCAAGGGCATATAATTAAAAAAAAAAAAAAAGATTAACAAAGAAAGTCTTGAAGCTTCTTGCCATACAGACTCTTACAACAATGGTCTATTCTTGACTATTCTCAAAGGGCCCAGTTCGAGAGCCTGGCGCTGACCTTTACCATTGAGGAAGTCTGTCACGAGCGACACCCAGGAGACCCTCAGATCTAGACCTATAGAAAAAATGGGAAGAAGCTCATAGAGAAGTGAATCACGCGGACTGGGCAACTCTTTGCTGTGCTATTATTAAGCCCTCTTTTCATTCCACACTAGCTTTCCGCAATCATATTTGTATTTGCTTGCATGTCGTTCACGGCATGGAGTCGGCACACTCTCAATCGCCGATGTATATATTTTTTGTCAGTCACGATGATGAGGAAAGAAACTGCATTGTTGGGGGAAGGTTAAGAAAAGTTTGTGAGGTCGCTGTATGGTATTTTGGGGTTTAAATGCCAAATTTTCTCCATCATTACTCACCTAATCGCGTTTACAAATAAGCCGTGACTTTTTTTTTCTTTTTTTTTTACGATGTTATCTGCGACGTATTTCGCAACGCCGAGCCTCGGAGAAAAAAAAAAAGCGTGTTATTGCAGACCGCTGAGGACGTGAACTCAAATTAGTTTAAGAGTTATGTTCCTTCAAAGCGTGAAGCAGTCTCTGGGGGATCGCAGCCGTGTTTACTTACTTTTATATGTATTTTAAATCAAGCTTCGCAGTGTTGGTGGTCTTTCGCTTGCACATAAAAGTTCAAGCAAATATTTAGCATGAGTAATTATGTCAAAGTAGTTGTTTTTAAAAGCAGCGACAACCATGCCCTAGCAAACGGGGGAAAGGCTTAAGAGCATCGTGGCTTATTATAGCGCCCGATTAGGCATAGTTTCCTTTCACTCACGCTTTACCAAATGAGCTCTTTACAGCCACCCCTTTCTTCCTGTGTCTGTCCCGGGCCGTGACAGCGTTGGTTAAAAAGAAGTGGTGCCTTTTCACTTGTAATCCCGGCAATTAACGCGGAGGTGCGGTGCCATTACCTCAGCCGGATTAGTAATGACCTGACAGAGAGGATAATTGCTTCTTAATTTGAAGTTGTGAAGAGCCTGAAATACCTGAGGCTCACCGCGCCGTCTCTGCAGCGGCGGTTTGATGGATTAGCTGATGCTCCACCGCTCCCATTTGCTTTTTCGCAAACAGGAACATCATAGGTCATGTTTTTTGTGAGGTTGTCGGCGCTGACATTTTCTCTGCTGGTGCTTATTCGGTTGTGAATGATTAAAATGGGAAGCAAGCACATGTCACCTGTTGCTCTCAGCGCAAACGGTATGAAAGAGAATTGCTTGATGATATTGCTTTACATCTAACAGTAACTATTGAAATTATGTTTGAAATGAAAAAGGTATATTTTGGATTATGATTTTGTTCTGGAAGTGTTAAGGAAATTTGTGTTGTGAAAACTGACTGTGTGTATAAAAAAAAAAAGCATGTTCGCCAATAATAAATGAGCAGACTTAATAACATGACAGTAAAGCTACTATTTGCTCTCTGAAAGTTGTGACATTTAAACTCGTTGAAGATTTGGAAAGCGGAAAGTAAGGATTTCAAGATGCACAAAAAGGAGGCGCTTGATGAAATATGTGCTGCATGGCCAAGGCGCCAGAACAAAGTCATTACTTCACAAATGCCACAATGCCAGTAAGCTTACAATATGCCAAACAGCAAAGAGACAAGCCTCAACAATTCTGAAACCATGTCATTGAAACCATGGTGAAACCAGAAATTGAAAAGTGTTACTCTTCAAGAACTTGAGGCTTTTTGCCAAGAAGAATGGACAGTTTTACCATCTGAGGAAATAAAGAGGCCCATCCACAACTACCACAAAAGAATCCAAGCTAAAGGGGGCAATAGACAGAATTAAGAACTGGGATATGTAAACTTTTGATCAGGGTCATTTTGGTAGTTTCTTTTGTCATTATTATTTAAAAAGAGTAAACTCAGTTGTTTGACCATAACTGGCTTGGCACAACCACTAATTATGAGTGATGAAAACTTTTTGAATATTTAAACTTTTGAGCCCAACTCTATATTGTTCATAATGTGCCGTTTCCCAAGACTAAACAGAACTCTATTATCACAAAACATTTAACATACAGATCAACATATATCCATTTCAAGACCTTTCCCTTGCGATTTTCCCAAAAACCCAAATCAATACTGTTTTCAAGTTCATGTAGATCTTCTAATCTTCTAATAAGTGGTCGGTTGGTTCATGCCATGACTCTTTTGTTCCAGATTAGACATAAACCTAGATCCATGAAATCACAGTTTGAAAAAACCTTAATATGTCGTCAAAACTCAGTCTAGCCATTCTTTGCTTTGACTGTTCAAAAAATAAAGTAAACTTTGTAATTGGACAGGAAATCTAACACTCATTTTCATCACCATTGTTGTTAGTCTTGTCTCTCAACTTCCAAACACGCTCAAGTTTCTGCTGCCATTTGTCAGTGAGTTAATAGGCGAATACCACAAACATAAATGTCGAGATGATAATTGTGTTTATATTGGCAAACAACTCTGCTCCACTCCTTTTTAATTAGCCGTCAGATCAGATTTGCAGTCATTTCTTTGTCTGAACTTCAAGGCGCCGGATGATTGAATGTTTCCAATTACCATTACTTAGGAGCTGCTCTCCTGTAATTGGTGGAACCCTGGGCCCGGTCTCTGGACTATAGCTCTGCACCGACACTTGACAGGTTTAAACCCTTAAGTCTAGTTTCAGTCCTGCTGCTGCGTGATGATGTTATGTTGCGTGTCACTGTTTTTGCAACGTTCTGCAGGCGTTCTCAGAGTAAGCCCTTGGAGTCACGTGACGAGGAGGAAAGCCCTGGGAACGCCAGAGAGCGTGTCTGAAAATGAAACCTGAGCCTTCCTTAAAAGTGACAGCTTCAATGATGGGCATGACTAATGTGTCGGGATAGCGACGTGCAAACCTCAACAATGGTAGATCAGGGCCTGTTTGAAATGATATAAGGAGACATTATCACATAAAAAATATTTTTCTTTGTTTGGCAATTAAATATGATTATTTTAAGTTACTGGCAGCACTTTGTGTGTAACCAAAGCTTTTTAGGTTATAGCATTAGGCCATGTCATTGTATCTCATTATAAAAAAAAGATTCTGTAAAATCATCATGATCTTTTGACAAACCTAATATTAGATGCAAATCCTTCGAAAGGCTCTTCATTAGATATTGTGTTATATATAATGCATATTATTTTGCCAACAACTTAAAGGGACTATACAGAGTTTAAAAATGTTAAAATGAAGTATTTTCCTCCCCCTACATGCTCCAGCAATGTCCTAATGTGTAGAATTAGCTCATACCTATTCACCACAACTGCCTCTAAAATCCTGCATTCCCACTCAAAAAAGTGTTATTTTGGGTCCGAAGTGCCGTCATGCAGGAGCTTAATATAGAAGGTGCAATTACGCGTAACACCTGAGGTGGCAGTCGTGAGTATGAAAATGATTGGTTGTTCTTCACGAACAATGAAGGAGGGAGAGAGTAAATCCAATCCAATTTTCACAACTTGCAGAGACACTTTCAATAGGATATTTCTGGATTTTTGACATAGGGCCTCATTTCCTAGCTATCCAGAGTTTATTCTTTTAAATTCATGCAGTCCTTATATTTGAAGAGTTTAGCAGTGCTAAGCTAGTGCTAGGCTAGCACATGTAGCTAGTAGCTTACATCAACCAGACTACCCATTTAAATGTCTGTGTTGACTGAATAATTTTTTTTATATAACCATTTTGCATTTAAAAAGAACTTATATTTGAGCAGTATCAACTTCCTTGTTGTAAGCTACGCAGCGGCGGAGTGATCTGCGAGGTTACCGGATCTACAGTAGTTTGTTTACCTGCGGCCGGCATTACTACACGTGGAATTCACAAAGAGCTTTCTACTAATCAGATATGGCAACATTTGGAGGACGACCCCATGATTTTGAAGAGGTTTTTAATGCAGGCTACTAGTTTACCATAAACATGCGCTAGCCTATCCCTATCCTAGCACCAGCCTAGCACCACTAAACTCTTCAAATCAGATATATATATATATCTCCAGAAATCAACAACACTCTGGATAACTATGTCAAAAATCCTGAAAGGACAGAAAACTGAACAAACGAGCCTGCAAGTTCATGAAATTAATACAAACGCCATGGCTACAATGTTTACATGCATGAGACCCATGTGTGTCCCATGCACAAATAAAGAAATACATTTTTAAATATTATTTAATGCAGAGTTTTTTGTCTTTCACAAATGATTTTACAATACTAGGAGGACATAATATAATTTCCATTCCACTACTAAGACTAAATTCATATATAGGGCCTTTAAGCGTATACCCAATACTTTCTCCATGTCCCTCAAAGTGGCATGTGCTTGTAAACTAAGCCGCTCCACTTAGGCTCAGCCAAATGTGCTGCGTTAGAACAAAGCTTAAGCCCTCAATAAGAGCTGACCGCCTCTGCATTAGCCGCAGTTACAGAGCGGTCGGAGTAGTTTCGGTAATAGAGACCTTGGAGCGATCTCCGAGGACATAAGCGCACACAAAGGTCATTATGGTCTGTCCAAAAGCCGGTGATTGCTCGTGTTATTATACACTGTGTCAGAGGCACACAGATGTCAGGCCTGTGTAATGAAGGGTGTGACTCTCACCTGTCGCTGCTTTGTCCAAACTGTGCCGTTATTTCGTCTCGTGTGCGAAGAAATGGAAGAGAAGCATTAGTGACCATGACTTGAGACGATTTTAGCTTGGCTTTCGGGGCATAGGCGGCCGATGTGGTTGCCAAGGTTGCCAGAGAGGGTGCCATTTTTGTTTCCCCTTGATCTTTGCGCCCAATGCCCTTCCTCGTGGAACATTCTCCATTTCGTGCGCAGCTTTGTTTTTGAACTGTTTGAAAGCGCTTCAGTTTCCTACAGACTATATTTCAAAACGTACTGCCTGTCAGCGTATGTTATGAAGCTATGTTGCTCCTGGACATTTATGAATCAGTCTTACCACTTCGAAAGAAAAGTGACTTCTGAAAAAACTTGGAAACCGTGTGGAAATTGTGCGCAGGCACCAATTGCCAAGAATCCCCTCTGGCTATTGTCTAGCCCCTGTCTTTCTCTCGCGCTCGTATAATTTTGATTTGACGATTGTACGTGCATTAAGAGATTTAATGTCCTTCAGGCTTCAGGAGAACAACCGCGTCTTTTATTCCGTTTTGATGAATAGTCAAGTCCGCTAATGCTGTAATTAGCTCACCTCCTGCGCTTGAAGCCACGCAGTAATCACTGACAACCGAGAGGATAGGAGAAGGCAGTAAAATAATCCAACTTGATCACCACAGAAAGTGCATTTTCACACACTGTTGCTGCTCTATTTGGCTTTCAGTGACTTACTTTGGAAATCCGATCTTAAACAAGTGGCTCAAATGATCAGACGGGATAGTTTTATAATATTAGTGCATTTTATGCCCTACCTGGCACAAATCTATTTCCCCATGCTTTGGGCAGTCACAAAGAGCATTGTATTAGATGACTTCTTATTGGTCAGTAATGTCGGTCTAAGTAAGTAAGTGCTTTATTTGTCATTGTACATACAACAAAATAGTTTTCAACTGTTTGTCCTGAGCCACTGTGACTGAGCCCTGCTCCTCTGAAACGGCGCAGCGCCTCCTGGGTTTGTCCCTGTTTGAGAGCGTGGCGTCCTGCACTGGTCAGCTCCACCTCCTCCTGCGCAGCTCCCCCCGCTCACAACAGTCTTTCACCATCTTCTGGGAAGAGCTGAGCAGTTCATCTGTTTTATTCTCCAGACAGAAGGTATTTGTGGCTTGGTTTTGAGTCTTGCCCGGATACCTCCTCATGTGTCCCTTACCTTGTTTCCGACATTTATCCTTGGCAACTTTCCCATTTTGAAATTTTTTAATAATAATAAACTTCTTAACCCCCACTTTAAGTGGGGGTTAAGAAGTTTATTATTATAAGTGTCATAAGTGTTATAAGTGTCATACAGCCTACAGGCAAGTGTAACACCTCATCTGTGAGCTAAGACCTACAAAACTCATCTCAGACTTGTCCTCTTTATGTTTCCATGCCTTTGTTGTAACTTTTTTGTCACGTTTTTGTAACTTTTTTGTTGCATTTTTGTTGCTTTTTTAACACTTTTGTTGTCACATTTTTGTAGCATTTTCATCTTCATTTACGTTTCATTTTCGTCGCTATTTTCGACGCTCTTTTCATGAAGCTTTCAGATTTGGGTAATACCTGGATAATAACTGGAGAAAATGTGCCCGGTTAAGGTGGGGGGTTAAGAGGTTAAGTGATCATTTTATTTATTTATTTACTTATTTATTTATTTATTACTTTATTAACTGTCTTCATTAATATTATACACGTTTTTCTCACAAGGGCCACACTTTCCACACTCTTTAACTCTTTGTATGAACACTGCTTTGCGTATAGTTTTTCCCTCCGTTTAGTAATAATAAAACTTAAATGTGCTCTTGTTGGTCTAATCCTGAGAAGAATCCTGCTGCGTGTGTACATGGGGGGGGGGGTGTATGAGGGACCCTGGTGCGCACCTTTCCACTAAATTAAGAAGTTATTACACTTGAAAAGGCGATGGGGTTTCACACAGCGCGCCTCCAGGGTGAGCCCGGATTAGCCTTCAAAGCGCCGCATTTGTTTCTCGTTTGCCTGAGCACTTCATATACTATGTCGCTGTCACAGGAGGAGGAAGTACTCAGAAACATATACGCAGTAAAAATGGACTTGTTGTCACTTGTGGTTACTAACATTGTTACTCAGGAAGATATAAAAACAGTGAAAATGCCTACTACTTTCTGGTACTGGCACAAATCAAATAAATAAAGTCAAATAAAGTAAATATATGGCTGCTGTGTTACTACACTTTTAATACCATAATTATACAACTGCTATTACAACCAACTTTACCATCAAGAACAGGCCGAATTATTACAGGCTTCATCTATTTACTTTGACTGTACTGGCACAAGAGGCCCGCTGGTTGTGTCAATGCATTTGCAGAGAAAGATTGACGCCAATAAAATGAGCTTGTGTTAATGTTTTTGCACATGTCAGGGTAATGTTCAGGGCTTTTTTTTTATTATTCATTAAGTATCTCATTACCCCGTTTGACAGTTTTGTGATGGATAAATTAGCCCACTTAACTGTGAACATCCTATCCTCAGAATCTCAGTAAAAATGACACATGTCATGTATGTTTCCCCCTGAAGGCAGTGCCGCTGTTGTTTAGGTGCAGACGTTAGAAGATGACTGTTACAAAAGATTATTAAAGATGTCAGGGTGTGTTTCACTTTGGTGCTATTAGTTTATTATTGTAAAACCTGCCCGTGGAGAGGCCAGTGACTCATTAAAAATGGTTTTGGAAGATTGTGTTTAGAACTTTATTAACTGTGCTGCACCTTAGTGAGGAAAGAAAAACAATAAATTGTTCAGTCAAATGCTGACAGTGATTGATTAAGCTAAATATTTCAGCATTACCTCACTTTAAGTCCTTTTGATTGATTCCCCCCCCCCCCCCCCCCCCCCACACACACACACACATTAATATTGTGTCTGTGCATGTGTGTGTGTGTGTCTGTGTGTGTGTGTGTGTGTGTGTCTGTGTGTGTGTGTGTGTGTGTGTGTGTGTGTGTGTGTGTGTGTGTGTGTGTGTGTGTGTGTGTGTGTGTGTGTGTGTGTGTGTGTGTGTGTGTGTGTGTGTGTGCGTGTGTGTGTGTGTGTGTGAGTGTGTGTGTGTGTTTGTCTTTAGCACCTTGTGTGGACCAGCACCTGAAATTTCACCCGCGGTGTGGGGACCAAAATCTTTGTGGGGACCAAAAACCCGGTCCCCACAAAGTTAGCTATATATTTGATGTAAGTAGGCTCTAAACATGGCCCTGGCAAATTTTCAGCTTGGGCTCCATAAGTGACAAAAACCAGTTTGAAGTGTGTAAAGTGTGTATAACAGAATTTACTCAGTATCGGCCTCTAGTGGTCAGGGAGGTACTGCACCTACACACACTTCATACACACTTTGCTAAATGCGCATGCGCACACTGTGCCGGTCCCCACAAGTTGATAAAAACAAACATTAATACACTTTTTTTTTCGTTGTTGTTTTTTTACTTAAGTCTTCAAACAATACAGTGACTATAGACAGGGGACTCAGGCATGGACAAAGGACATTTTTAATTCCACTGAAGGACAGAAGTGGCAAGACATTTATTTGAAGACCAACATAAAAAAAACAGAAACAACAAAACAGGAAGCTGTCGACGCAGTGCTAAGGCTAGCCCCTGGAGAAGAACACTCAAAGATATGCTTGTGGATCAAAACACGACTCCAGGTATGTATTTCATGAGGGAACAACTTTATAACATGGTAAAAAGCTCTAAACTGTTGATTTTGCATAAGGCAGCATCTTTAAGCAAGTGCGAGTTAGCTAATGAGCTTTGCAATTTTGCTAACTGGCTAGTTAGCCTAGCTGCTACAAGCACATGTATGTGGATGGGAAAGACCCATCTTCAAGGTAAACGTTATCATATTGTATGTTTTGATTGCTCAAGTCAACAGTGTACTACCCATATATTTAGTATTGAGATGTCCAGTTTATTTTATACATTTTAGCATTTTTTCTTGTTTATTACAATGCTTTCAGATGGGACTTCACATGTTTAATAATGACATATTTTTAACTGGTAAGGTTAAGGTCAGGAGTTGGAAAACGCAGACTTTTAGAAATAGGGAATAACAATTATGGGTAGGTTTAGGAAAATGGTTTTAGTTTTTTAGTTTATTTTTCAATATTGAATAACTTGACAGTTTTAACCATTACAAAGTGCATACAATTAACCAAAAATAACATGTTAAGCTGTTTAAGCGGTTTTCAATAGACACTGCCTTCTATTAAAACATGTTTAAAGTACTTATTATTGATCATTCCAGCAACATGAAGAGGATAACATCTGAAAGGAAACTATATCTATGTCTTTTTGCCTTGAGGGACATAAATGCAAGAGAGGACTATGGAGGATCTGATTGGCCATGGAGGAAAAAGGTACATAACATATAGATATTTTCAGAATGTAATAGCAATGGAGGTTATGCAGATTCTCTAATCTAAATAGTAATGGAGCCTCAAATGAATGGACGTAATAAACAGTAACATAAGATGGAACTTCAAATTGCCCCTTACCAAGCAAAAACTCTTTAAATATGCTTAGCCAGGCATATTTTCTCGACACTTCTCCACTGACCTTTATAGCCTATAGTCGAGAGGAACGCCTAATTTGAAAGCTAAGCCAAAACTGATCTGACTTAATTTTATTTCACAGTGGGTCATATAATTGTCAACTGAAATGCTTGTGTTAGCATTTTAGCTGCCTCATTTTACAGAGGTCACAGTAAACACATGTAACGACCACAATTCTTGTGGAAAACGCAGCATTTACTCTGAACAGTGTTCACTGATATGAACTCTAGTGTACACAACAGTCAGGTTTTCCTCCATTTTTGAGGACCACAGTATACACAAGTCAAGACCACTGTTGTGGGAACCGCAGCATGTACTCTGAACTCTCTACCCTTAACAGCATTTACTGATATAAACTCTTCTACACAAAAGCCAGGTTTTACTCTACTGTTGAGGACTGCAGTGTACACAAGTCAGGACCACTGTTGTGGGGACGCCAGCATTAACTCTGAACTATATTTACTGATATGAACACCAGTGTACACAACAGTCAGGTTTTACTCCACTATTGAGGACCACCATTTACACCGCAGTATGTACTCTGAACTCTATGCTCTAAACCCTATTTACTGATATGAACTCCAGTGTACACAACAGTCAGGTTTTACTCCACTATTGAGGACCACAGTATAAAAGTCAGGACCACTATAGGCTTTCAGTCGTACAGGAGTTGTCCATCTTAGATGAAGGTTCTTGGGTCATCCTCTGTACTCTGTAGCTGTCCTACACTACTACAGAGTACAGAACATGATTCAAGAAACTTCATTAAGGGTACTGTTACCGTCACGTTGCATTTTTTTTAATTACACCTGTGACCAGAGTTAGATAATGGTAAAGTTAACTCCTTTGTGTGATATCTATAGGATGCATTGGAGCCCCAGCTTTCCACCGACTTTCTTGAGACCGCCATGTCCACAAACCAAGACAAAGACTCACCAGGCTCCTAAGGCATTTCTCAGGTAACTTTATTTTATTTCACAGTGGGTCACATAATTGTCAACTGAAATACTTGCGTTAGCATTTTAGCTGCCTCATTTTACAGAGGTCACTGTAAACACGTCATGACCACTCTTCTTCTGGAAACCGCAGCATTTACTCTGAATAGTGTTTACTGATATGAACTGTAGTGTGTACGACAGTCAGGTTTTACTCCACTAGTGAGGACCAACGTTTACACAAGTCAGGACCACTGTTGTGGGAACCGCAGCATGTACTCTGAACTCTATACTCTTAACAGCACTCACTGATATAAAGTCTTGTACACAAAAGCTAGGTTTTACTCTACTATTGAGGACCACAGTGTATACAAGTCAGGACCACTGTTGTGGGGACACGAGCATTTACTTTGAACTATATTTACTGATTTGAACTCTAGTGTACACAACAGTCAGGTTTCACTGAGGCCCACCGTTTACACCTGTCAGGGACACTGTTGTGGGAACCGCAGCATTTACTACGAACTGTATTCACTGATGTGAACTCTAGTGTGTATGACAGTCAGGTTTTACTCCATTCTTGAGGACCACAGTGTACACAAGTCAGGACCACTGTTGTGGGAACCACAGCATGTACTCTGAACCCCATTTACTGATATGAACTCTAGTGTACGACAGTCAGGTTTTACTTCACTAGTGAGGACCACCATTTACACAAGTCCGGACCACTGTTGTGGGAACCGCAGCATTTACTATGAACTCTATACTCTTAACAGCATTCACTGATATAATCTCTTGTACACAAAAGCCAGGTTTTACTCTACTATTGAGGACCACAGTGTACACAAGTCAGGACCATTGTTGTGGGGACGCCAGCATCTACTCTGAACTATATTTACCTATATGAACACTAGTGTACACAACAGTCAGGTTTTACTCCACTATTGAGCACCACCGTTTACACCAGTCAGGACCACTGTTGTGGGAACCGCAGCATGTACTCTGAACTCTATACTCTGAACCCTATTTACTGATATGAACTCCAGCGTACACAACAGTCAGGTTTTACTCCACTATTGAGGACCACCATTTACACCGCAGTATGTACTCTGAACTCTATGCTCTAAACCCAATTTACTGATATGAACTCCAGTGTACACAACACTCAGGTTTTAGTCCACTATTGAGGACCACCGTTTACACCAGTCAGGGCCACTGTTGTGGGAACCGCAGCATTTACTACAAACTGTATTCACTGATATGAACTGTATTGTGTACGACAGTCAGGTTTTACTCCACTATTGAGGACCACAGTGTACACAAGTCAGGACCACTGTTGTGGGGACGCCAGCATGTACTCTGAACCCCATTTACTGATATGAACTCTAGTGTACACAACAGTCAGGTTTTACTCCACTATTGAGGACCACAGTGTACACAAGTCAGGACCACTGTTGTGGGGACGCCAGCATGTACTCTGAACCCCATTTACTGATATGAACTCTAGTGTACACAACAGACAGGTTGTACTCCACTATTGAGGACCACAGTAAACACAAGTCAGGACCCCTGTTATGGGAACCGCAGTGCTTTGTACAAACTGTATGCAATTGCATATATCAGTGTAAAGCACATTCTTGTTTCACTAAAGATCTTCATAGCACACATCAGAGCTACTGTTTTCATGATGAAAGCAAAAGTTTCTGTCAATTACTGTCTTTAATATAAAGTGTAGTATGAAATGTAATCTAGTTTTACTGCTCTTAAGAAGTTTATAGCACACGTGTCATGACCATGTTTGTGGGGTCCGTGGTTGACCAAATGAAATGCAAACATTGCTTTTACTATCCTTCCTTCACTGAGGGTACTGTTACCTTCACGTTGCATTTTTTTAATTACACCTGTGACCAGAGTTAGGTAATGGTAAAGTTAACTCCTTTGTGTGATTTCTTTAGGATGCATTAGGGCCCCAGCTTTCCACCGACTTTCTTGAGACCGCCATGTCCACAAACCACGACAAAGACTCACCAGGCTCCAAAAGCAATTCCCAGGTAACTTTATTTTATTTCACAGTGGGTGATATAATTGTCAACTGAAATACTTGCGTTAGCATTTTAGCTGCCTCATTTTACAGAGGTCACAGTAAACACATGTCACGACCACTGTTCTTGTGGAAACCGCAGCATTTACTCTGAACAGTATTCACTGATATGAACTGCAGTGTGTACGACAGTCAGGTTTTACTCCACTAGTGAGGACCACTATTTAAACAAGTCAGGACCACTGTTGTGGGAACCGCAGCATGTACTCTGAACTCTCTACTCTTAACAGCATTCACTGATATAAAGTCTTGTACACAAACGCTAGGTTTTACTCTACTATTGAGGACCACAGTGTATACAAGTCAGGACCACTGTTGTGGGGACGTCAGCATTTACTTTGAACTATATTTACTGATATGAATACCAGTGTACACAACAGTCAGGTTTTACTCCACTATTGAGGACCACCGTTTACACCAGTCAGGACCACTGTTGTGGGAACCGCAGCATGTACTCTGAACTCTATACTCTTAACAGCATTCACTGATATAAACTCTTGTACACAAAAGCCGTGTTTTACTCTACTATTGAGGACCACAGTGTACACAAGTCAGGACCATTGTTGTGGGGACACCAGCATTTACTTTGAACTATATTTACTGATTTGAACTCTAGTGTACACAACAGTCAGGTTTCACTGAGGTCCACCGTTTACACCTGTCAGGGACACTGTTGTGGGAACCGCAGCATTTACTACGAACTGTATTCACTGATGTGAACTCTAGTGTGTACGACAGTCAGGTTTTACTCCATTCTTGAGGACCACAGTGTACACAAGTCAGGACCACTGTTGTGGGAACCACAGCATGTACTCTGAACCCCATTTACTGATATGAACTCTAGTGTACGACAGTCGGGTTTTACTTCACTAGTGAGGACCACCGTTTACACAAGTCCGGACCACTGTTGTGGGAACCGCAGCATTTACTATGAACTCTATACTCTTAACAGCATTCACTGATATAATCTCTTGTACACAAAAGCCAGGTTTTACTCTACTATTGAGGACCACAGTGTACACAAGTCAGGACCATTGTTGTGGGGACGCCAGCATTTACTCTGAACTACATTTACCTATATGAACACTAGTGTACACAACAGTCAGGTTTTACTCCACTATTGAGCACCACCGTTTACACCAGTCAGGACCACTGTTGTGGGAACCGCAGCATGTACTCTGAACTCTATACTCTAAACCCTATTTACTGATATGAACTCCAGTGTACACAACAGTCAGGTTTTGCTCCACTATTGAGGACCACCATTTACACCGCAGTATGTACTCTGAACTCTATGCTCTAAACCCAATTTACTGATATGAACTCCAGTGTACACAACAGTCAGGTTTTACTCCACTATTGAGGACCACCGTTTACACCAGTCAGGGCCACTGTTGTGGGAACCGCAGCATTTACTACAAACTGTATTCACTGATATGAACTGTACTGTGTACGACAGTCAGGTTTTACTCCACTATTGAGGACCACAGTGTACACAAGTCAGGACCACTGTTGTGGGGACGCCAGCATGTACTCTGAACCCCATTTACTGATATGAACTCTAGTGTACACAACAGTCAGGTTTTACTCCACTATTGAGGACCACAGTGTACACAAGTCAGGACCACTGTTGTGGGGACGCCAGCATGTACTCTGAACCCCATTTACTGATATGAACTCTAGTGTACACAACAGACAGGTTGTACTCCACTATTGAGGACCACAGTAAACACAAGTCAGGACCCCTGTTATGGGAACCGCAGTGCTTTGTACAAACTGTATGCAATTGCATATATCAGTGTAAAGCACATTCTTGTTTCACTAAAGATCTTCATAGCACACATCAGAGCTACTGTTTTCATGATGAAAGCAAAAGTTTCTGTCAATTACTGTCTTTAATATAAAGTGTAGTATGAAATGTAATCTAGTTTTACTGCTCTTAAGAAGTTCATAGCACACGTGTCATGACCATGTTTGTGGGGTCCGTGGTTGACCAAATGAAATGCAAACATTGCTTTTACTATCCTTCCTTCACTGAGGGTACTGTTACCTTCACGTTGCATTTTTTTAATTACACCTGTGACCAGAGTTAGGTAATGGTAAAGTTAACTCCTTTGTGTGATTTCTTTAGGATGCATTAGGGCCCCAGCTTTCCACCGACTTTCTTGAGACCGCCATGTCCACAAACCACGACAAAGACTCACCAGGCTCCAAAAGCATTTCCCAGGTAACTTTATTTTATTTCACAGTGGGTGATATAATTGTCAACTGAAATACTTGCGTTAGCATTTTAGCTGCCTCATTTTACAGAGGTCACAGTAAACACATGTCACGACCACTGTTCTTGTGGAAACCGCAGCATTTACTCTGAACAGTATTCACTAATATGAACTGCAGTGTGTACGACAGTCAGGTTTTACTCCACTAGTGAGGACCACTGTTTACACAAGTCAGGACCACTGTTGTGGGAACCGCAGCATGTACTCTGAACTCTATACTCTTAACAGCATTCACTGATATAAAGTCTTGTACACAAACGCTAGGTTTTACTCTACTATTGAGGACCACAGTGTATACAAGTCAGGACCACTGTTGTGGGGACGTCAGCATTTACTTTGAACTATATTTACTGATATGAATAGCAGTGTACACAACAGTCAGGTTTTACTCCACTATTGAGGACCACCGTTTACACCAGTCAGGACCACTGTTGTGGGAACCGCAGCATGTACTCTCAACTCTATACTCTAAACCCTATTTACTGATATGAACTCCAGTATACACAACAGTCAGATTTTACTCCACTAGTGAGGACCACCGTTTACACCAGTCAGGGCCACTGTTGTGGGAACCGCAGCATTTGCTACAAACTGTATTCACTGATATGAACTTTAGTGTGTACGACAGTCAGGTTTTAGTCCACTATTGAGGACCACCGTTTACACCAGTCAGGGCCACTGTTGTGGGAACCGCAGCATTTACTACGAACTGTATTCACTGATATGAACTCTAATTTATACAACAGACAGGTTTTACTCCACTATTGAGGACCACAGTAAACACAAGTCACAACCACTGTTATGGGAACCGCAGTGCTTTGTACAAACTGTATGCAATTGCATATATCAGTGTAAAGCACATTCTTGTTTCACTAAAGATCTTCATAGCACACATCAGAGCTACTGTTTTCATGATGAAAGCAAAAGTTTCTGTCAATTACTGTCTTTAATATAAAGTCTAGTATGAAATGTAATCTAGTTTTACTGCTCTTAAGAAGTTTATAGCACACGTGTCATGACCATGTTTGTGGGGTCCGTGGTTGACCAAATGAAATGCAAACATTGCTTTTACTATCCTTCCTTCACTGAGGGTACTGTTACCTTCATGTTGCATTTCTTAATTACACCTGTTACCAGACTTAGGTAATGGTAAAGTTAACTCCTATGTGTTATTTCTTTAGGATGCATTAGAGCCCCAGCTTTCCACCGACTTTCTTGAGACCGCCATGTCCACAAACCACGACAAAGACTCACCAGGCTCCAAAAGCATTTCCCAGGTAACTTTATTTTATTTCACAGTGGGTGATATAATTGTCAACTGAAATACTTGCGTTAGCATTTTAGCTGCCTCATTTTACAGAGGTCACAGTAAACACATGTCACGACCACTCTTCTTGTGGAAACCGCAGCATTTACTCTGAACAGTATTCACTGATATGAACTGTAGTGTGTACGACAGTCAGGTTTTACTCCACTAGTGAGGACCAACGTTTACACAAGTCAGGACCAATGTTGTGGGAACCGCAGCATGTACTCTGAACTCTATACTCTTAACAGCATTCACGGATATAAAGTCTTGTACACAAAAGCCAGGTTTTACTCTACTATTGAGGACCACAGTGTATACAAGTCAGGACCACTGTTGTGGGGACGTCAGCATTTACTTCGTACTATATTTGCTGATATGAACACCAGTGTACACAACAGTCAGGTTTTACTCCATTATTGAGGACCACCGTTTACACCAGTCAGGACCACTGTTGTGGGAACCGCAGCATGTACTCTGAACTCTATACTCTAAACCCTATTTACTGATATGAACTCCAGTGTACACAACAGTCAGGTTTTACTCCACTATTGAGGACCACAGTATACAAGTCAGGACCACAATAGCCTTTCAGTTGTACAGGAGTTGTCCATCTTAGATGAAGGTTCTTGAGTCATCCTCTGTACTCTGTAGTTGTCCTACACTTTAACTACAGAGTACAGAACATGACTCAAGAATCTTAATTGAGGGTACTGTTACCTTCACGTTGCATTTTTTTAATTACACCTGTGACCAGAGTTAGGTAATGGTAAAGTTAACTCCTTTATGTGATTTCTTTAGGATGCATTAGGGCCCCAGCTTTCCACCAACTTTCTTGAGACCGCCATGTCCACAAACCAAGACAAAGACTCACCAGGCTCCAAAGGCATTTCTCAGGTAACTTTATTTTATTTCACAGTGGGTCAAATAATTGTCAACTGAAATACTTGCGCTAGCATTTTCGCTGCCTCATTTCACAGAGGTCACAGTAAACACATGTCATGACCACTGTTCTTGTGGAAACCGCAGCATTTACTCTGAATAGTGTTCACTGATATGAACTGCAGTGTGTACGACAGTCAGGTTTTACTCCACTAGTGAGGACCACTGTTTACACAAGTCATGACCACTGTTGTGGGAACCGCAGCATGTACTCTGAACTCTCTACTCTTAACAGCATTCACTGATATAAAGTCTTGTACACAAAAGCCAGGTTTTACTCTACTATTGAGGACCACAGTGTATACAAGTCAGGACCACTGTTGTGGGGACACCAGCATTTACTCTGAACTATATTTACTGATCTGAACTCTAGTGTACACAACAATCAGGTTTCACTGATTTCCACCGTTTACACCAGTCAGGGCCACTGTTGTGGGAACCGCAGCATGTACTCTCAACTCTATACTCTAAACCCTATTTACTGATATGAACTCCAGTGTAGACAAAAGTCAGATTTTACTCCACTAGTGAGGACCACCGTTTACACCAGTCAGGGCCACTGTTGTGGGAACCGCAGCATTTGCTACAAACTGAATTCACTGATATGAAATGTAGTGTGTACGACAGTCAGGTTTTACTCCACTAGTGAGGACCACCGTTTACCCAAGTCCGGACCACTGTTGTGGGAATCGCAGCATGTACTCTGAACTCTATACTCTTAACAGCATTCACTGATATAAACTCTTGTACACAAAAGCCGGGTTTTACTCTACTATTGAGGACCAAAGTGTACACAAGTCAGGACCATTGTTGTGGGGACGCCAGCATTTATTCTGAACTATATTTACCTATATGAACACTAGTGTACACAACAGTCAGGTTTTACTCCACTATTGAGCACCACCATTTACACCAGTCAGGACCACTGTTGTGGGAACCGCAGCATGTACTCTCAACTCTATACTCTAAACCCTATTTACTGATATGAACTCCAGTGTACACAACAGTCAGATTTTACTCCACTAGTGAGGACCACCGTTTACACCAGTCAGGGCCACTGTTGTGGGAACCGCAGCATTTGCTACAAACTGTATTCACTGATATGAACTTTAGTGTGTACGACAGTCAGGTTTTAGTCCACTATTGAGGACCACCGTTTACACCAGTCAGGGCCACTGTTGTGGGAACCGCAGCATTTACTACGAACTGTATTCACTGATATGAACTTTAGTGTGTACGACAGTCAGGTTTTAGTCCACTATTGAGGACCACCGTTTACACCAGTCAGGGCCACTGTTGTGGGAACCGCAGCATTTACTACGAACTGTATTCACTGATATGAACTCTAATTTATACAACAGACAGGTTTTACTCCACTATTGAGGACCACAGTAAACACAAGTCACAACCACTGTTATGGGAACCGCAGTGCTTTGTACAAACTGTATGCAATTGCATATATCAGTGTAAAGCACATTCTTGTTTCACTAAAGATCTTCATAGCACACATCAGAGCTACTGTTTTCATGATGAAAGCAAAAGTTTCTGTCAATTACTGTCTTTAATATAAAGTCTAGTATGAAATGTAATCTAGTTTTACTGCTCTTAAGAAGTTAATAGCACACGTGTCATGACCATGTTTGTGGGGTCCGTGGTTGACCAAATGCAAACATTGCTTTTACTATCCTTCCTTCACTGAGGGTACTGTTACCTTCACGTTGCATTTCTTAATTACACCTGTTACCAGAGTTAGGTAATGGTAAAGTTAACTCCTTTGTGTGATTTCTTTAGGATGCATTAGAGCCCCAGCTTTCCACCGACTTTCTTGAGACCGGCATGTCCACAAACCACGACAAGAACTCACCAGGCTCCAAAAGCATTACCCAGGCAACTTTATTTTATTTCACAGTGGGTCTTATAATTGTCAACTGAAATACTTTTTTTAGCTGCCTCATTTTACAGAGGTCACAGTAAACACATGTCACGACCACTCTTCTTGTGGAAACCGCAGCATTTACTCTGAACAGTATTCACTGATATGAACTGTAGTGTGTACGACAGTCAGGTTTTACTCCACTAGTGAGGACCACCGTTTACACAAGTCAGGACCACTGTTGTGGGAACCGCAGCATGTACTCTGAACTCTATACTCTTAACAGCATTCACGGATATAAAGTCTTGTACACAAAAGCCAGGTTTTACTCTACTATTGAGGACCACAGTGTATACAAGTCAGGACCACTGTTGTGGGGACGTCAGCATTTACTTTGTACTATATTTGCTGATATGAACACCAGTGTACACAACAGTCAGGTTTTACTCCACTATTGAGGACCACAGTATACACAAGTCAGGACCACTGTTGCGGGGACGCCAGCATTTACTCTGAACTATATTTACTGATATGAACTCTAGTGTATACAACAGTATGGTTTTACTCCACTATTGAGGACCACAGTACACACAAGTCAGGATCACTGTTGTGGTTGCCGCAGCATTTACTACGAACTGTATTCATCTACTGTACTCTGTAGTTGTCCTACACTTTATCAGAGTACAGGTTCCTTTAGATTGCGCTTTATATATTCGCAACATACAATTATACCATTGAGGGTGCTGTTAGCTTCTCATTGCATTTTGGTGAAGTACATCTGTAACCAGAGTCATGGAATGGTAAAGTTAACCCCTGTATTTTATTTCTTTAGGATGCAGCGGAGCCCCAGCTTTCCACTGAGATTGTCTTGACCGCCATGTCCACAAAGCAAGACAAAGACTCAACGTACTCCATAAGCATTTCACAGGTCATTTTATTTTTTATTTCATAGTGGATCATGTAATTGTCAACTGAAATACTTACAAAACACCCTTGTCAGGACCATTGTTGTTTTTGGTGCCATTGGTGACTGAGATGATAACAATTTATCTTGGTACTTTTTTCCAAAAGAGAGAGTATACATGCAAATCTGTCGCCTTTGGCAAAATTCGCCATTTTACCTCAGAAAATGCCATTCTTGTGAATCGTGTAGATCTGTAGTACAACAAAATGGGGGTGGAGGGGTATATGGCGTGTGAATAAACTACACACTGGCTGAGGCTTGTAAAAGTTCACCGGAGCTTTTACAGTAAACATGCTATTTCCCCGATCCATCTCCAGGCGGTGTGCATTCGCTCACTTAACCAGGGCTGTGGAACAGCAGCCCACACCCACCGGTTGTCTGTCTACTGGCTAATCCCACTCCAACAGACACACCACCAAGAGCGATGAACCACATGAGACATGGCACTAATGGTGAGGTGAAAGTTATACCACTGTATATTACGCCACGTGAACTTTTGCTGCTTTTAATTAGTAGCTAGCAGCAATGCGCTTATACATCTGTTTTCTGCACATTTCTTGCTGTGCAAACTAATACAAGTTTTGTGACGACTACATCTACAAGCTAACTTATAAAGCTAGTATGATAGCTATCATTTAATTCACTGTGAGGCTAACCTGACAGGGCAGGTGCCAAGCGCTCGTTTGATGCGTGTTCGCGGTCAGTGAGGAGAGTGATGACCACTCCATGTGGGCCGTGTGGTCATTGGGCGCTCATAGATATGAGCGATTCTGACGTGGTTTCAGCTGATCAGAGATGTTAACGTTGGCAAGTTTACACTTTGGACTTGCAACTATTCAAATTGCGTTCACGTGACATCACCACATTCTAAATAGCCTATATTTCAAAATGGAGGTGGAGGGCAACTGAAAATTCACAAACTGTAGTAAGTGGCGAACTGCTAGATATTTTCTGTCCTAGTTTTTGACAAATATCTCAGTCATTAATAAGACAATCAACATGAAACAAAAACTGTCTCAAAGTTCATTGTCTCCTCTGTCAGCACATATAAAGTATAGCGGGAGAGGTATAGACACAAATGTTTGTTTGTTTCCCCTACTTTTCTTAGGACTTTGAGCCATCGTTGATCCACAGATCCAGGAACCTAAATAACACGGACTATAAAAATACTACACTGTAAACTATAAATAAAGATTAAAGACAAACTTTTTTTTGAGCCATATGATCAAAGCACCTCTACAATTTTTTTGGGCAATTTTTGAAACAAGGTTTTCAGCTGTCAACATATTACAAAACGGTAATCAATTGCTACTTGAGTGTAATGTAACTACCACTTTTGCAAATGTAATCCTGGGATGTTTTGTTAGGAAAAAAACAAAACAAATAAAACACAAAGCAAACCGTTCAAAAGTTATAGTGTGATTTTTTTCTCTTCAATTCAAATCAAACCTGAATAGTGATTACCTTCTTTGTCAATGACGAAGTTTTTTTTTTGTGTGTGTGTGAGAAAAAGACATTTTAAGACAGGATTATTATAATTTTATTATATATATATATATATATATATATATATATATATATATATATATATATATATATATATATATATATATATATATATATATATATATATATATATATGTATATATATATATATGTATATTTTACAATAATACAGACCCAGCATTTGTGTTTTGTAGAGTTGAATACTTATTAACTCCTGAAACTGTATGATTGGGCTTAAAAGTATTTAAAAACCTGAAACTGTGTATGATTGGGCCCAAAAGTATTTAAACTCCTGGAACTGTGTATGATTGGGCACAAAAGTATTTTAACTCCTGAAACTGTGTATGATTGGGCCCAAAAGTATTTAAACTCCTGAAACTGTGTATGATTGGGCTTAAAAGTATATAAAAACCTGAAACTGTGTATGAGTGGGCCTCACAAATATTGAAATACCTGGAAAGTCCCCACAAATATAGTAAATTTCAGGTGTGGATTTTTTTTTTCCGTGTATTGACATTTTGAGGTGATATTACTGTTTCTGAACTCTAGGGGGCTTTACCTGATTTTTTTGGATGCTGTAGACCCAATAGAAAGGGTGGTTCCCACAAGTGACGATTTTGTCAGGTGTCCCCACAATTGACTCCAGACCAGTCTAGGTGTGTGTGTGTGTGTGTGTGTGTGTGTGTGCCTGCGTGTGTTGTCATTCCGAGCACATATACATTGTCGAGTCGATATAAAAACGCACACATACAGCTTTTTCGAAAACCAAAGCCATGGATAAAGCTGTTCCCCCTCTCTTGACCGAGAGGCCCAGCTTTTATAACTGTCTCTTCACAGTATAATTAGGACTTGAGCATGTGGCGTGTACTGCGTGTATACCTCTTTGAACAACACATAAACAGGCTGAGTGTTCCTGAAAACCTCCTGTGTCCCTCCGAGTCCAAAACAGGGACCACAACCAAACAGCCCTTAACCACTCCGCTTTGTTCCACTAACACTGTTTACATACACAGGCTCTGTTGTAAATCACAATTTTATAGCTATAGTTAAAAAGATATTACACCACCAACATTAAAGATAAAGCATAATCGCAGGATAAGAACAAACAACGCTCTGCATCCAATTACTTTGACCAAATCAACTGAAAGGCAGCACTAGATCATGTACAAGAAAGAAAGGGTCGGGAATGTGATGTCATATCGCTAAGCATTTTGGGATTAGCAGCAATTGTAAACTAATGGAGATTTTAAAAGTTAAAATACTGGAGTTATTGTTCACATTAAAACACTTGGACACTACAGTGAGTTAGGTGTATTTACCAGCAGTGACTCAGTAGTTAATGGAGTTGTTCCACGGCTTTTTTCTCCACTTTTTATGCTGCTTTTAGCTAATGTTAGTCTATGGAAATGTATGCTAACAGCTGCAAAGATGGCGGATCTCCATGGCAACAGTGGAATTCCCCGAACTCTATTACAGTAGTGATACAGACGGCCTCACCGAGGGGAAAATAGAATCTTTTGGGAAACACAATTTTTCACTCTTTTTAGCCATTTTCTGGTGAAATATAAACTTATTTATCACATAAAATAAGGTCAAGTCTAAATCGGGTCCATATGGATGTTTATTCACAGCAGATTGTTCAGTAGAAGCGACAAAACGGCACTCGTAGCTAACGCTAGCTAACAGTAGCTAATGGTAGCATTAGCATTCTCCGTCATTTATGTATTTATGGGCTGTTGAACCACTTTGCTCCTCCCCATGTCTTTGTATCTTTATTTAGTTAGTAGAATACTATATCAATAATTAGAGAAAGTTTATATTTTTCTAAATTTTTCTTTCCAATTATTCCAAAACTGCTTTTTTAACAAATTAACAAATGCTGAATTATGAATATAGTTTTCTACTAAATAAGGATATAACGACATGGAGAGGAGCAAAGTGGTTCAACAGCCCATAAATACATAAATAAAATAACGGAGAATACTAACATGATGCTTCATGTTAGCATCGTGCTAATTTTAACCCTAGCTAGCGATAGCCACAACTTCCGTTTTTTCGCTTCTACTGAACATCTGCTGTGAAAAAACATCCATGTGGTCCCGATTTAGATTGGACTTTATTTGTATGTGATGTGTATGTGTTGTTAGTTCATATTTAGTCAGAGAATGGCTAAAAACAGTGAAAACCTGTGGTTCCCAAAAGATTCAGTTTTCCCCCTTGGCGAGGCCACGCCCCCTTCTATAGTTTTCTGCTGCATGTAAAAGTAGTTTGCAGGTTCAGCAAAAGCCCATTACACTTCTGCCTCACTTTCCCCACAGTTGACATGGGAGGGTTTTTTTCAGCCGATGGGCGCACAGGCGAGAGCTTCTAGGCTGGAAGTCCAGATGGACGCAGAGCAGGGGCAAGATGTTTGGCTGGCTTACACAGGTATTGCGCTGCACTACTTTGAGTTGACAAGTTTCTCAAAGTGCTACACTGTAACTATGGAGTAGACCACCACCGTTCAGCACTCACACACTCCATTCTTACAGCTGCACCCAGATTCAAACCGCCGATCTTATAGAACAACTCACTTTGCCATCACAGCCAGAGAAACATGGCTCCACAGACTGGGTGTGCCCCGTGTGATGGTGAGGGTGGATTCAGAATTAATGATGATGAATAATGACTACAACTATTAGTACTAAATGCATCACATTGCAATAGAGAGATCATTCCCACGAGACCACAACTTTAACGGGGATGATTTATGATCTTCAAATTCTTTGAAGTCAAATTCATTAGGACCCGAAGACTTCCATAAATACTTATACAGAATAGTGAAGACTGGGAAAATATCACCAGATATATTTAGCTCTTTCTGACGTCACACTAAACAACAAGTCCCTCTGTGGCAACGGCCCTCGACTACAAGAGGAAACATCAAATGTGTATAAAAGAGTTTTTCTCCAGACAAAGCGGCTCTGACACTGAGGGCAGCACAGACCTCTAAATGTCAGGCACAATAATAAACAAAATGTGTTTGTGTGAATGGAACAAACACGAGAATGAAACTAGTAAATTAACATTGACTTAAAGTTATAAAAAAATGTTGTTCTCCTATTGGGCCAGTAATGCAAATTTTACCACGTATTACTTACTCTACTTAAACTATTGCCAGGTCAGTCCTCCATCTTTTGTAAGCTTAACTAAATTTTCCCTAAGATTAATAGTTTTCAGGTTGTGATATATCGAAATATTAGGCTATATTAAAAAAAAATTTGAATGGATATTGATATTGAATAGTAAACAAACTAGTTTGAGCACATTTCCTCCACTGAGTGCTAAACAAAGGCTGCGCAGAGTTTAAGGCGACACCTCTTCACATCCAGCAAACCCACGTCGTGTGAAATGGAGACATGACATTTATGAGTGAGCTTTCACAGTGGGGCAGGTAGGCTTTCTTTGTTGTGTCAAGGGCTCTACGAGGGACAATGGGCTCTAACTGTCGCCCCCGTTGACAGCCAGCTGTTCCTCTGTGTTTCAGGACTGTCCCGTCGCCGTAGCAAGATGATACACCACTCGACTGATGTCGAGATAATGAAACGTGAGGACCAGCCGAGCATATTTATACGTAGAAAATACCATTTCCCTCCGGGGCACTGCTACTGCTGTGTCTTTGGGCAAGACACTTCAGAAATATTGACTTACCTGCTAAATAAAGGCACCAGATTTGTATCGGTGAAGTGTGTTGAAACAGTGTAATGTCTCCCCCTTGTGGCTGTGTGAAGTAGCCGGTGCCCTGAGACTGAGTAGGGGATAGCTGCAGACCCGGAGCCGAGACAGAAATACCGTGAAGCGAATTCCCCGTGATAGTGCGCCCTCTCCTGGTAAAGACGGTTACACGACGGTATTAGGTCTTGGGAAGATTGATTTGATCAACTCAACGAACGTGAGACCTTAACCGAGTTATTTTATTTTTTGATTTCTTATGAACCAATTTTAAAATCGTAGATGCTTCTGTTGTTTGACAAAGATAACATGACATATTAATGTTGTTTGATAAAGATAAGATGACACATTAATTTTCTGCTTAAGATAGCTAGTTGTAAATGAGTAAAAACAATAAATAATCCCAATTACATGATACCTAAAAAATGTATTTGCAGGCTGTAAAGTAAATATAGGCTATAATTTAGTCATAATTATGTATTACGGGTACTTTTTACTTTTTGTGGCAAATTATTGCATATTTTAATTTGAAAGAATCCTTGCCAGGACACTCTTGAGATTTTTAATCTCAACGAGTTTTATCCTGGATAAATAAAGGACAAATAAAATGTTTTAAAAAGTTATGGCACCATTATTAATGGCACATTGCTGCATATATATGTCATTCCAGACTAGTTTTGACCGTAGTATTATTATTATCATTATTAGCCCAGAATTACAACATTTGACTGATCTTTTGTTTTAGTGAAGTTGACAGAAAGATGCTACTGAATTTAGAAAACAGGGAAGACCCTGACGGTACAAATGTTGTTTTTTACTTTGTTATTGCATCTGCAAGTTATTACTAACCCGATTTCTCTCCTTTCTTTACTGATTACAGCAATGGCCGTTACCACAATAAAAATGTGATTTTGTTTGCTCTGTCCTACAGAATACAATGAAAGGAGTAAAACATACATACATTTTAATTATTTATTTAATTAATTATTTTTCATAAAATAACCCAAATGATAGTACATGTAGCCTAAACTAAGTTACATGTCAACACTTTCTAAATTACACTAAATAATCCCAACGATACAACTGTAAAACATGAGCTAAATACCGTTGTATATCTGTCTTTACCAGCAGAGGGCGCACTATCACGGTGGATTCGCTTTTCACGGTAGATTTGTCTCGGCTCCGGGTCTGCAGCTTTCTATTATTGGCTGAGACTTACAGCAACAAAATGAATTGGATTTTGATTTCTCTTCGAATTCTGCCCTGTACATGTGAGTAGTTTTCATTTCGTTTAAGTTATACACAGAGGACAGTAGAAAGGGCTTCTTGTGCTTCTTCCCCCCCCCCCCCCCCCCCCCCCCCCAATTTATTTTTTTAAGGTACAACCAGCAGAGGTCGCTGTCTATCAGGTAATATATTGACTTCTTTTTGGATCTCTGAACCCTCACAGAGTCACCCGTTTACTTCCTGTATGGAACTGAATTGCTTATACATTTATCACTAAAGGAGGTTCTATGGCTACTAGTATATTATAGTGTTTTCCAACGTAACATTTTAGCCATAACACAGACGTGGAGGAAGATCCAGTGTCGCTGCATGAAGGTCAAGACCATGGAAAGTATATTTGCCTTTGCTTTTGATTTATTCTTGTGCATCTTACATCCACCATCTGCTCCATAGCATACATTTAATCCTACGGTAAATCCTCCTGTGAAGCACTTTGAATTACCTTGCGCATGTGCTTGACAAATAAACTTGCCTTTGCCCAGGGAGGTTCTCTTTATAGCCAGAAAGTCATAACACGTGATGAACTGAATTAGGCCTGTAGAATCTGTGTGAGCAAAATAACTTCTTCACAAGGGAATGAGGAGACGATATGAGAAAAATATTATACTAATGTGGGCTGAAGGACAAAACAGACCTCATGCTGTGAAAAGGTTGTATTTGTTTTTGAGTTGGACCCATAATGTGAAACAGCAGGCGCCGCGGTGCAGTTGTAAATGCAAATGCTGCACTAACACTGTATGTAACATTATGGATCCATTCAGGCGAGCTGCAGCGTTTTGTTTAATGTCAATAATGAGCGAAAAAAAAACAAGCCTCGAGGGCCTCATTCACATGCACATAATAACATCTTGCGTATAGTATTGTAGATCCAGGCAATTTGGGCAATGGGAAGTGTGAGGAACGTAGTGTGAGGAACGTACTCCATCGTAATGCTACTTCATGATGATTGAGAACGACAGTCTATTAATAGTTCCATAAAAGTATCGACAAACGAACAGGAAGTTTATAGCAGGGTAACTCATTTATATCATTAACCATGACTTTTTATCTCAATGGGAGAGCCTATTTTTTTGTGAAACACATCCGCCGCTTTGTTTGTGCCACTGCCCCCATACACCATATGACATGAATCTGTGCGGCCAATGTGTTTCTTCAGTCGACTGCATTCAGAGACACGCGATTATCACTGCTTTAGTTTAATTACTGTGCGTCTGCGGATTAGCTCTGATCAAAGACTCTCTCCATTTCCTGTCTGCGCGCTCAATGAGGATCAGCGAGCGCATTAGCGGGACGTTCGCGGCTCTTATTCAGTACGGACTGCAATTCAGACACTTCAGACGCTACATACGCCAGTCCAATTATTCAGAGAAATGTAGGTGTTGCACTGCAGCACACCGAAAGCAGGATAATAGTCCCCATCCCATGAAAAGTTAATAGTAAATACCATGCTGAAAACGTGCTTGTTTTTGTGGCAATGGTGACGAAACAGGATTGCACAACGCATCGTCCCTATTTGCCATGTTATTACAGGAAAGTAAAGTGTGCCAGAAATTGAGAAAAGAGATATATGCTAGTGTTTACCTACAGGAATTTCACTTTATTTGGGAAGGTCAGATAAGAAGCATCCTGGACGCGAGCCTATCTCCCAGAAAAGTGTGTGGTCTCCGTCTTTACGCTGATAGAGGCACAGCAGCACTTCCAGCAGTATGGTGTTCTGGAAATTGTTTTTATCACACAGTAAAGTTAGGGTTCCGCGTTTATATTGCATGGTGTATATTTGTTAAACTATTGCACGTTTTGGATGGCTTGACCACATTCTACCGGGCCTCTGATTTAAATAAACCAATAAAAGTTCCATCGCAGAAGAATGAAGCAGTTGGTGGAACAGTAGTCTGCGCAATTACCTCACAGCAATAATGAATTGAGACTGTTTGTTCTGTGTGATCTTTGCATGTTCATTTTGTGAGTTATGTCTTGAATTCACAAGTTTGTCAAGACATTTTGCAGAAAAACCTGAGACATTCACAACAGCGTGGAATAAGTAAGTGAACCCTTGTATTACATAGCTGGCTGATCCTTCTTTTGCAGCAATAACTCCTTTCCTGTAGTTTCAGATTAGACGCTCACAACGATCAGGATGAAGCTCGGACCATATCTCTATAAAACTGCTGCAGTTCAGCGAGATTCCTGGGTTCACTTACTTTTGCCTCCCTGTCCTATGAATGTTGACATGTTATGGTCAATGAAAATATGATGCAATGTAAATGTTTGGGTGGTACTAATTTAAAGCCACACTGCCTAACATTGTACCCAATAAATATAATACAAGCATTTATTTTATTTTATTTTATTGTTGAAATAAAGTTTAAAATATGAACAAATGAACATATGTCTCATCGCTCCTCAGACCTGACTAACTGGGAGTGGGTACATCTCCAGCTTGTCTCCATGGAGATGTCGACTGACAAATATGAGATTTACATTGGTTAGGTCCTCATTCAAATCCATTCTTTGATTACCTGCTGCAAAAAATAGTCTGTGTCTAGCTAGTCACTATAGGAGCATGTTTTTTATCCCTGGCAACAGTATAATCCAAAATGTTGCAGGATGTCCCTTTAAGCAGACACTGTTTAGTTGTGACTTTGATGAAGATCAGAACATTTTATATATGACCAATTAAGACAGAAAAGAGAAAAGAGAATTTCCAAAGCATTCACATACATTTTCCTCACACATTGCAAGCAACAGTTCTACAGATGGAGGGGTTTAAAAGAATCAGCAATGACGACGTATGTCAGACACATTGGAGTTGTCCATTCCATACAGCATGATTGTTGATTGTTGTTTTGGTTGTTTAGTCTTCCCTGAACTTATTATTGATTATCAATATATCATTCAGTCCTGAAAACAGAGACGTTACTTGAAAATATACCCAGATGACCTGATATTGTCAAATCGATATTCAATTGAAACCAAATAACAAGCTTTGAACTCTCCTGTAGAACCTGCTGTTGTTGTTGTTGTTGTAGTTAGCTTGTAGGGGAGCCTGGGGCTATTTGTCACATTGCTTTTTATAGCCACACTAGAGGGCGCTGTTTGCTGGTACTGATATATAATATGTACTGTATAGTGGTATTCCTCTTCTCTTCCAAAAAATGTTTTCTCATTTGGACTGAAGACATGAGGACAGGACACATTTGAATTATTTTTATGCTTCTCCCCAAACTTTAATGTTGGGGTATTTCTGTAGTGAGAGTTTTCCTTTTGTTGGTGACTTTGACAAAAGACACTGATCTTTGTCACTGAGAGACACAGATGTTAGCTTTGATTTGAGCCCTTTTAGAACTAGCATGCTAAAGCCGTTTGTTAGCTAGCTTACACTGTTCAAAAAGTGAATCCTCGGGGTTATTTGTCACATGGGGAATAAATGATGGGATTTTTTTTTCTTTGTGTCTAACATGTTTTTATGATCACTTTATTTTAACACAAGCTTTTACAGAGGCTGTATGTTTAGGTAATTTTAGTGAATTTATACATTTTAGATTGAATTTAGCAAAAAAAAAATCAACAGTTACTTCCAATGACTGTTATGAACACATGTGGCATTGCATTGTGAATGTTTAATTAGTCCTTTTATCTCAAAAAGCAAAAAGTCAGAAAGGTTTAACTCCATTAAAACAATAGTGACAACCAACCCCACGCCTTGTGACAACTTGCCCCGCATATTGTCACATTTTGTTGATTTAGTTGTGTTTGACAGTTAATAACTATTTATCACAATATGATAGAAAAAAGAGAGCGAGGTCTCCTTCAAGTCAAGGGTTCAAGCTTTCATTTAATGCAGGTCTGACTCGAGTGGGAGTTTCTGTTGATGCGCAGCAAACTCTAGAAAAAAAGTGTGACAAATAGCCAAGGACTCCCCTACCCCGGGCGTCCATCTTGGATTTCTGACTCAGGGCCTCCTCTAGGTTTCCATGGCGACGGCAGTTAGAGGTGCAATTTTGTTGCCCTTTTTTGGTTCATTAATCAGTGCTTTGGCCTTTAGTCGATGCTCACACGTAAGGCAGTGCAGACTGTTGCTTTTGGAGACTTACACTCCATCAAGGGAAAACGTGACGCCAGCTCCAAACAAGCAGACCTCTGAGCTACAGAACTAATAACTAAGCCGTTTCAAAACCTGATGAAGATAAATACTGTTCCAAGGCAGGCTTGTCAGAGGGTCTAAGTCGAAGACGTGGAGCTCACTTTGAAAAGAGAAATCAATACAATAGCTACTTCTGGAGTTTTAAAAATGCACTGCAAAAAGGGTCGAAATGCATATGTTCTTTAATGTGTATTTAAATTAGAAGTAATAGGTTAAAACAAAAGATGAACTCACTGAACAGGAAAAGGTAAACTACTGGTATCGGCCTAGCAAAGGGCTAAACTACAGGTCCAGCCCAGGACTAAATCCGGTCTCACTCACTCACTCACTCTCCACTAGTGCTCGCTCTGCAGTCCGCGGTGTTGCCGGCAGCCGCAGTGAGAAGGATTATATTTGTATTAGTCTCAGTTATAATCCATGTATCACTGTGAGCTTCATAACGCTGCAGCTCCTCTCCGCAGAGCTGACACTCCTCATTACACACTCATCCACAACCTTTAGTCCCAAAAGCAAAGTCACGTTTGAAATGAGCCGGAGCCACTTCATGATCCACGGTAATAACGTTTGAGTCGGAAGCAATTTGCTTTATCTGGATTTGGGGCGAGCAAACGCATGAGAGCTACAACTGCTGGTTCAGAAAGTATCGAACCTAATAATGCACATCATAACCACCGACTATCTTGCCCTGTGGTGTTTTAAGTCGATGAGAAATGACAAAACCAGCCTTGATTTAGTGAAATAATTAACTTGTGTAGATTAGACTAGTCCTCTGTTTCCAGGTGAGCGTTTACCTATAAAAAGACAGAAAATAGCCAAACTGCAGCCTCCCCTTAATCTTCGCTCCAGCTTGATAAACTGGTATTTTTACTTCCTGAAAAAACTCGTTAGGTCGTATGACGCAGTCTGATTCTTCATTGTTTCATTATTCTGGCAATTACTTTCCCCACAGCTTGTCTGCAGCTCCAGGCTGTTCTCTCTCCACAGACTCGTATTTAATCAGTAAAATGAATGAGCCTGCCCAACACAATTTACCAACAGTATTTTAAACGATAATTACAAGTTGTGAAAGCGTCACCAAATGCAGAGAGGGAGCTTCTTTTCAAATCGTGCTTATCTTTCGGCAAACAAAAAACTTTTAAATGTGTATATCAAAAGGAATTCATATCTCCCTGTTTCAAGACAGCCAGGAGCTCTGGTTTGGAAATGCTAATTTGGAGGTGATAAAACTAATCTTTGTTGAACACGGAGCCATAGGAGATATCTGTATAATAGCAACAAGTACTGAAACTGTATTCCCATCGTTCATATCAAAAACAAACACACCATTTGTTCCGTGCAACGAACCCTAATGTGTTCTTTAAAAGCAAAACTCGAAGTATTGTGGATTTTAGTATGAGTACTGTCAAATTCTTCATGATTTTTTTTTCTGTAACTTTATTGTTTTTGACCAAACCCAAAGGCTGGTTTTCTGATGTAATTCCTAAGAGGCCCCATGAAATACCACAGAAATACATGAAGACTAAAATCCAAAGCTGAAACATCACACTTTAAAGGGACTAGACGAAGTTTCTAAATGTTAAAATGATGTATTTTCCACCCCTACATGCTCCAGAAATGTCCCTATGTGTAGAATGAGCCCAGACCTTTTCACCACAGCTGCTGCTAAAATCACTGTCACTCAAAAAGTTGTTACTTCGGGTCGAAATATCAACTATGTCCACCGTCATGCGCCAGCTTATCATTGAGACTGCAGTTACCCGTAAGACTTGAGGTGGCAGTAGCGAGTAAAAAGATCCATCTAGTCCCTTTAACCTCAGTACTAGGCTAGCTCGTGCCCCTAGAGGCCACAAGCGCCACTGCAGGTGTGTGTTTTTTTTTTACTCATTAATTGTCCGTGAGAGTAAATACTACGCTGACAAGAAAAGGCGAAGGGAGAGAGGGATATTGTACATCCAATTACACAATGGAGATCATTTTTTTATCACTCAAACTTTGCTGTAAATACTGTTTATGTGGCGCTAGCCCGCAGTTAGCCTTGCCTGTTAGCCTGTTAGCTTCTTCTTCGTGATTCCATTAGTGTGTATTGGTTGCTCCGGTCCGGTGGCAGTCAAGTTGCAATTGTGGTTTTCTGGCCAGAGACACCACGGGGAGATGAAAGACCCCCCAGTCCAATCATTAACACTTGTATTACCCCCAGAGGGACTACGGAAAGGATTTATTAAGGTAAACAAGTGACTTAGTACTGCTTTAACCTATCGCTTAACCAAGCACATTTTCTTACAGACTATATCGGCCAGTGTCACGCCTCATTGGAAAGCGAAGACCTTCAAAACCGAAGACTTTTTCTTGCGTTGTCGCCGAAAGACAGAGATGTCGCCTTCTGAAGTTTCCTCAGAATAAGTCAGCGTGCGTGTACTCGGTTCAGACTTGCGCTCCTTGTAAATTTGCGTTTTGGGACTTTCTCAATGTGTTTATTAAGACAGAAGCCGAAATGTGTTATTCAATGGACTGTAGATTCGTCGCCATAACAATTGATTGGTCTCGGCGTGAACCATCAGAAATGACGCCGCTTACAGAACTGCACACACAGTCGAGGGCTCCCCGCTGTTCTTTATTTCAGCACAGAAACATTCCCTTAGACATGTTCAAAGCACAAAATATACTGCCCATCCTCTGCATGAAGACACTCTAGTGGTGTCGTTTGCAAATCCCTCATTATCCAAAGTCTATATCATTTCAGCTCAGCATGTCTCCGCCATACAAATGAAAGAGAAACTCGGGATTACCATATGAAAAGACTTCACCGTGGACATATGGTTTTGAAGAGTTGTTCTGTGTAGGGAAAACATACCTAAATCTGAGTGTCCTCCATATTCAGACAGGTGTTGAACCATAAAACCTTCGTGGTAATAAAGAATCACCGTGTCAAAATGCACAAAAGTCATTAGCGGTAATCACAAAGTACAGATAAAACATTGTGGGGGGAGAGGAAATGCAAAGTACTTGGATGGCTATAAAGCTGATGGTGACCCGGACACATAATTACGATCTCTCATTAACAGAAACTGAGCTGTGTGGAGGTTTCCTGAGGTCTAGTGGACAGAGGGGATGGATATTGTTATCAGAGGCAGACCGGAGGGCAGGAGTGCTCATCTGCTCTGTCCAACGGCATCATTAAGTCTTTAAACATTATCTCCACGAGCCCCCTCTTCGGCGCCACCTGTTGCACCGGTTTTGTTTTTTTACATCAGCCGTCGTGAGCGCTTGTGCTACTGCAGTCTCTCTGCGCTGAATTTCAAGGGATCCGAGTCTGACGGATGAAGAACCTGTCACTGCTCTGTCACTGCTGCTGCTCATTACATCAGAGTTGCGATTTGAAATGCTCAGAGTGCAACACAAATCTGCAGTTGTCTGACGGGACGCTCGGCTCCAGACGACTATTACTACTACATGTTGTTTCCTCCCCCGTTTAAGTTGTCAGTACACATGGTTACACAGCACGTACAGTATATCGTATTTTTGCACTCTCAAGCTAACAGAACGGACATTTTTTCATCATGCAGAGCAGGAATTGGAACTTTTGGGCTATAAGGATCATCTTACAGCTGCTGATGTCACTAAGCTACTTTGCTGTGTAATATTCAGCTTGATCCCTACATTTATGCACACAGCATAGTTCATTATAGCAGTATTGCCATACAAAGCATACTGCAGTATTGCTCCTGCAAGGTCTTGAGTCATCTGGAATCGCCAAATTTTTGCTTGACGTATTTTGCTTGAAGTGTTTTTTTAAGGCATTGCAGTGGTCCAAGATGCCACTGCAATTTTTAACAAACACAGCCAGTATGATGAATGGCTCAAGAGTATATGCCCCCAATCCAGAGAGCGGAAGGTTAAAGGAACAGGCCACCGTTTTTAAATACTGAGACATGTTCTTACCTTAGCTTTGACGAGTTGATATGTAGTTGTCGGCGTTAGCTTCTCCTCTTCTCATCTATGGAAGTTAGAAGCAACCAAGCTCGTAGTAATATTACTACGCCTTGCAATATAGTTCCCCTTTTTATCCGCTTTGAAAATAAACATGTTAATTTTGTGTAACTATACTCGGATCGTGTAAAGGCTCATATAACCATATTTAAATAGGAAAACGTGGAAGTGCTTGGTTGCTTCTAACTTCACCTCCGGTTGGATCCATAGATGAGAAGAGGAGAGGCTAAATGCTAACGCTGTCTGTGCTCTGTTTACGTGACTGAGGGCACGCGTAAAGACCAGGCATCTACATATCAACTCGTCTAAGCTAAGATAAGAATATCTCAGTATTTAAAAACGGTGGCCCACCGGACCAGGACCATGTGTCTTACAGTGGGCAAGTGTGCAAAGTAATGACATTTTAATCTGTGACTAACTTATAAGCAACACAATACCACTTTGTATAATAGCTTTCTTTGTTTGTTTGTTTGTTTTTGCCGTAGGTTGGCCCTCAGGTTTGATCAGACAGGACAGATGAAAGGGGCTGCAGAGCGAGGGAGACATTCAGCAAATTGCTGGAGCCGAGACTTATGGACACACAAAGACTTGAAGGTAGTTTTATTGGCCTGGAACCAGCATGTTATACAATAATACAATTAGGACATGATCATGGCATTAGAAAAAGGTTTTGCTGCCTCCAGGGTACAGGCTGGTATTCTATTACTTAATTCTTTATTTATCTATCTGGCAGGGAAATACAATAAACATAGTTACATGGCAAGTTTGTAGATGTTGTGACGCAAACACATAAACAGTTCAGCCCTTGTCCTTGATTGGGCCTTTCCACAAAATCCTTATAAAACTCACACACATGTAGATGTAATACAAGCTTATTCTGTCACAAACCCACACATACTGCAATAGAGCCATGGGTATAATTTTGGTTTGTTTTCACCGTTAAGCCTCTGTTGCTCGGGCGCTAGATTATTGATTCATTTGTACTAGTGTGTGTGCTGCAACTGTAAGGGCTGCACATCTGTAAGCCTTTCTTAACAACCACTTCACTAACAACAATGCTGGATTGACAAATCATCTTTGCTCTACCCGTGTGGACTTATTTTCCCATTGTCCCATGAGTTTGTCTGTTTCGTGCCTATTTTAGCTGCATGTAGCACTTCACAGTCCCCAAACCACTAAGTGCAGTGACTCATCTGCCATTTGCTTCAATTATACACTGTGCTCTTAACGTCACAGTGTCTCCAGGCCCAAAACCCCGGCACTTAGAAACTCTCTAATTACTGTACTTCTTGTGCAGATTTTAACAAGCGCACATCGCCGTATCACAGGGGCTATTGCTTTTTTATTTCTGATTTACTGCATTGTTTTAATAGGTGCCTGGGGAAATGTCGTACAACCAGCGATACTTTTGTAATGCCGTCCGTACTGGGGAGCGCCGCCGTGAGGAGCTTGTTGTGAAGTCCCTCGAGTGCCACTGCGGCTTAGTTTTTGCCTGTTTGTACCTCTTTAACAGCGAGATGCACGGGGAGAGTTGTCATATGTAAATGAAGGCGAGTGCAAATAGATAATCCTCCAATACTGTGCATCACTAATGTGGAGATGCACTTCAGGGACTGTTGGCAATTAAAACAGTAGAAGTCTGTTTTGAGAAATCAATGGTGTAAGCAATGTACATTTTCGACGTGTTAGCTATATTTACTATTGCTGACAGGTTACATTGTTTGTTGATTTGATAGCTGAGGATGCTATAAAACAGAACTAACTAGAATTGAATAACAGCCACATGAGTAAATACAACAAATGTTCAATAACTGTGAAATAAGGATTCATTTATACAAAATCCATGTACAAAAACACAAAACAAAAGTGCTGAATGAATAAAGTTGATGATTATTATTATCATCACAACTCAATGAAATTCATAAAATGGCGTTACATAACAAATTAAAAGACATTACACTTTGAAAATGTGTTTTATTTCTCTCATTATTTTTAGTCTGTGGGAGTTTCCCCGCAATGCATAAGCAATAATCAAAGTCAGCTCCGAAACATTGTTGTAATTTTCTTTGTCAGCTTTGGAAGCGTTAATTACAGACTGACAGATCCAGTGGAAGCAGCTCGGGCTATTTACGCTCCTGTTTTTCACATCCATGAATCATAATAAACACCTTGGAGCTCTGTTCCACTGTCTCTGTTTCCTTCCTCTGTTGTCTCCCCTGTGGAGCGGTGGACTTATCTTCACCCACACACAGCAGGGGGCGCTCAAACATCTGTTAATGCTGTCCCTTAACACAATACAGATCGGTGATGTCCCACAGTTTGTGCCCTTCGAACACAGTGCTGCAAATGTCGCATAAGAACGGGGTATAATGGCAGTTTCAACCAGTGCGCAAGTGTGTCATTGGGCAAGACACTTCTCCCCCCTCAGAGTCTGAATGTGGTTGAGTGGCCGGTGGAGAGGACCCAAATGGAAGCAAATTATTACTTCTATTTAGACTTTTATCTCTTATCATCTCTGACATGTTAGAGCCATATGAACCATCTCGGACCCAGAGAAACTCAGGGAGGGGTCTCCAGAGGGTTCCCAGAGTATGGACTAAACATGGTGAGGCTACGTTTCAGTTTAATGCCGATAAAATCTGGAACAGTCTTCATGAAGATGTGCGACAGGCCTCAACTCTGACAATGTTCAAATCCACTCCTAGCTTTTAATGTAGTAATTAATGATTTTTATTGTTGTTTTATGGCTCGCTTTTACCTGCCTTCTTGTGGTTTTATAACTGAAGCTCTTGAATTGCCTTGTGTATGAATTGTGCCGTGTGTCCTTGTTCACTCAGTGGTGGAAAACTCACACAGATGAGGATACAACAACAGACGAGGATACAACAACAGACGAGGATACAACAACAGACGAGGATACAACAACAGACGAGGATACAACAACAGACGAGGATACAACAACAGACGAGGACACAACAACAGACGAGGATACAACAACAGACGAGGATACAACAACAGACGAGGATACAACAACGGACGAGGACACAACAACAGATGAGGATACAACAACGGATGAGGATACAACAACAGACGAGGATAGAACAACGGATGAGGATACAACAACAGACGAGGATACAACAACAGACGAGGACACAACAAAAGACGAGGATAGAACAACAGATGAGGACAGAGCAACAGACGAGGACAGAACAACAGACGAGGATTGAACAGATGAGGATACAACAGACGAGGATACAACAACAGACGAGGATACAACAACAGACGAGGATACAACAACAGACGAGGATACAACAACAGACGAGGATACAACAACAGACGAGGATACAACAACAGACGAGGATACAACAACAGATGAGGATAGAACAAAAGATGAGGACAGAACAACAGATAAGGATACAACAACAGACGAGGATTCAACAACAGACGAGGATACAACAACAGATGAGGATAGAACAAAAGATGAGGACAGAACAACAGATAAGGATACAACAACAGACTTCAGACTTTATTTTTATAAAAGAGAAAATGTTTAGGGCAAAGTAAATTTGTTTCTAGGTCTCTGAATCGGAATGATAAAATATTCAACTCGAGTCCTTCTAAAGACACTCCACGTTTCTGTTGAGCAATTACAAATAGAGCAGCAGAAGCTTAGGAAACATGACATGTACATTTCATGATTTTGTTTGATTTGTGCCACATCAAAAACAATTTCCTTCCTGCGGTCAGGTCATGGTGATCTGAGAACATGAACTCGGTGGTTGCTGCCTGTGTGATGAGCTGCAGAACAGTTTGTACAGCAAATTGTGAAATGCCAGTGACTCACCTGCAGCACAGTCATGTGGGCCCTATTGGTTAAAACCTATATTCGGGGGTTAAAACTCTCTGTTTAATGTGTAAAATATGTTTGTGTGGGGTTTTTTGCTCGGCACAGTCACTGGTAATCTAGCATCCACAGTAATAAAATGTTTCATTGATTTACTCCTGCTTAAGATCATGGCTCAAAGTCCAGACCCGGCTCCCACTGACTCTGCACTATAGTAACTGCTCCAGACAGGTTCAGCGGGATCGAAAGATGGTCCAAGTTTGGAAAACTGCATTAACTGTAAAAGATTGAATGCAGTTTTCTTCAAGTGGTATAGTCGTTAGATAAAGCACCATTCACTTTAGCTGGATCATTCCAAAATATATGATTTTTTCCCCCTCCAATAGAATCAGTCACAGTGAATAATGAGCTGCCCCGACCTCTCAGTCTGCAAACACCTAGCATTATTAATCAGTCTTCTTATTTCTTCTTATTTCTTCTTATTTATGTTGCTCTGGCTTGTGAAAAAGCGCGTCGTATTTATGCTTCGTCGATACTTGCGCTCAAGCTCTCATTAATTCAAAAACATTTAGTTTTATATTTTGAAACGGTTGCTCTGTGTCACAGTTTGCGTCAGTGCGACTCCCAAAGAGAAATCTACCCAAACAATCAGAGGCACTGGGTCTGTGACTCACTGAGGTTTCTGTCAAACAAAATGAAACACAAGAGAGACAAAACAATGTAAGCATCAGACAGACCAGCTTCATTTATTACACTGCACTGAGCAAGTCACAAATGTCAGACAGCGGCATAGACGTAGCATATTTGTGCAACATTTGTTTAGCATCAGAAATATGTCACAACATCTTCACCCACACCAAAAAAGATTTCCCCTGTCTCTTTTTCGCTGATGTAATATGTATATGTATGTAATTAACTGAATGCAGTGATGTTACAGATCATTTCAGCTTTGAGTTCAAGCTACTTTTGATTATGTGAATGGCGAAGAAAGTTGCAACAGTGTGTGATAAGTCTTTAGTTGGTAAAGCTCTGATTTGTGAAGCCATTACACAAAAATACATAAGTCTTACATTAATCAAGACGCCGATTTGAAAAAGTAAAAGGCTTTTGCGAAACGCAGCGCAGACAGCATGTAACCGTTCGAACTGCAGTGTAGCATTACGGAGCTATTGTCTCAGAATAGAAGCAATCTGTATCAATAGGACTGCAGGGGTGTTATCATTGAGGCTAAATGTGACATAATGGTAGGTTTCACGCGGTGTATCCTTCTGAGGTGCTGTATTTTGGGCTCTGTTCACAGCTGCAAACAACACGAATGTTGGCGAGAGAGAGGCCACACAAACATGCTTTATTCAACGGCTTATTAGGTGTCCTAGTGTGTTTCTTTTGTTGAGAGAAAATGTAGGGGGAAAAAGTGACATGATTAAAAACGGTGCTCTATCTTGAATTGGTGTCTTTTCTCGCAGCAAGAACTCCTTAATTAAACATTTAATAAAAAACACTATGGACAATGTTACCAATCAAATTGCCTCACCCCGAACCTACACTGTAAATTACAACTCATTGCACTTACTTGGAATAAGTTGTAAACCCGATGCATAATTATTAAGCCCAATGTTAAGCAAAGATTACTACTAACGCTAGTCTGATTAAGAGGGCTTTCACAGTATTCATTACTTTTGATACAAGTACTGATTACTAGACATGTTAGTACAGGCAACTGGGAATTCCTCGTACTGATTACTTTTGTTACTTCAATATGGTCTTAACCTGTACTATTATTCTTGTAGTTACGGTTATGAGACAGTCAAGTTCCTGTTACGGGAGTGCAGTAGAGGACACTGGGGTGGTTAATGAGAGTTACTAAAACCATGTTCTGGATAAAGAGAAAAGCAAGTAAAGCCAAAGTTAAGCCTATATTATTCAATACTGGCAAATCCTAGTAAATGGGACAGAATCTTATAATGAATACTTTAGACTGAGCGTGTGCACAACAGGACTACAAATAATCATTACTGGCATCATGTAAAGTTAGTAAATACTGGCCAAACCCTGTTACTGGATCGGAAACACGTTAACATTAAATTAAAATGGAAAATCAATTAATCACAATTTTTCTCTTGAAAATGTACTTCTTACATGGAATAGAGGGTAAATGCTGAAAAAAATTCAGGTCTCCTAATTATTATAACACTTTATTTCATGTTACCACCGTAATCGGAATTTACAGTGTAGAGTTTATGACTGGGATATTACATTTTAGTGTAGGCTTTACTGTAGACTTCTCTAAACTAGCTTTTGCAATTCAAGCGAATAACAAACAGTTGGCTGATGCTGGGAAAGTGAGATGTCCTAAAGTGGCAGACTTACAGAAGCAGGTTCAAATCCTCCAACTCCCGTTATAGGCCACGGGAAACTTTATTGATCCGTTTAATTAGAAGGAGTTGCGAAGTGAATGACAATGAGCGCCACTGCGTCAGGCCATCTCCCTCCTGGAGCTGTGAGCGGGGTACTGATGTGACGGTTAGCAGGAAGAGGAGACGGGGAAAGAAAAAAAAAAATGAATAAATGTAAATGATCATTTGGAGCGCGGGTTTATAAGCATCTCATTTACTTAATTTCTGACCATTATGCACTGAATATTCCCATCTGTTTAAAATCTCCGAAACAAAGACATGAATGACATCTTTACACTCACACTTATTGAACAATGTATTATTGTGAGAAGTGCCTGATAGGGATTGACTTTAAGTAACTTGTTCCAGGAAGGGTTGTGGAAGGTGGGCACACGCGTTCTTTTCAGTCTACTCAACACTCCGTACTCATGAGCGCCCAATTTTTGCTCTCACAATACGTTTTTTACTTTCAGACTGCAAAGTAGAGTTTACCATTAAAGCAAATCTCAATTTCGTTTTTGTTTCTAAATAAGTAATGAACACAATGCAAGACGGCAAATTGAAATGATCATTTGGGAATAAATTGTGTCTTTGTGTCTTAAAACAATGAGGACTTTTGTTTCATTTGTTAGATTTGAAATGTTTTTAAATCTAGTTAATCCGGTGAATGGTTCACACAGTGACAGCTCTGCAGTTGTCGGAGAGGGCCAAATCACATAAAGAACTGTCTGTTTGGAGACTGAGGAACAATGGGACACAGTTATGACCATCCTGGAGTCTGGAGTGAGTCGGCAGAAGCCACTAGAAAAGTGAAATAATAATCCCGCCACAAGGGGTCGCAATGCTCTGACTCTTCAATCAATCAATCAATCAATCAATCAATCAATCAATCAATCAATCAATCAATCAATCAATCAATCAATGGTTTTGGATCGCCCAGTATCACAACAGGAGTTGCCTCACAGGAATAATAATACCATAAAACAGAACAGTGAATAAGACAATGTAAAGTTCAGGCGAATTAAGTATCCAGGTAAACACAAGGTCCTCCGTCCTTAGACTTTCCAGCACGGTGATGGAAAAACTCAAAAACCCAGCGGGAGACAAGAGACACCTCAGGGAGAACCACAGAAGGAGAGATCCACTCCCATGGACGGACCATGCTATAGACCAGGGCCAATAGGAGTCCCTCATCAGACGGGCACGTCCAGTCCTTGTTGGAGCTTCAGTTCTTGTTGTCCAATCCCTGTAGGCAGAGTTCCTCCGTTTATCGGGGTTCCTCCGTTCGATCTAGACAGACAGTAAAGGAGACACCATGTGAATAGTAATGAACAGACTAATGATAAAAGAAATATTGTATCATAATAAGACAAAGTCTGCAGTAAGAAGAAGAGGAGAGCCCTCAGTGTACCGTACTTCCCACAGCAGTGTTCCTCCTGAGGCAGCTTTACTTCAGGCTGTGGGTGAGAGCTTTACCTCACTGACCTGATCATAAGCTCATTCGAAGAGGTACGTTTTGAGCCTGGTCTTAAATGTAGACACTGTGTCTGTTTCTTTAACGTGAGCTGAGAGTATAGTTCATAAAACCGGAGCTTGGACCTAAAGGCTCTCCCTCCAACAGTGATTTTAGAGACTGGAGGAATCACTAGTAGCCCTGAGCGTTGAGAGCGGAGTGCTCTGGTTGGCAGATATGGAACGATAGTGTATTGGAGATAGAGCAGAACCATATCCTTTATAGCTTTAAATGTGAGGAGCAGGATTTTAAATTTGATTCTAAACTCAATGTGTTCTCTTCTCTTTGTCCGCGTTAACAATCTTGCAGCTGCATTTTGAACTAATTGAAAACTTCTCAGGGACGTTTTAGGACACGCTGCCAGCAGGCTGTTACAGTATAGTCCAGGCTTGATGAAACATATGCATGAATAAGTTATTCTGCATCGCTTTTAGGTCAGATGTTTCGTATTTTAGCAATGTTCTGCAGGTGAAAGAAGGCTATTTTACAAGCCTGGTTTATATGTGCTTTAAAAGTGAGGTCTTGGTCAAACAGAACTCCAAGGTTTTTTTTTTGTAGAGCTAGTTGATGCACTAATATTACCCAGGGAGATGATCTGCTCAGATAAAGACTCTCTCAGTTTGTGAGGGTCTAGTATAATAAGCTCTGTTTTATCAGGAGAAGGAGGTCATTTACAGTCATCCAGGTCTTAATGGCTTTTAGGAGCTAAGCCTATTCAGAATTCAGAACCCTTCCCAAACAAACATGTGACCTAGCAGTCTCTGGGCATTGGCGACCAAGGCGGTTGCTTATAACACCGTCTCATGAAGAGGCACCATATTGAGTATTTGATTAATCATTCTTCATTTTAAGATACAGTAAGGTAGTGTTTATACTGCTAGAACTACAAGAGGCAAAATGCCGTGGGTTGGCTTTTATTCCCCTATGGCAGTGGTTCTCAAAGTAGGGGGTGCGGGACACTGGAGTGATTTACAAGATGATTTTGAGACAATTTTTATTTGATTTGATATTTTTTTAATTTCTGACATTGAATTTTATTTATTTTTTATTTAAAATAATATATTTGAGTAAAATTAAGCCAAATATTTAAAAAAAAACAATATCCAAACTAACACCTTTAAAACAGATGTTTTGCTCCTTAAATTATTACAGAAGAGGGTCCCAAGTTGTTGGTTGAGTGATTTTGGGGGTCGCAGCCTGAAAGGTTTGGCAACCCCCCTGCCCTATGACATAGGGGTTTGGGGGCCCAGTCTTGCCCTGGGCACCAATTTTGCTAGAGCCAGCTCTGGTCCACTGTGAGGTGTCAGTGGATCTCAACATCTTCAGGACCCACAAAACACCATAAAGATATTAAACTGAAATAGAATAAACAAAATAAATCTGTAGTTGTTTTTCAATCATTGATCATAATGCTAAAACTATAAATAAGTAAGACAATGCAGGCAAAACAGTCCTGCAGAATGAAGTACAGTAGTTGCAGTATAGAAGAAAGGACAGCGCTTTACATGGTACTAAAAGTCTGATATCATGGTACTGTGGTGGCAGGACTCTAATCTAATTTTCTTCATCATTAAATTAAATTTTGATTAACCCTTACAATAACCTAATATAAAGACTGTAATGACCAGGAAACACAGTTAGTATTTTCTTGGTTATAAGATGGAGACAAAGCAAATACATTGTCCCTTATCATTCTTAGTTGCCGTGCCGGTTTTATAACACCACCATGCTGTAAAGTTCCGCCGGAGGAGAAATACTGAAAGATGTAATGGCAGCACAGATAATAGAACTGGAAGTGGAAATAGTGGCACAATTTTCTAGTCACAGTATCACAGTTTCGACTTGCAGTAAGAGCGGCGGTTTCCATGGAGAACACAGCGGTGGTGGCAGCTTCACTTACTGAGGCCAGTGCAGAGTGGACGGTGGAGTGAGAGGGAGAGTCTTTATTGACCACACGGGGAGCAGAGCACTCCATGAGCAAAGTGAGGGTGGACATTTGACAAGACACCGCAGTGAAATACACATGTTTGTTTTGCTTTTAGCTATTATAATAGAGCAAACATTACAAGTGTCCGGAAAATACTGTTTCTTAAACCCCAGACTATATATTTGTTGCTTAAAAGTATTGTGTGTTTGGAAAATACCCCTATAAATGATGATATGTTAAAGAAGGGAATACAATACACCTGTTGAGGGCGCATAACCACAATCCTGACAAGACTAGCTGTGTTTGTTTTCCATTATGTGTGGTGAGATCTGCAAATGCCATTGGTATACATAACTCTCGGAATAAGTCTAATACTGGGTGATGATGTTGTTATTTTCAAGTGCCAATAAATAGAATCATGAAGAGAATACTGGTTGATTTAACTGTGAATCATACAAAAAAACAGGTTTGCTTTAGGCTGATGCAGTCTCTACAGTCAATTCTTTGGTTTTGTGACATTTCCAGAGGGACCCGATGAGATTTGAATCAGGTCTGCCCTTTCATGGCCTCTTCACCTGAGAGTGTGCCACCATTTTGTGACATTTCATCAGACAAAAAAAAAAAAAAAAGCACAAGGTCAGGTTAGATTATAAGGAACACGCTGAATGCCAAGGCTACCGGTACGAACAACTTGCATACCTTTATGTATAATCTATCAGCTCTCCTCTTTGCTAGTGAAAACATCTCTATTGCAATAGACCAAAACATCGAACATTAAATCAGACACAATATTTAAAACAAAGTGAGTTATTATCGTTATTGTCAAACACTGTAGGCCACAGTTCCATTGCAACAAAATCTACTCTCATAATATGATCTTAGTTTAAAAATGTTTAAAATCATGTACTTTCCTCCCCCTACATGTTGTGTAGAATGAGCCCAGACCTGTTCACCACGACCGACTCTAAAATCCTGCTCTGTCACTCAGAATTTGTTTTACTTCGGATCCAAAGTGCCGTCATGCACAAGCTTAATATAGAGATTGCAGTTACATGTAAGACCTGGGGTGGCAGTAGTGAGAATAAAAATTACCAACTTGCATCTTGTCTCTTTAATCGAGCATATTTTTTCAGTTTTACCCAAATCTATAAGCTTCTTGACCGGAGCTTACAGCCTATAGGCCAGTGTAACGCCTCATTTAAAAGTTGAGCATTAACAACAGTAAGTTTAGTGCGTTTCAAATTCAGCTTATATATTAACATTTTTCATGACTATAAACAATAACACATATTTCCAATGTTAAACGTTCATGAATTACATATACGTATGTGTATTATACAAAAACATGTAATTTTTTTCCTGTCAATCTTAATACTCTTATGAGTATAGGCAGATATGATTCAATATGATTATACAGAGCTTGTACACATGGGTATATTTGGTATAGCAGGGCTGTGCAATATTGAAGTGTGCATGTGTATATTTTGGTCTGATCAGAATGAATAAGAGATGTGCCTTGGTATATATCTGAAGTACCATATGTGTATTTATTTTTGTCCTGTAAAGGATAAATCCTTTATGATATCTTTATATGATCATAGACGATTTATATTAATACACAAGCATAGACTCATGTGTTGGTTTCTTGCATGAGTGTTTGCTGAAACTTTATGTATTGTCACTTGAATTAGAGATAAGGAGTAGGTTTATAAGTTCTTTGAACTCCTTCCAGTCACGATTCGTCTTTTGTTCCCTGTTTTTGTATATTTTCTCGTCTTTGGTCAAGACCTGTGTTTTATTTTGACATGTCTGTTCTGTCCTTGTGATTTTGCTTTACTTCCCTTTTGTGACTTGTCTGCCCCGCCCTGATGTGTTTCACCTGTGCCCCGTTTCCTCATGTATTTATACCCCTGTGTTTCCCTTGTTGTAATCTCTGGGTTTTGTTATTTTAGATTTCGTCATTTTTTAAACATCACCAGTTTTGTTGCAGTCCTGCTTTTAAGGTTTCATTTATTATTTTTGTCAGGTTTTCTATGATTTTTTGTAGATTTTTGGCCACATTTCATTTTTTTTTTATTTGTGTAATGTAACAAGCCACAAAAAAACGTGCCCCAAAAAAATTAAAACACAACCAAAAAGGACAGGAACGTGACAATCATAACGAAGGAAGAAACTTCGATCAGTTTGGTCAGTCTTAGCTTTCAAATGAGGCATTTCACTGCTCAATATGTATGCTCCAGTCGAGAAACCTTTGGGTAAAGCTGAACTTAATGCAGAAAATGATCCAAACAAGTATTTTGGGGGAATTTACCTAAATAAACTCATTTACCTGTTTGGATGCTCCAAATCTCCTGTTTTTGGCTTCAGGTTGTCACCATGGAGACGGACGTGGGGCTGACGTGAGCTGCATCGTAATGAGTCAAATCAAACACAAATCTTTCCCCCACAAACAAAGACAGCATTGATTTAGCCACATGGACTTTGTAATAGCAGGCTGTATCCCGTTCTAAACTGACGCCGCCGAGCCAGCACAGGACAGCGCCGGGAGTTTACCGTCACCTCTAAACGCCTTGCCCGAGAGCACATTTAGCAGCCGGCCCCGTGCTGCATCTTGGGGTAAACTCTTGTGAATGTGAGCGAGATCTGCCGGGATTATCCCTATGGCCCAGTTTCACAGACAGAGGAGCGGAGAGAGCACAGAGCGAACTAAACCGCTGCTCCATAAACAGAGGAGGGAGGCTGCGGTGAAGCCCGGAGTTACACCATGTCACTCTCATTTGAATCAATGCTCAGGGTTATTCTGACACTGTATGGACGGTGAAATACAAATATGTAATGACTTGTAAATGCTCATCCAATTATCTGTCCCTAAAAGACTGAATCTCTGAACCCCCACTTGAACCGAGCTTATTTTTGTGGTCTAGTTTGGCATTGCCCAGAGCTAAAAGCTTCTTGAAAAAAGCATGAAAAGAGTGACAAAAACGCAATAGAAAACCACCAAAAAAATGACCAAAAATAACCCATCAAAAAAAAGAAAGAAAAAGAAACAACGCCAGAGCAACAAAAAACATCAAAAACTCTACAACAAAACTATGAAACCTATGAAGAGGCAAAAACGTGACTAAAACACGTCAAAAATGCTTTAAAAATGTGACAGTACAGTGGCATGCATAAGTATGGCAGAGTGGCATATTTGAGAGAAAACCATAAGAAATCCCGTTTTCTGTTTGTGGCTTTTGGCAAACAGCAAACGAGCCTTCTTATGATTTCCTTTCAAAAATGGCTTGTTCTAGCCACTCTGCCATAAAAGCCAGATTTGTGTGACTAATAGTTGTTCTGTGGACAGTTTCCCCCACCTGAGCTGTAGCTCTCTGCAGTTCATCCAGGGTCATCATGGGCTTCTTGGTAACAGCTGTGGTCAGTGCTGTCCTTGTTCGGTCAGTGACTTGAGGAGGACGGCCGGGTCTTGGTAGGTTTGCAGTGATGCCAGACTCTTTCCATTCCTGGATGGTGTATCTTTGAGAGATGTTTAAAGCTTTGGAAATCTTTTTATAACCTAACCCAGCTTTATATTTCTCAATAACTTTATCCCGGACCTGTCTGGTGTGTTTTTGGACTTCATGGTGCTTCTGCTCCACAATAGTCTCTTAACAGACCTCTGAGACCATCGCAGAGCAGCTGTATTTGAACTGACATTAGGTTACACACAGGTAGACTCTATTTAGTCATTGGGTCAACATGTGATCATTCAGAAATCATCAGGCAACTTCCGAAGGCAATACGAGCGATCGCTGTTATTGTTTACTTCCGCAATTTTCGCCGGATGTTTTGGTGAATGGTAGGCAACAGCTGATGCATACAGGCCTCTAACTCGGTTTTATAAAATGATAGATCTGTTACAGCGCAAGAGAAGCCATGCACTGTTTATGGACATTGTTTTTTGCTGATTATAGGATTTTAATAAAATGTTTATCAAATATGAAAATGTAAAATGACTACCACGGCTAACGGATGTGACAACATCGCGATCGCTCGTATTGGTTGCACTAAAAGGAAATCTAAATCATGCATAAATTTCATTTCACTTCATGATTGTGTGTCACTTAGTGTGTGTCTTTCACACACACAAAAAATCAATTAACATGTTTATGTTTATCGCCCATAGTATGGCAAAATGTCAAAAAGTTAAAGGGGGCCCATACTTATGCAACCCACTGTATGCAGCAATAATGTGACAAAAAAGATACGATCAGTTTTGCAAATCTTATCTTTAATGAGAAGTTACTGGTGTGGCATGTTTACATGCATGAGACCCATGTATGTTCATTAATATCCACTTTTAGATTTGGGTAAAGCCGAACTGGAGGGTTAGATGCAAGTTGGCCATATTATACTCACTACTGCCACCTCAGGTCATACGTGTATTAAGCTCATGCATGGCGGCGCTTCGGAGCCGAAGTAACACCTTTTTGAGTGACAGTGCAGGATTTTAGAGGCAGTTGTGGTGAACAGGTCTGGGCTCATTCTACACATTAGGACATTGCTGGAACATGTAGGGGGAGGAAAATACTTAATTTTAACATTTATAACATTTATTATGTATAGTTCCTTAAAAGAAGCTTAAGAAGAATAAAAGTCAACTTAGCATTCACATGGGGCTTAAAAATCTACTAAAAAACATGATTTTGGTATTTTGTTATTTGAAATGACGTCTAAGTAAGTCTTTCACTGGTGCTCCTCCTGCTGGCAGCTGTAAGGTATAAACTGTTTAAAAAAACGTTTTGTTTCGATTTACAGCGTGGTTAACAGCCTCAGCTTGGTGTGATAAACACACTTTGAGCGCAGAGCGGCTCGGAGCCACTATGTTGGAGTTTGACAATGACACAATTGGATCCAGAAAGTACAGAGAGACGTGCTGACATTAAGAAATAACTCAATTAAACAGGAATAACTCAAAACTGTGTGAATGTAGTGAAATACTACTCCAGGTATGTTTTTGACCAGGAAACATCATGATAGTAACATGGTTTAAAGCCATGGATGTGTAAGGTACCTTTAAGTAGGAAAACACAGTTACACCTCATACAAATAAATTACAGCCTAAATAAACATGTATATCGATGGCTAAATGAAGCGCTTTAGACATTCCTGTTGTGTTTTCTTCACAAACATCACATTATAACAAACCCTTTCGAAGAGGACAAATTCTCCCTGTACCTACCTGCCTCTGCCCCGTCAGAGACCCCATCCCCCCCACGGCACTCCAGACACAATTTTCTGAATAATTGAACCCACTGCTCCATATTGGTGAATATTATATGATTCCCTGGAGCAAAGGAGAGCGAGACATCCTTGTAAATGTTTGAGAAAGTGGGTCAAACTGAGGACCAAACCCACTGGGACCTCTTTCTGTCCTGTATATTAACGTCTGAACATGTAACATACATTATTCAACATTTTAAAGGCAGTTACTTCAATTTATTTCAGACGTCTGCCGGAATACCACTCGTTTTATTCGCCATATAATTCCACATTCAGATTAATGTGCAGCGAAACTGGAGAGAGGAATCGCATGCCTATTTTCTCTCACTCTGCAATGTGAAGTCTTAAATTGTCCAAACTACATTGAGTTTGGAGGGCTGTGAAACCATTCATCTCCCTTTTGGAGAGCAATGAAACGTAAGCACAAAAGTGATTTCTGATTTCAAAACCTCAGGCCTTTTTTGATAGATTTACATTCAAACAAACATTTACACAACTCATGTCTCAACTACAATCAAATCAGGAGCTCAGTAAAATGCTCATAGGCCTTTGATGTTGTTGATAGTTTACTACTGCCCCGACAATGACGAACACACAGCAAGCAGTTAACATCTCAATCAATCAATCAATCAATCAATCAATCAATCAATCAATCAATCAATCAATCAATCAATCAATCAATCAATCAATCAATCAATCAATCAATCAATCAATGGTTTTGTATAGCACAATATCAAAACAGGAGTACAATAAGGCTTAACAATAAACAAGATCATGTTAAATTCAGGCAAATGAAACATCCACACTGTAAAATGTATAAATTGCTTCAACTCAAAAAACGAATTCCAAGGGCTGCCAAGAAATGTTAGGTTGAACCAAAAACAAGTGTACACTTCTTATTCACTTCTTCAGTTCAATTGTATTCTTAGGTTGACATAACTGTTTTCAGTACAGTCACTTCAACTGAGAACAGTTATGTCAACCTAAGAATACAACTGAACTGAACTGTCTGAAGAAGTAAATCTAAAATGTCAAATCGACTACATTGTAAAGTTGTTATTGGTTCAACATAACATTTCTTGGCAGCCCTTGGAATTAGTCTTTTGAGTTGAAACATAACGTCCAATAGAGATTCTGTCCAAATAAGCATCGGCATCAGGTGGTGTCGATCCTCATGGACGTCCCCTGTCCTGAGACTCTCCTACAGGGCAAGGGAAAAACTCAAAAAACACAGTGAGAGGGAAAAAAAAGAAACCTGAGGGAGAACCACAGAAGGAGAGATCCACTCTCATGGACCGACAGATAGACCCAGGGCCGATGGGAGTCCCTCAACAAGACCCGAGACTGCGGGAGAACGTCCAGTCCTTGTTGGAGCTTCAGTTCAATGGGGCATCTGGGTAATTGGGTTCGGTGAAGACAAGAACGGTTGGCTTCAAGGGTTGGTTGAGTCATGATCCTGCTCCTGAACCTATAGTGAATGGAAATACTAACTCCCTATAGTTTGAGGTGCACTGCCTTGTTAGGAAACCTGTCCTTTGCACTTGATCTTCCCTTCAATGCCACTGGGGCAACATGATCAGAGGGGGACACAGGTTTCATAACTGCAGCCGTTGTGGTCAGTGTCTGTCATGGGTGCTTTTAATCATCTGTGTTAACCAGCTGGAGGCTTGTTCTTCCTCCAAGAGTAAACATCCCCTGGCAAAGAAGCTAATCTATTGTATTGCTGGTGTGCTTGAAGAAAAACAAAACAACCCCAAAAAACATCAAGGTGTGTTCTTTCAAGCAGGAATCTTCCCCTGTAGGTGCGCCGACTTAATCTACAAAACCACAAACTGTTTCTTCCATTTCCAAAACAATAACACGACGCCACATTTCTGCGGGAGAATTTTGATGAAGAGGGTTTGAGTGGACTCAGCGGTGTATGTAATCCTCTCAGCTCCGTCACTCTCCGAAATATTTGATTTAGATAAAAGAAAATGGAGTTTGGATATGCTCTGGCTATTACCACTTCGCTCGGATCCAAGACTCTTTCTTTGCGAAACAGCGCAAACACTACATTTTATTCACTCTCTGACATTTGTTGAACGAGAATGACCTCACTGAGATTCAGAATGTCATTTTTCAGGGGTGTCCTGGCTCCCAGATGAGACCCTATTGCACATGTTTTTTTAAAGCCGTACTAAGTAACGCGTTTACCTTAATAGATCCTTTTCGTAGACCCTGTGGGGGTTATACAAGTGTTTATGGGATGATTGGAGGGTCTTTCATCTCCCCCTGGTGTCTCTGACCAAAAAGCCATGTTTGCAACTTGACTGCCACCGGTCCGGAGCCACCAATACACACTAATGGAATCACGAAGAAGAAGCTAACAGGCTAACGGGCAAAGCTAACTGCGGGCTAACGTCACTTTAAACAGTATTTACAGCCAAGTTTGAGTGAAAAAAAATATTTCCATTGTATAATTGGATGCACAATAACCCTCTCTCCCTTCGCCTTTCCTGTCAGCGTAGTATTTAGTCTCCAAGACAATTAATAAGTTAAAAAATCGCAACTTGCCACAACACCTGCAGTTGCGCTTATGGCCTCTAGGGGCAAGAGTTACTTAGTACTGCTTTAAGCGTTTTAAGCGGGGAAACTGAAGGACAGGGAGGACATGCCGACCTCTTAATGAACTTGCAAATTTACTGAACCGCTGTTTCCGGCTTGAGCCAAAGCTTTATGCTAAGGTATGGTCAAACGATGTTCTTTTGAAGTGTCTTCTGCAGTTTACCCATGTCAAAACTGCTACTGTGTCCCTGGATACTGCCAAGCCCAAATAACCCACTCCTGTCAAATCAATGTGGCTGGCTGAAACAGGAAGAACATCCACCTCGAAAATCCACCAAAAAAACCACTGTGTCCGTGACCTGTTCTAAATCCTCTGGTGAATGACAAAAGACAATATTCTGCCTTTTTTCTTTTCTTTGTTTCTTGTAAACTTTTGGTATGATTTATGCGGCACCATTTACCTGTCTCTTTTCTTCCTGAGTGTGAAAGTGGGTTCCCCGTGGCTCTCCTCCTCACTCTCACTCTCTCGCTCTCCTCTCCCCCTTTGGTTGCTCTGGGACTCACCGCTGAGCCAAAACCTGCCTGACACCAGCGGGAGATGGAGCTGTGCACGTGAGCGGAGGGTGTGCACGTGAGAGTGCACATGAGACAGACACAGTGCATGTGACAGTAGTAGATCTGAGATGAAAGAACCAGAAACAGGATTGAAGCATTCACTCATTTTACCACACGCAAAAAAACTATAATTACAGTGGGAGGAAAAAGTGAGTACACCGTGTGGAATTACTTACATTTCTGCCTAAATTGGTCATAAAATGTGGTCTGTTCTTTATTAAAATCACAGAAATAAACGTTGTCTGCTTGAACTAACACCACCCAAACATTTACACCATGATTCTCCTGCACCATACTTCACAGTGAGCATTCCACTTTGGGTTCATCAGTTTCCAGTTGTGCTGAGGAGCATCCAAGAGCTCTTTCGCAAAACCAAATTTGAATAGTTTGGGAGGAACAAATACGTCATGTGTGGAGGAAAAACACATGACCAACATCAAAACCCTAGCCTCACTGTGAAGTATGGGGCAGGAGAATCATGGTGTGGGGCTGTTTTGTTGCCTCAGGACCTGGACAATGTGCTATTATCATCAATAGAAATATTTATTGACAAGTTTATCAAGATATTTTGCAGAAAGACCTGAGACATTCATAACAGCATGTGTATAAGTGAGTACACCCCTGTATTAAATAACTGTCTGATCCTTCTTTTGCAGCAATAACTGGTTTCCTGTAGTTTCAGATTAGACGTTCACCATTGGACCGTTCCTCTTTACAAAACTGCTGCAGTTCAGCGAGATTCAGACGGTGTACTTACTTAATCCACGCTCTCCTGTGAATGTTTACATGTTGTGGCCATTAAAAATATGATCAAATGTAAATGTTTGGGTGGTATTAGTCCAAGCAGACACTGTTTAATCATTCCTGTGATTTTAATAAAGATCAGAGAACATTTTATGACCAATTTAGGCAGAAATGTAACAAATTCCACAAGGTATACTCACTTTTAACTGTGTAGAGTTGGGAGTTCAGGCACTATTGGTTTCTGCCTGGCATTGTAGTTGCCTCTTCACGGCTACTTATCTAAATGTTCACCCTTTCCTTTCTTTAGGATTTGGTCTAAAGTTGGTGGCCCATCGCATCCTCTAATGTGACCGACTGGACTGATTTTTATATGTGCTGGGAACTGAACATCTGAAACCCAATGTAGTGCACAAAATAACTCCAATATAACTCCAGAACGGTAGCGCAGCGATTAGCCCTTGCGCTTCACAGCAAGAAGGTCCCAGGTTCGAGTCCCACCTGGACAGGGCCTTTCTGTGTGGAGTTCAGTGTTAATTTTGACATCATATTTTATTTTAGTTTTAGTCTTAGTCTTTTGACGAAAATGTAATTTAATTTTAGTCAAGATTTAGTCAAAAAAACTTTGCAATTTTAGTCTAGTTTTAGTCAACAAAAATTGCATGTCAATTTAGTCGACTAAATTTAAGATTTAATTTAGTCGACTTATATTTATAATATTTATTATAATCATATTTAATCGTGGTCCTCAACTTCATGGAGCTGCTCCACATGAACAAAGCTCCTTTGGCAGAGAATTTACATGATATGAGACTGTCAATAGAAGTTTGGATGATTTTAGTCTCTCCCTTTCATTTTTATTTAGTCTTATTTTAGTCGACTAAAATATCTGGACATTTTAGTCATAGTTTTAGTCTCATGAAAAACTTTTAATTTAGTTTTAGTCCAATTTTAGTCGTCAAAAATATCACTTTGACTAAAATTAAGACTAAATATTTTAGTCGACGAAATTAACACTGGTGGAGTTTGCATGTTTCCTCTGTGTACTCCGGTTTCCCCTACCACTAAAAAGATGTACAATGGGGGAATCCTCCAGCCAGGTGATAATGACCACATCATGGAGCTGGGTCCCCACTGCTCCTTACGGGTCGCCCCCCAGTGGCATCGAAGGATGGGTCAAATGCATTAATGTCTACCTTAACCATATGATAAACTGAATCTCTTTTCTGTAATTGTCAAAGACGAAGCTGCATGACCTTCTAATAGTTTCTTTTTTGTCTGTTGAGTCAGACTGGCGTTGTCGGCAAAACATTTAATTTCCGCCATGGATACTAGAAAATGAATTTAAAGGCACATTATGCATTATTTGGGCTGTTTTCCGTCTGCTTCTAGTTCCTCTTCTTCTGGTAGTTTATTTATTTATTTGTTTGTAGCAAGTGTTTTGACTTCTTGGGGAGGAGACTGACCGACTTTGCAGAGGAGAAGCTCAAAGCAACAGGTTTTTCCATGCTCTCCTTGTCCTTTATTGTTGCTACGTACTTGACTCATACACTTGACTATTTACGTAGATTTAAAACCTGCAACACATTCTTTGTTTCAGTCCTCAGAGAGATACAGATGTCTTTTATAAATAATGGGACACACTAAAAGCTCCATCACTGACACATGTTTGGAAAAAATCAAATAGTTTGACTTTGACCGCTCCAACTTTTCTCGCATTTTGAGTCGAAACAAACATTATCTCCATGATTGGACGAGGCCTTTGTCAAATCAGCTGAAACATAAATAGACGAGCGTGAGCGGGACCTGCCATGTTGTGATGGTAACTGTCGCACGCGCTGCACAAAGCTTGTAATGTGATTAATCTAACCAAGTTGACGAATTATTATGACACTCTGAGACAGCTTTAATCCAACTTTCCTTTCAGTGGTCGGGGCGCACGCTAATTAGATTTGACATGCCTTGTATTATTCAGCGCTGTGACGTCCATGACCAAATCTGATCCTTGGAACAAGAAGCAATCGGAATGGAGCTCAGCCGGGAAGGTTTGTTTTATATAAGCTCCGGTTTGAACCCACTCCTTTTGGGCTCCCGTTTCAGTGTCTGGGTAAACACCAACAAAACAAGTCAATTAAGCAAACCAATCAACGGAAACGCAAATGAGCACAGATACCGAGAGCACCCACGTCTCTGCTCGCTTTATTCTAAAACACCCCCCCTTCCATTTCTTTTTACGCATAAATCGCTGAGGCGTCGGTAAACAAACGTGCGTGGAGCTGTGAGGAGGAGGTGACAAAAATGAAGTGAGTCTGGGGAGATGAACTGCTGCCGCAAATACCAAAATGGAAAAAATCACAAGGCGCGCCCCAAACAGTCTGCCGGCGTGGGGGCAGAGCAGCGGCGTGAATACTGAGCAGACACAGGAGGAATTCAAGTTGGGCTTCAACAAATGAGAGTCGACGTCTCATAAATGTTAACGCTTTGCTACACTGATGCTTCTTCGCCTACTGGAGTTATGGCTTTGGATTGCCAACACTTTTACTCTCCACTTTTACTTGTGTTCGTCTGAAATGTAAAGTATAATAAATAAGCCACGCATGCAAGTTCAAAAGCGATGCCACGATGCTTCAAAGTAGGGCTGAAACAACTAATCGATTACTAAAATAGTTGTCAACTATTTCAGTAATCGATTAATCGTTTTCTAGTGAACACAGACTAAAATAGAGCAAAAATGACATGACAATTATGTATTTTGGATGAAAACCTACTTTATTTTTAAAGTAGTGTTTTGTACATCGTAAATTTCATAAATATCTGTCTTTGCCTCGTCCAATCAGAAAGCAGAATTAGCACAAAGAGCCTCCTACAAATGTTTGCTTTAAGTTTACTCCATCAACATATCCTCAAGCGGCGCCACTTTAGCTTTATGTGGTCAAAAAATTGAAAAAATACAATTTCCATGCACCTTTCACAGCCAAACGATTAATCGATTAATCGTGAAAATAATCGGTAGATAAATCGATTATCAAAATAATCGTTAACAGCAGCCCTACTTCAAAGTGTCAAATCCCAGTATCTCTCTCCATCTCCCGGACGGAGGCATTTTTGGATATTCATTTTCACACGTCAGATTTAATTTCCCACACTGCTGATCTGCTCACCTTTGCCTCTCTTCCGCAACCCCCCCTCCACACTTGGCACGAGCCGATCCAGCGACCTGTCCGCTATAATCAGTCCCACCTCACGTCAATATCAGGAGTTGAGCGAGAGCGAAGCTGCTGGCCATTCGCGGCTGTAATTAGACGGACACAATGGGACAAAAGCCTGCGCGCGTGATTGTGCGCCGGACTCTATTACCGAGAATATGGGGCTGGTTAAATTAAATGTCTATTAAGCTCCGGTGTCAATGAACTCGTGAAAAAGGGGGTATGGAGATGTGGTGGAAGATTACAATGAGCCGGTGTCCGCTGACCTGACTTTTGTGAGTCTTTTAACCACGCTGCCATTCTTCATGAATAACTCCTCTCATGTGCGCCGCGTGTGCTTCATCCATGTTCGAGCACTCACGCTTTATTCCACTCAAGAGCTCGCTGTTCTGTGTTCTGACAGCTTCACTGAACTTGGGCTGATCATTTCAGAGCTCAAATTGCCCCCCTCTTCAAAGCGTGTCTTGCTTACTGCAAAGTTAAAGACCCACACAAGGGCTGGGTGATAGGACAACAACTTGACATCATGTTTTTCTTAAAGCCTAGCTCACGATTCAATTTCATCTCAAGTCAATAGTACCAGTGGAAGAAGGACCGTGCAGATAAAGCAGACGAAAAAAACTCACATCAAAGTTCCACATGAAAGTGAGTTTGAAGTTGATGACGATGGAGGTTGAGAAGGAGAGAGAGGTTTAAGTGTGAGGGTGCAGTGTGGGAGACAGGGTGAGAAAAGTTAGTGGGTGTGCATATGTGAAAGAGAATAAATCAAGACTGAATCTTTATTAAAGTGACACATACTGAACTTATGGAAGCTACTTTTAATAATAAATTGTCAATTAATTCAGGTACCATTGAGTCTGTAAATGTTTTGTTAATTATTTTGCAAACATCAGCTTGCCCGGGGACAGGTGAAAACTTGCATTTTTCCTGACTTTGTCTTGGTCAGTGTTGGTGAGCACTTGTAACTTGATAGGGGCTGTACAGCCAGTCCTCTTCACTTTTTCCATTCACTTTGTTCTGTTCATCTGTTGGGCGCCCACGGACATTTAATCATGAACTTTGCAGTTAAAAGGACAAAGCAGAAAAACTATTATTCCCTTTCATTGTGACTGAAAACGGTTAAAGGTCTCTGCCAATGAGGCCGTCCTCTCTTGGTCAGTTACTGGACTGTGGGAACTTTTATTGTTGTTGTTGTATTTGTGGAAGTTTCAATTGTAAATCGAATTAATTCAAATAATTCATGCTTTTAAAAACAGTCGATTTGGAAAATGGCTAAATCGTAAAATCGAGTCCGCTGCTCCATGTCCCCCCAACATGCAGCGTGCGGCCAATTTAGCAGCGTTTCAGACGCTCCTCAGTGCAATGACACCAGCGGAGAAGCAGCGACTTTCTGATGCTTCACAAAGGCTGCGTGTTGTGTTTTAAGAGGACGTGGTGGAGTTTTCTTCCGCTAAAACAGAGTTTCCCACTTTCCTCTGGTCTGCACCTGTGCCTTTCTCTCACACTGCTCTGAGATGACCATTTAACTCCGCCCCTTTCCCTTGAGTCTCTATGGAGACGGTTGTCAATCACAGCAGAGGCACGAATACAATGAAACTAAAACACTTTTGAAAACTTCATGGTTTACTTTGGAGAGCAGACAAGGAATATCTAAACAGAAATAACATTTTTTAAATAAAGCGATATGTTATGTTAATGTTGTTATGAAATATTAATGAGCAGGACTCTGAGCAGTTTTCTTCATATGAAAGATTAGGAGACTTTTTAAAGTCTATTTCAAATAAATCGATTAAAATCCTACTCGTCCAAACTAAGTAAAAAAAATTGAGATTTTATTTTTTGGCCCTATCGCCCAGCCCTACTACGTAGCTTCTTCTGACCCTAGTCTGTATCACCAAACCAACCAATTACCCAACGTACTTGCTACACACTGTCCCTGTTATATAAAAGCATACCGTACCATAAGAGTTTCCACTTTCAAAAGTACTTCCAGTAAAAACAATATATTGAGAAATTTTAAAGGTTAATGTTTTGTTTTTTTCCTTAAGAAAGTACAATTTCCCTAAAATTGTGACCGTGAGTCAACCATGCTAATTCCTTCAAGTAGCAACCATCACATTTTCATATTTCATGATTTATATGCAAATTATTGTAGAGACAGCCTTTTTTTCCTTCCCCCCAGCAGCTTGTAGAGTCTGTCCCTCTGTCCCTCTGAGTGAACGTGAGCGCTGTGAACATCTGAATAATCTGCATAAAAGTCTGTCCCTGTCACTCACTTTGCTGCTGGAGGCATTTTCGCTAAAGACGGCTCTAGTTCAATCAGACAGAGAGACGCAGCGGCACGGAGCACAACTGTTTTATTCTCAAGTCAAACTGAGAAAATAAAGGGGCACACTGATAATACATCGGGCTATCGCTACATATCAACGAACAACGTCACGATATCTGATCAAAGCTGACAACAAACAAGAGAAACCAGGCGGGGACAGTACTGGACTAAAGTCTACAGCAGATAGTGTCTATGACAGAGGTTTAGGGCCACGGCTTTTGTATGAACACTCATCTAAACTTTTAATTAAAATATTGTCTCCCATGGATCTTGATATGTACCAAAAGAGCCCCTATATTCCTTCAGACTATTGACAGATGACTTAAATATTATAACAGATGTTTCCAGTTCATTGTGTGGCCCTAAAACTCGGTCAAATCTTACAAACTGAACATAAAAAAAGCTGAAAAAGAGTTTGTCAAACAGTCATATGTACGTCTCTTTCCCACGGCGTGTTAATCTGCTTTCACTGTACACATCATTGAGCTACAAAACTGCTAAAAGCTATAAGTGCATGTACTCACGTCGATAAGGGGGAAAGGAAGAAACCACTACGAAGCATACGCACAGGAAACGATCTTTTTGAGCTATGTACAGCGCGGGTCACCGGGGGATTTCTGCTTTCAAATGCACAGCGACACTGACATGAGCTAGCTGGAAAAGCCAGCTCAGTTTAGAAATCCTCAGACAATGAGAAGACCAAAATAATCATAATATATGTATATTCACAAACTGTATCCAAGCATCTTCATGTGAAATTGTACAAACGTTTGGCTGATATCAACATACAAAACATCCATATTAAACAGTAAAAATAAATACATCATGGCAGTCAATAAATAAAATAAATAAGGTTGTTATGACCAGTGAGTTATATCCAACACTATTGCAATCCCAAGTATAGATGCACGTCAGGAAATCAGAATATTGTGAGAAAATTCAAATCTATTTAGCAAATTTGATAAAAAAGTGAAACGCATGCTTCATATTAATTCAATGCAAATATTTCAAGCATTGTTTAACCGCACTACATCTATTATCCAACAATCTAGTCCGATGAGATCGCGCTTTTGTCTATCATTTTACTGCATGTATTGAATCAAAATGTGAAATGCCTTTAACTTTGTAATAAAATACTAAAATAAATTCACTTTTACACAATTCATCTGTTTATTGACGGCGCACTCGTTCATGATTACTGAAAAACTAGTCAGATGTTAATGGCTGCATGCACGTCCCGCCCTAACTCCTCTGTAGCTACTGTGTCCATGTGTTTCTGTCCTAAACCTAACTGTGTCTAGATGTGTGTTAGCATTGTTAGCGCTCGAGCTAACTCAGTGGCCCTCTCCGCTGGGGGGCTTGGGCTCGTGATTGCCGCCCGCTGCTCTCCCGAGCGGCAGCCAGGGGGAGACGGAGTGCGAGGTGGTCTGCTTGGCCATGCTGTAGTGGCTGATCACCGTGTAGAAGCGGCCCCTGGAGTTGGCGTCCTGGGCGGCGTAGTAGGCCTCGAGGGACGCTGGGATACACCGCTTGTGCTGAGGATGAGAGCGAGAGACAGGTAAGATTTTAGCAGCAGTGCTTAGGCTACATTTGCTTTACCCCGGGGAGGCTAATATTTGAGTAAAGTACAACGACTCTCGTTTGATGTAGCACACCCGCTTCACTTTCCCCTGTGTACAAATACGACATTCAAGGTAATAACAATAATGCTTACACCTGGACAGGAATGAGCAAATGAGCTCTTGAGAAGGAGACCAATAGTGTTCAGGAATGTGATGTCATGTCGCTAAGCATCATGGGATTAGCAGCAATTATAAACTAATGGAGATATTTAAAGTTAAAATAGTTAATAGTAAGTTAGATGTATTTACCAGCAGTAACTCAGCAGCTAACGGAGTTGTTCCACGGCTTTTTTCTCCACTTTTTATAATGTTAGTAGCTAATGTTAGTCTATGGAAATGTATGCTAACAGCTTCAAACATGGCACAAAAGTTGGTGATGCACCGATCCGATACTGGTATCGGATATCGGGGCCGACACTGGAAAAAATACAATATTGGGTATCGGCTGCAAATATCCGATACTGAACCGAACAGTTTTGTCTCTCAATGCCTTAAAAACACAACTTTTACCACTTAAATCTAAGTGAATATGGGCATCCTGTAGGTCATTGTAAAGCTAAGAACCTGGAGAATTCAAACGCTTCGTTAGTTTTAACTGCTAATGTATTTTTGATCGTGGCGCAAACATTTCTGGTTAGCAATAGCATGCTAAAGCTCGCGGGAGCATCATAATGCTAATGAAAACTAATCAAGGCTGAGTCAGAAACTATGATAGAAATACCTAAAGTAGCCTAACAAAATAAAATAACCACTGCTGAAGCCTAGTGTTGGTATTTTAGTTTATATTTGTAATGATCAGATCACTTCATGTGAGCCAGTCATATACCCAAGGATATTGAGTGTAGAAAAGTCATCCATGTTAAGTGTTTATCAACAGGTATAATCGGTAATTGATCTGTAACATGACAATAGAATATGACTTTATTGATCTTACAATGGACATGAGTTAATCAAATTTTTCACTCAGAGAAAAACACTTTTTATCGGTAAATATCGGATATCAGCAGATACTCTAGCCCCAGCATTGGTAGCAAATAAGCTGGATCGGTGCATCTCTAACAAAAATCACATCTCCAGTAAAAGGATGGCGTGACAAAACTCAATTTCAAAGAGCCTTTTTGTTTGTCTTTCCATCTTTCCCAAGCTATGTCCTTTTACATACCGCAAGCTTTAATCTTTGCCTGTAAGTGTAAGCGCTCTGCTGCTAAGAGGCTGCGTAAAGTGTTTAAATTGCACTTTCCTCACTTGATATCTGCCTACCACAGACCTGCGCACAAACTGCTGACGAATTATCAACAGCGTAGCTTTGACAGAAACAGCATCTTGTGAAGGTCAGCGGGAGCCTGAACCTTCCAACTGTTTATATGTTGTTTTATCAGAGCTATAGGCACCTCTGCAGCTTAGCGCCGCTTAGAGAGGAAACCTGGAGGACAAATCAATATTTTTTCATTGCTCTCTTTGCAGAAGGGGGGACTCCGCTGCCGTATCGCTGCTGGATGGTTGGGATTAGAGCACTGAGAAGGTGCATGGCCTTGAAAAGTGCTTTTTTGCCTTTGCCGATGTGGTTGAATATGTGTTCTCACCTCTACACCGCTAATGATAGCCTTAAAGACAGCACTCGAGCCCAAGCAGAGGAAGGAGGCCTCAGAAAGTACAGAGAAAATATATTCCACCTGAAAAGACTAGAGACAGGCAGGACAAGGTGACCCCAGGGGTAAGTGCTGTTGAGCTTGAAACGCAAAAAGCCCAGTAATTTAACTTGTAAAGTGGGGAACCGAGGTTACCTTGAATGAAAAGGTGTGAGCTTCTCATTACCTCTAAGACACCTCTAAGACACTAAAACACTGTTGTAAAAGTGATTAGAATTGCAAAACAGGAGGCACTACCAAGCACCACTATTAGCCCCTGAGCTTAACACCTTACCACTTTTATTGTCCAAAAAACATGTCCTCAATAAACCTATGTGTACAAAACACTTCCTAAAGTTCCTATATCGTGCAAAATAAACTGTAAGCTTTTTATGATGTCCTGCATGGGGTGGTCTTTTGTTTCATTCGTTTCTGTGAGCCATATTCAGTCCGTCTCGCAAACTTAAAACGCCAGGCAACACTGCGGTGTACGGCTGCAGTGTGCACAATGTTATTCATAATGTAAGACCTTTAAGTGCTCACAGGAAGGACGTGTGTAGTAAAAGTCAATAAAAGATGAGAATATTTCCTATCATTACACAATATGCATGTAATTAAACTGCCACTATTACCTACAATTAACTGATCTACCTGGTTGAATAAAATCAATAAACATAAAGCCAGTATGTGAACATCCTATATTGCCAGACTACTTCAGAGATAATTGATACAGTCTTTGAGATAATTTCACCTCCAGCAAATGCTACAATTATAGATTGAATGTTATGCGCTGAAAAACGTAAAACCGCTAATCCTATTGATTAATGTTTGCCTGTCAAATTTCGCCTAAAGTTACAAAAGTAAAAGTGGGGCAGGTGGTGTGTGTTTTGGTTTCCCATAGGAAAGGCTGTCTCTGTATTTAGACGGCAGAGAGAGAGAGAGAGAGAGAGTCAGCTCTGGGAGAAGCTGAAGGGCGCGCTGCTCAAGGGCACGGTGGCAGGTTTATTGTTCGCCATTATACGCGAATGACAAGCGGATGGGAACGTGTTTTATGGAAGGGCCGCACGAGTCTCATTCCACCCTAGTTACAGCAAAGGAGGCAACGTGGGATCTGGCTTATGATTAATGACAACTCCTTCTTTAAACTTCTTCTCAACTTATCAAAGGATGCTTTTGCTCAGATGTTGCCACCGCGAGATATAAAATCAAACCATTTAACTTTATTTGAAGAGCACTTTACTACAGCCAAAGGGCTTTATATCAAGGAACACAAGAAGAACATAAAATGAAGGAGAGTCGCGGGATGCTCAGGCAGGTATGTGTCCATTGAGGGCTTTAAAACAAACTTCCAAACAAAAATCACTGTGGAAATAAACGGACCAGGAGCCAATGGAGAGGTGTTGGATGATGTGATTGTATTTGGAGGAAAATATAAAATAAGGAACCAAGAGGACCAGACAGGGAGATAGTACCTTCAGCTGCTATTTTAACATAATATGTAATCTGATGCATGTTTGTCTTGGCTTCATGTTCATGTTTTGTTATATATTGCTTTTTATTATTTATAACTACTTTCAATATTATTGTGGTTCTTGTATTGTAGAGCACATTGAGTCCCTGTGATGTGCCTTGTCTGAAATATTAGTAAATGACGGCCATCCCAAAAAACAAATCACAAACAACAATCAAACTGACCATCAAACTAGGAGTGTGACAATATATCGATTTTCTGACATATCACAATATTTTGCGGAACGATATATCGATACTTTTTATTCCGATACTTTTTATCCCGATATCGATTCTTTTGAGGACATCGTGCATATTAATGAGTGACATCGTGCATATTAATGAGGCAGCAGTGCTTCACAGTGTTCAGTCAATAGAGGCCAATAATGATTAAGAATTCAGTCAGAACAGTAGGGGGCAGCACCACAATGTTAAGCCCTTGGACCAAACACAAATACTTTGCTTTTGATGATAGTTTTTAAACTATAAATAAGATGGGAGTGATTTATTCCTTTTGAAGTAGGTCTGCGGTTTCTTGTTTATTTAAATGTAAATGAACGAATGCCACAGAATGACAGATCAATTACTATTTTCAGTCAGGAATAATTTTTGTCACTTATTGACTTAAGAAAAAGGGTCACAAAGCACATGGAAACAAACGTAAATGATGAATAATATGTAGTATGTTAACCTGATGCATCGGAGATTATTGTTGTGCAATATATCGATTATTGAAGTATCGATGTATCGGTGTATCGCACCAAATCCAGCGGTTCCCACCCATAGAGGCAACTGTTTAAAAAACACTGCGCTCGACCAACTGAATTTTATTCATTGAAGCGTGCTTTACCCATCTAGTAATGGAAACATGCCGTATGAGAGAGAGGCCGTATTTTGCAACCTTGATGTACACACTGCTAGAGGCGCTTGCAAACTTTCATTTGATCTAGAAGCAAAACAAGGTACATTTCTGTAAAAGAGAGCTGTGACACATCAAAATGATTTTCCAAGACCCAAGAAACACTAGTCTATTAAATAACTGCGATGGCCTGTTTCCAGTACAAGCAGAGGGGCGTCAAGGATCAGAGGTTGAGAACCACTTTTCTACTTCATAGGCAGCTACATTACCTGAGCTGTTTCAACGCGTGATAAATTATGGAATTGCAACGTGCCCTTTTACCACCAGTTGCTATTAAAAAAATGTACACACTGCACTTCTAACCATGCACTGTTAAATGCATGACCAATAGCTTTGACACTTTGTTATCGCAGCCGCACTCCCCTTTATTGACGCGCTATTACATTTCAAAGAGTGTATGTTTTTGTCCATAAATCACACTAAGGAGGCAGCGCTTTTGACAAGAGTGCCGTACCTTGTATATGAATCCATCTGGGCAGGCGTGGTCGTAGGTGAAGGCTTTATAAACCACCAGGAAAACGATGCAGGCGAGGAAGGCCAGGGCAAGGATGATCAGTATGGTAACCTGCGAGGGACAAACTTCGGTCAGTGTCACAGCGATAAAGACATACAGAGAGATGGATGAGGAGTCAGTCGGTGTCAAACCTCACTTCAGGACTAGATTTTCATCGGTCATAGAATTATCCGAATCAAAATCCACACTCTCTCCAGTAAACCTGATCATGTCTGCGTTTGATTCTTATGGAGAGTTCGCCGTGTTTTGTTGAAATAAATAAATGAAAGAGTGCGTGTTGGATAATTACAAACAACAGGAAACTTTACTCAGGATGTAAATACAATATAATAATATAATAATTCAAAGCTAACATTCAAATTGCACTACCATCTGAAACACACTTCGCTCGGCTTGATGTTTATTTAAATGTTATTTTTTTAAATCATATTTTAGCTCTAATTTATGTTCAAATGTGGACAGGAAGTGCAAAACAGTTTTCTGGCTTTCATTTGTTGTTAATTCACAAGAATATTAAAGTGATGGTCAGTAAGTTTAAATGTTTTATAAATTGAATACATTGCTTATAATTGAGGGTCAGGATCTGAAATGCGTAAGTAAGAAATAATAATATCTTTTTCTAAAGTCCCTCTGATTTCAGCAAATAATTACAATCCCCGGGCCATCACTTTGACCAATGAGACGAGCTTTCCTGTGAACCGGCCTGTCCGGTCCAGTCAGGAGGAAAGGGGAGGGAGCTTGATCGCTTACTTTTGAAAGCTTGTTCTCGCTCTCCTCATGTTGCAAACTAGGAGTGGCTAATCAGGAGGGGAGGAACTTGATTGTTTCAAAGTTCCCTCTCACTCTCTCCTGACTTTGCAATCCTACAGACCATCACTTTAAGATAAAGTCGCTGATTTTGATTTGTCTATGGAGCTTTGTGCAGTATAGAGCTCCACAGCCCCACCCGGTCACGTGTCGGGGTCCGACTCAAAAAATCCCATGTATTTTTAGCACTGACTTTTTCAAAAAAAGTCAATTATTAAGAGTTTAATGGCGCGATGCCGGCTAATCAGCTATGTGCTAACGACCAACACTTGCACGGGTATTTTACAAGAAAGAAACAAACAATACTTGAAAACACGACAAAATTTTGCAGTTTATAAAGGTGTAGACAAATCTTCAATTTGACCTTGTATGCTTCATGTCCATGAGTTAGCACATAGCTGATTAGCCAGCGCCGCGATGTTAAACTCTTAAAGGGGGGGTATTATGCAAAATCGACTTTTTCAAGCTTTACATCATGTTATTAAGTCACTCCCTCATTAAAAACATGTCTGAAGTGTTGCCATGGCACATTCACGTATTTTTGACTAATCTGTAAAAACTCTGATGGCAGCCATTTTAGGGATAGAGTCCTACTAGGAACGCCCCCACCTCCTGGAGACGCCTCCGAGCTTTCGTCACCAGCCGAGTAACCAATCACTGCTCCTCAGCAGAACCCCCTCCCCACTGATGCCACAGACAGCGTGTGGAGGGGGGGTGTCGGAAAGGGTCAGAGGTTCTTAAAGAGACAGAAGCCTATTTCAAGACATTCACTACAGCCATTTTGAAAGAGCAATTTTATACAAGGCAGTTATTCTAATTTACTGCATTTACAGACCAACAGAAGGTTTGGTCATCATTGCAGTGTGATATAGACTGGTGCTATGTGATTGAAAAAAGCATAATACCCCCTCTTTAATGATTAACTTTTTCGAAAAGTCAATGCTAATAATACATGGGATTTTTATGTGGGACCCCGACACATGACCGGGAGTGGGTGGGACTGTTGAGCTCTATGGATCCAGAAATTGCTTTGTTATTATGTGATGTCACACTTAACAAAAGTGCACAGTGAACCCATGTTTTTGAGTCTAGAAGATCCAGCTGCTTATTATTTGTAAAACTCCCTGGATGCATTCCAGTTTGTGAAGGTAATGTAATCCATTTTTACCTCAGTAAATTAGTGTTTATTCTCACAGCACTGTATTTTAAAACATGCAATTAGAACAAAATGTCTGACTAGAATTGCATTGACTCTACGCTATAGTTTGAGAAACGACAAATTCACACATCACACACATTTGTCTCCCTGACAGCAGCCCGTATTGATCCACCACCAGCCAAACGAATCAATTAGTCCTTCATTTGCTACAATATTTCCTCCTGTTTACTTCATGTATCTCACCTTGGCTACAAACAAATTGAATCATTTTCCTTCATGAATCACACTTTGAAACATTCCCCGCAGCACAGAGGTCATGAAGCATTGCAGATCAAGCCACGCGTCGCAAACAAAAACATTATTCAGATTTGAAACCGAACTCGGCGTTGCAATTTTCTCAGCGTTGTTGTTCACGGACAGGCCGAGTCCACTGCTCTGTGAATAACGCTTAATATAAATAATCTTGAAATGATGGGAGATAGCGCAGTGGTTTCTCGGTCAAACGCGGCCGTTTGTGTGTATGTTTGACAGATTCATTTTCCAGCCGTAATTTGTCACAAGTTGATTACCATATAAAAGGATTTGTTTCCGTCTACTTTTCACTCATGGCCTGATTGGGTTTCATCAAGGGAAAAAAAAGCCTTTAATTAGAATTATGCAAATGAAGTGCGAAGGACAGCGTCGCACAAAATGGTACTGTCTGTCACAAGCCGCGCTATACGATTGTGGGATTCAGCAGTTCTTGTTTTAAAGGAAAGCAGCAAAGATAAGAGACAACAACATTATCTTTTAGGAAGTAAGCAGGCTTTTTATTTTGTTATTGAATTCAAAATGCTTTTATAAGTTCTATAAATAAAAACCCATTAGAGCTAAAGTTTTTTTTTTTGCAGGTGAGGCCTCTTTATCTTAAAGGCACTATACCTGACTTTTCTAGCATTTCTGTGAAGAATTTGGATGCTACAAACATATTAGGAAAAATAGGAAATTTAAATAAAAAATTCATTTCATTTCATTTTTTTTTCATTTTTTTTATTTATTTCATTCAAAAGTTATGTTATGCAATCACAATTAAACCGCCAAGCCAACACAGTATGAATGAAACGGAACAGAGGAGAAGAACAAGTCTTATAATATCTGCCCCTTTTGTTACTTCACACTTTATACTTCACACTGTTGTCCTTTGGAAGATGGTATGTATCTATGTCTACATACATATATTTACAGTCTTATGTATACATATATATATATATATTTACAGTATTAACAGATGTTTTTGTATTCTATATTCAGTTTTTTCAATATATAAAATACAGAACCTTCGTATTCTTGAATGTTTACAAATGGTCAAAAAGAAACAAACCGTTGTATTCATGTTTGTTCAAATCAAATATCCCACATTATTCATGTCCAAATACTTCATACTTTTTTAACATTGTAGCTTTTATGTGTATTTTAAACTCCAGGAGAGTTTCTGACTTTTTCAAAATAAATCTAGAAGTTCTAAATGTATTTTGTAAAATTGGCACTGTCAACATCACTGGCATTAAAGGCTTGTAGTTTCAACACTAATTTAAGTAGAAGTGAGGAATTGTGGAGGTTTTGCAGAAGCTTCATTTGCATCTGTACACGAGTTGAGTAGTAGCAATATAAGATATAAGGCTGCAGGATATATGAGAAAAAACAGTGAAATTCCATATTTATTTTTGCGGTAATGATGAGGGTTTTGGGTTTGGGCAGTTATAGGATGTGTACCTCTCAATCAGTTAGACGACCTCAGTGATTTCACGATATATTGTGGCTTCTTTCAATGTGGATATTACAAAATCAATAATAACTACCATGGTAAAAGAATGAATTTGTTTTCTCCTCTGCATATCCTCACCTTTTTACTTGTAGTAGTGACTTGCTCATCAAGGGATCTATCGGCACCGCTTAATGTTTGGATCAATTACTGCAGATCATTGGTATCCATCATGTTTATGGGAGTGGACAGGGACACGCCGCTAAGTGTCTGTTTTACACGGGGGACGGGACTTCAAGCATTAGCTGCTGTTGACACTGTTGGCACTAAATTCGACTTTTTCTCCTCTTCACAAAGCGGTGGGCATTAAAAGAAACCGCTGTTTTGGGAATCGACAGTCAGCGAGCGACTGATTAAGAGGCGTTTGACTGGTTTCTCAATGGCAAAACATGAAACGACGTATTATATAGAGAGGATTACTCTGCACATCACGGCCTGAAAAGGAACGGCTTTGACTCTGCGCTTTAAAGATTGGTGGAAGAAAAAAAAATCAGGAAAAAAAAGCAATATGACAGTATGTTTCAGCAAAGAGATGATATACCAAACAAAGCAGCAGAAGTTCGCACTCAGATTTAGGTCATTGCATTCAAGAACATGACGTGGATTAGTCGGATTAACTGTGCCATAGAGTTAACAGCAAATGAGATTATATCTAGTTTTAATAGATATACATCTGCCTCTGCGTGTGGAGCATTGCTGCTTTCTTCCACTTTCATTTCGATGAAACTCAACACTAACATGACGGAAACAAAAGTGACTGGAGTAGAGGTGTTGGTGTAACCGCCGTGTGCTGCCTGTAAAGTTACTTTCCCAAGGACACGCCAACTGCAAAAAATGTGAGTCGAGGTGTAGATGGAACAGACAGCCACTCCGAATCAAGATGAAATATCGAGGTCCTGCATGCTAATTGTTGCCCGATACTAAAATGTAATGTATTGAATTGAAGGCAGCGTCTGCAGTTGCCCCATTCCCCTTGGCCTTTCTGAACCAGCAATTTCTTGAAAAATCCTTGTTGATGCTGGTGCGGCCGTGCACCGTAGAAATCCATTAAAAATCTATCTCGACCTTTCTCCATTATTCATAATCTGCAGTAAACCCACTGAGGTTGCCTGGATAACACACACCACCCTGCATATATACATGACGCACTTTTCTACTGCAATATTTCCACCTGATAGGATTATATTGTGATTATGGTTTGATAAATACTGCATCGAGACCTAAGGGGGTTGTCTCGGACTGCGCTGGGGGATATTGTAATATGGAAGAGCACGGTGATCTTTTTAAAGGTTAATGCCAGAGTTTGACATCTCCAAACATGGCAGCTCTTCTTCCAACGCTGCATCTGTGGTCAATACTCTGTGTATGGGGCAAGTGCACTCATATCTGCCGATGCTTCCTCCGACTCCCCATGAGGCTTCTGCACAGTGAGCCTCCAAAAACTATAGATAGAAGATACAGAACTATATGGCTTTACAAAGTATCAGAAGAACCTGTTCTTTTCCAACTGGCCGTTTTACATTCATGGGGAAGACAACAACTGAGCAAAATTTTTGGATGTTATTTTTAGATACCACTGAATGTCTCGCAGTTTCCATTTGGGAGGAGGTCCTTTTTGACCATGACTGTAAAATAAAGCTGTGCCACCGGGTAATAAAAAAAGAAAGCACTCTCCGGGACAATAGAACTATTTTAACAGCACTTAGGCAATCATCATTTCCCCGCTGTCTTTAAAATAATGTCCTGCGCCACGTTGTCCAGAGGGATACGCGCGATTATGCAAATTCATTTACTTCACAGGGCGTTCCAACTGCCGGGACGGGCCGCTTCGAATGGAATTCAGTTGGAGCAGAAGAAGAAGAAAAGATATTCACAACTAGGGCCGAACCATATTGAAGCAACCTGTGATACGGCTGTGAACGATAACGATATTATTTTAGTAATGTCCTTATATTTAAAGAGGGGGTATTATGCTTTTTTCAATCACATAGCACCAGTCTATAGCACACTACAATGATGACCAAACCTTCTGTTGGTCTGGAAATTCAGTAAATTAGAATAACTGCCTTGTATAAAATTGTTCTCTCAAAATGGCTGTAGTGAATGTCTTGAAATAGGCCTCTGTCTCTTTAAGAACCTCTGACCCTTTCCGACACGCCCCCTCCACATGCTGTCTGTGGCATCAGTGGGGAGGGGGTTCTGCTGAGGAGCAGTGATTGGTTACTCGGCTGGTGACGAAAGCTCGGAGGCGTCTCCAGGAGGTGGGGGCGTTCCTAGTAGGACTCTATCCCTAAAATGGCTGCCATCAGAGTTTTTACAGATTACTCCAAAATACGTGAATGTGCCAAGGCAACACTTCAGGCATGTTTTTAATGAGGGAATGACATAATGACATGATATAAAGCTTGAAAAAGTCGATTTTTGCATAATACACCCCTTTAAAGAGTTTAGTGGTGCTAGGCTAGTGCTAGGCTAGCACATGTCTATGGTAACTAGTAGCCTGCATTAAAAACCTCTTCAAAATCATGGGGTCGTCCTCCAAACGTTGCTATATCTGTTTTGTAGAAAGCTCCTTTGTGAATTCCACGTGGAGTAATGGCGGTCGCAGGTAAACAAACTACTGTCGATCCGGTAACCTAGCAGATCACTCCGCCGCTGTGTAGCTTACAACCAGGAAGCTGATGCTGCTCAAATATAAGTACTTTTAAATGCAAAATGGTTATATTTCAAAAATGATTCAGTCAACACAGACATTCATATGGGTAGTCTAGCGTTATAAGTGATTGGCCTCAGGTTCATTGTGCCTCGGTCAGACTGTTTTTAATGCAGGCTTCTAGTTAGTATAGACATGCGCTAGCCTAGCACTAGCCTAGCACTAGCCTAGCACCTCTAAACTCTTTTATAAGGACTCAATTATATGGGCTGCATGAATAATAATGAAAAAAAAAAATCTCCAGAAATCAATAGCACTGGGTATGATAACTAGGAAAGGAGGCCCTATGTCAAAAATCCTGAAATATCCCTTTAACCAAGCACATTTTCTTCATTACCCAAATCTAAAAGCCTCTTGACCTGAGAGTTTACAGCCTATAGGCCAGTGTAACGCCTCATTTGAAAGATAAGGCCTCGGCTCCTTCCTCGTTTTTGTTGTCACATGTTCGCCATTTTCGTCACGTTTTCAAAAAGCTACGAAAAAGGACAAAAACGCAACAAAAACGACTTAAAATTGACAACAAAAAGGAACAAGGAAGAATAGGTGAGTTTTGTCGGCCATAGCTTTCAAATGATCCGTTACATTGGTCTATAATAGGCTCTAAACTCAGGTGAAGAAGCTTTTAGATTTGGGTAATGAAGAAAATGTGCTGGGTTAAAGGGATATTTCAGGATTTTTGACGGTTACAGTGGGGGTTTAGGGGTTAACTAAAACTGAACTGAGTTTGTGATAAATGTGTCTATCTCAGGCAGCCCTATTCACAACCTTCCTGGTCCAACAAACTAGAATCCCCACATTATTTTTGAAACCTTTTCTTCAGAAACCAATCGAAGTAAAGTTTGCATATAAATATATATATGCAATAATGACAGAAGCCTGCTGGTGTTTATTATGAAGAGGATTTCCTGTGGCCGTACCCAGTGCAAACCGAATACTTATTGACCAATGCAGTTGTGTTCGAGCAGATAACCGTCTTTAACTCCGAAGATGAAGTGGATATGGCCATCTTGACATTGAGGGTGATGAATCTTTGCAATATCAACTTCCACATGACGTCACACGCCGTTTACTCGGTTGCACCTGTTTCGCACCTCCCTGTGTCAGAGCATGAGCTAACACACAACTCTCGAAGAAGAAGAGGGAGATGAGAAATGGCTGTGATAAAGCAGATAACAAAGTGACAGAGCCATGAGAAACAAAGCGGAGATGACACAGACAATAAAGGCTGAGCCGCGGGTCACGCCTCCAGACAGCGGCGCGGCAAACAGGCTGGGGAGGGACGCTTGCGCGGTCTGGTAACGCATCCATCACTACCACGGCAAATGGACGGGCAAACAGACATTTTTCATCCAATACGCCACCTCATCTGACGCCTATAGAAGCAAAGCGCCACGTGAAATGCATCTGGATTTGATTCACTGGGGGGAGAACATCTGGGTCGTTTGCGAAAATGTATAATATCATTGGTTTTGGAAAGTAGGTTGTTTTCTTTTTGGGTTCTCCTTTAAGTGCTCCATTTTGCGCTGCCAGACCACATCCATTTAAAAGTTAGCCCCGCATTAATAAACTGGGCTCACATTAAAAACAGTGAGAGGCCGTGAGCGTTCGAGTTCCTCTGGGCTCAGGCTGATTAATGAACCTAATGAACCAACAGGAGCCCGCACTCCACACTTTCCCACTCCTGTACCGGAGTCAGGCCAACACATTATTATGAAGCCATTGTGTGTACCCAAGGACGCTGTAAAAATACCTGAAGAGAAATGTGTTACGTTTGCAGTCACGTTGTGCAAGGACTGTAACCATTTCAAAGGAGCCAGATCATGCAAAATCAACTTCTTTTTTTTAGCTTTAACCATGTCATTCTCTTCCTTATGTTGGACACACATGTCGGAAAAGCCTGGTGGAACTTTGGGATTTTGGTTATGAACAAACAAGGAGCTGCTACAGGTGCTACAAGGGGGAGCGGGGGGAGCTGAGAGCAACAACTCAGGGCTAATAGAAGAAATTAGCAAAGTTCTTCACAGTCATGATATAAAAGCTGATATTTTCACCAAACAATCTAGCGCGCACCATCACCACACAGAAAGGTGAATGTTTTATAGCAATTAATTCCCACTACTGGCTTTCAAGGGTACGATTCCACTCCAGACCTGTTTGAATTCCTGACCTGACCAGTTTCTCACTCATTAATGTCTTTTCTTTACTTGGATATTATTTCAAATTTTAAAACTTTATCGATGCTGCATTATAATATGATTGCCAGTCATTCCTCTGTTGTGCAGTTAGTGGTTTATTCTGCTATAGAGCCGCACAGTCCTCTAACTAACACACTTTGAATATGGCTGATTTATGTCCCCAAAAGGTACATTATGCTGTCGTATTTTCAGATGTAAAGTTTAATTATTTTTCCGCAAGCAATGACTTGATGGTTATTGGTTTATATAGACCAGGGGTCCCCAACTGGCGGACCTTGATCCAGGTCCGGACCTCCAGAGGCTTTAGTCCGGACCCTAAAGCCTTTTCATCCTCTCAATATACCTAATATCAAAGGCTGAATAAACAATTATCTGAACAATTGTAGTAACATTTAAATAAGATAAAATGTAATGGCAAAATTATTGATTCATTAATCAGTTCTGCTATGTAATTAGGCCACGAAAGTAAAGTTTGCAAACCTCGAGCTGATTTAGTTGGGGACCCATGACTATTGACAGAGTTACTTACGTTACATACGAGTTCGAAATTGTACGTCAAGCTCCTTTTCTGCGCCATGTAGAGAAAAGCACCTATGTGTAGTTTTAGCAAGTGAAATGCACTCAGGCACATTTCTCTTGAACCATCCATCTGGGCACGCACCACAGAAAGCATGAAAACTCTCTTTTGATAATTCCATTCATTGTTCAAACTATTCCTTTGGTTTATGTCTATAACAAAGCTTCAAGTGCTCAAACTCCCTGCACTTCGTAAGAGCACTAAACCAGTTTCTAAAGTAGATCTGTCCGCATGTGGCCAAAGCACAGAGCCAGGGCATTTCAGGAGAGCGCACTCTATCGATTTTCTTCAGGGAGCTGTTTTTGCTGAAGTGGCAGCTGATAATCTTATGTTTTTTTCCTCAAAGCGTTTTACCTTTTTGTAGTGAGACCAACAAAGAAATGCCTGAGCAGGTTCAGATTGGACAAAGAGATGTCAAGGAGATGAGTGTGGACTGGGATTTAGCCTCCGGAGAACTGTGGGTGAACAGTAGCCCCCACAAAAAACAAGATTCATACAATGAAACAAACTTGCTTGCTTGAAAATATAGATGACGTTATAATCCAATGTTAAGCCAATCTCATCCTAGTGCTTAAATTCTTCAAATTACCATTTCATTGTGGTTGAAAAGTTATAAACAAGGAAAAAAGAGATTGGAAACACAAGTCATATTGCAAACATTACATTGTGATCAACTCAATTCATGTGTTTTGTCATCACGAGCATTTTAAACACCATCCCAACCTTTTCAGAAACGGACTACAAGAGAAACCACTGACTTCCCTCCTCGACAGCCTACATCCGTAACAAGAGGCGCTTTCCCGCTGAGCTTTGCTGGAGGGTTCGTCCGAGGTCAACAAAGAGCATTGTTAAATCCGAACAAGAAACAATAAACGCAGCGTGAGGGAGCGGGGTCCCCACAAGATGGCCGCCCACACGCTGTTAGTGTGTGCTTAGGAAAGGGAAGAAGGATAAAGAGGCCAGACGGTGAAATAAGCAACTGAGATGGAGGGCAAAAGTGCATGGCTGTACATATATTTTAGTGATAAGAGTCAAGCAGAGGTTATGCTTTGAAAGAGCAAGCTCTACAAGTCAGAATTGTTCCAGTATTTGTTCCGGACACGGGAGAACTGTAGATAGTCGCTCTTGTTTCCTGCTATCAAGAACTATGCAAATAACTGCACACACATCCCCTTCTTAACCAATCCTTCTGCATCTGCTTTCATGACCTTTTCTCAACTCCCTCACCCCTCCCCTCCCCAAGAAAAAATCCAACACATGACCTCGTATACTGTATATTTCCCATGTCTTGATGTTTTTGTGTGCTTTTCCTTAACTTTAATCTGATTTTTGCATATCTTCTTGTGTAAGGCGCATTGAGTTGCCTTGTGTGTGAAATGCGCGGTATAAATAAAATTGCCTTGCCTTGCCTATCAGCATGGTATCAATTGTAGGTCATTTTTAGCCTCAGCCACAGGGGAAACCTGTCAGGAGTGAGGGGTGACTAGATCTTTGCACCAAAGTTCATGATAAATGGTAAATGGTCTCAACTTATATAGCGCTTTTCCACCTACATTAGGCCCTCAAAGCGCTTTACAGCAAGGATCCACTCACCCATTCATACTCTCATACACCAGTGTACGCAGACACTGGGGGCAATGTGGGTGAAGTGTCTTGCCCAAGGACACAACGACAGTGTGCACTTTCAGGAGGTGGGATAAGGGACTCAGCAGCAGAGATATCCAAACCAGACTGGGAAAACAAATTACAACAAAGATTCAAGATCACACACTCAAAAGTCTCCTTGAAGCTGTGAAGAAAGATCATTGTATAATGATTTTTTGCAACGCGTGTTTAAATGCCGATTAAGCCAGTAGTTCCAGGGTCATCAGACCATATTTCTCCAACACAGCACTGTACGAGCAAAGAGTGCAGTTCTTGTATTTCGTTACCTGGGAAATGATTTAACTATAAAGAATGAGCTTTCTCCCACCTCACTGCTGAGACAGTATGATTTATGCTAATTATGTTAATGCTTTCCAATTAAGACACATCCCTATGGAGACCAGACTTCAAAGGTGTTTCTCTGATGTTCAATGAATTTGAGAATTTAGTGCTCAGGGATTATAGACTATAAATCAAATAGCAGGTGGGTTTTCACAAATGAAATTAGTAAGAATGGTTTAAGGTTGCTAATAAACAAAAGCCCCAAACTTCCAAGTATGAAAGTTAGCTCTGAAATATGATGCCAACAAAACATCAACAATCTACTTGACCTCTACCCTCATGAATATGCTAAACACTGCAAAAACGAGCGCTAAAATGCGGTTAAGGCTAACACTAATTACATGCGAGTCTGCAGTCTCGCGGGGGGAGCTGAACATCTGGATTAAAATCAGTTAATCGTCCGGTCCGCAGCTGGATGAAGACAGGAGCAGAGATGACAGTGTTAGCCTCCTCTCTAAGCAGTTGTTTACATCGGGACGTGCTTCATTAGGCTAATGTGCACCCGCGCTCACAGCCTCACGGGAGTTTGGGGATGCTCAGGAAATGTTCACTGGTGATGCAGTGAGAGAGATTAGGTAAAGTGGATTAGTGTTGAATGAAATAAATATGTTTATGCAGCGAAGCGTGTTGGTTATTATTTGAGGTTAAGATTTGGCAAAGCAAAGTCTAGCATAAATTAGCAAGCAATTAAACAAACCTAAAGATTTATGGTAAAAGCCTGTTGTATGGAACAAGCTGTCAAGCTAAAGAAACTATTGGCAGGGTGCGCCATAATATTGCAATCTCAATAATATCCATATTGCATGAAGCCACAATACATCACAAAGTCAATGAGATCTGATGGATACAGCCTAGAACAACAACACAAGGTCATTTAAAGCAAAACTAAGTAACTCATGCCCCTAGAGGCCATAAGCGCCACTGCAGGTGTCGTAGCTAGTTGTGTTTTTTTTACTCATTAATTGTCCGTGAGACAGAAAATACAAAGGTAGAGAGGGATATTATACATCCAATTACACAATGGAGATCATTTTTTTCACTCTAACTTGGCTGTAAATAATGTTTAAATGGCGCTAGCCCGCAGTTAGCTTTGCCCGTTAGCCTGTTAGCTTCTTCTTTGTGATTCCATTAGTGTGTATTGGTGACTCCGATGCGGAGGTAGTGAAGTTGCAATTGTGGTTTTCTGGCCAGAGACACCAGGGGGATATGAAAGACCCTATCATCTTATCAACACTTGTATTACCCCCAGAGGGACTAGGGAACAGATTTATAAAGGTAAACAAGTTACTAAGTAATGCTTTAAAATGTGCAAAAATTGCTTTTCCTAATTTACTTCCATTTTAGCCTTGTTTTTGTTCCAATTTAGCTTTCACACAATTTGATGAAAAGACAAACTTTTGGGTTGAAAAGATATTGTTATTGCTATTCAAGACTGTACTAGAAAGAGCAGTTCCTCATATTGTGCAGCTCTGGTTCATTCATGCAATTGAATTCACCTTTAAGATTGTATCATACATTTTTGTTTGTGAGCCTCGTGAGCTAAGTCACGACTACTTTGAATCTGCCGTCACACCAAGATGACTCAATGTACAAAAATACAGAACAACCCGACCCGACAATACATTTGAAACTATTGCAAATGGCAGACGCAAGACGCCTTTTGACAGATTACCCAGTTTGGAGAATAGTCAAACCTTGCTCTCTTTGTTTGGGCCTGTCATACTTTCCACTTACTTTTGGAGATCCCTATAACAAGCCCTATATTAAAAACATATTGAATCGGGGCTGACAGCGGCACTGAGCTCTCGCAATGAAGACTCCGTGATCAGATCTTTTTGGAGGAGAGATAGATGAGAGATAAAATCCACTCCGACACACGGGGGGATTTAGGTCTGAGAGTTACTGCAGGGGGGAGATTTTTGGAGAGAACCAGACTAGGCCGAGAGGAATGTGGATTTGTTTGACACAAGACAAGCTGAAAGAAAAAGCGGAGGAAAAGGAGCTGTCATATCATCATCAGGCGCAACATCAACTTTTAAGATTTACTGTCAATGTAGAAAGGAGAGAAGCGGAGTCGATACAAGCACTCACGGTAAAGATGTGGAGTAATTATGTTAGAGTGAGCGGTCTAGATTTGTAGGACATACATTTAAATCAGAATATGAAAACATAATCTTAATAGGCCGACATTATCTGAGCCGTTAAACATCCAGACAGGTTCCATGTTTTCAAATCTCGGCTAATGTAGCATAATCAAAAGCACAGATGCATTTTATCATCTGCAAAAGGTTTTGCTGCTTCAGAGCTGTCGCCAATTTGATTAGTGGTCGGTCCAGGATACTGCAGCTGCAAATCCCCTTGGGCTTAGAAAGGATAGAGCACTGCGTAAAAACAAACTGCTTCTGTTTGTGGCCATTATTATCTACTTTAACCTTATGGTCCTTTCCTCTCTTTGAAATCCTTGTTGTGTGCCTGCCCGAGGCCTATACGGCCAATAACACGCAAACAAACAGAGGAGTTTTTTCTGGTGTCATGCGCCAGTGTGCACAGACCATGGGAATCAATAGGTACCATTTTGGATCGAAACTGCGGCATGTATGTTTTTGACATGGTGGGGACAATGTTATAACATGCACGGTTACAAGCTCAAATAAGTGATTTTCATATAAGCAGGGGTTGGTTATTCTCTCAGACACCTCCGTCACCCTAGTTCTTTCTCTGTTGATGTTACTCCTTTGCAGCAGTGGTTAAGTAACCAATAATTTCAATAATGTAACACACTGTGGGCCAGATAATTCCATCTGGCGCAAGGAGATCGCAACTCAAAACACAACGTCGGACACACGCTATCTTGCATGTGCCTATAAAGTCTGCTTGAATGTAATAAAATAAATTCACTCCAAATGGCTGAATTTCCAGATGCTTAAATTGAAATAGGCTAATACACGTTGAAAGCACAGGCTCAGGGCCTGATTGTATCATCGATTATGATTTATTCGTTTGCAACAGTAGGAGGAATTCTCTTTTCACAAGTCAAGGCGCAGCCCGCCTGCCTCACGGAGAAGTACAAGCGCTGCTTTCCCTGGGGTTGTGTCCCTGGTACAGCGCTCATTGGTCTAACGCCAATAACAACATAAGGACAGTTTAATATAAACGGACACGCAAATGTCGGATTGTAGGAACGCATGGGCTTACTTTGGTACAGTAGATCAGCGCACATATATCTAACACGAAAACAGCTACTTAACAGTTTTCTATAAATAAACGCCACACGCCTTCAAGTGCCACAACACCACACCTAATCTGTGTTTTAAGATAACATGTTCCAGGGAGCTCACATGTGTGCCAGATGTTGTCAGATCGCATGATTCCACTTTGGCAAAGTCCTGAAGAAAAGTCCTATTTCCCACGTGTTTCCTGGTTCACCTGTAGTTCTGATCGTATCCAAAACTGTGTGTCCAGTGGCACCAGAGACAGCATTGGCCTGGTCGCTAAACCGCCACACATTGGACAGTGCTCCACAACGGGTCAAACATGTGCACAATGCCATATCTGTTAGGGAAATACTAAAGGAGTCCGGAGGAGATGTGGATGGAGAGACGGGACACAGTCTGGATGTCTTACATGGAAGAAGTTTATTACCGTATTACAGGCCTGGAGACATTTGAACAGTCAACACAGTGTTCAGAGCATTGATCATTCAGAGTCTGGGGATACTTCCACATGAAGAGAGCTATATAGCCTCGGTTACACGTAGGCACTAACAGTCTACCTCTCGGACAATGTGCCACGTTGACTAGGCCACAAGTCGTGTAGAAGGTCGGCGCCTGAATGTTCCCCTTTCGACAGTACAATATGATAAGATAAGGAATGTGCTATGGCTGAATTAACTCTATAATTCTCCATCAATATCTACAAACTTATGAAGACTCAACAATGTGACAAACTTCATACATGACAGTACGACGTAAACAAAGCGACTAGTGACAAAAAAGTTTAGCAAAAGAAGGCGTGTGTGGCTTGTTAGTGGAAAACTGCTGGTGGGGTGTGCGTCCTGATCTGCTTGTGCCGAAGTAGGTGCCCGTCTGCGCTCATTGTGCCAGGACTGGTTCTGCAAAGTGCGCCCCTATAAAGCACATAAAGTTGCGCCATCGTCTGCGTTTGGAAACACAAGATCGGGCCCTGAATCTGGTACAAGTATTAACCTGTCTAGCAGATTATTCCTAGATGTATATCGGAAATCCCACATTGGCCATAATAAGAAAACTTAAAACACATACATACATTTTCTCAAACTATGATTCATTCAAGCCATCACCAAAGCATTGTTGACTTATGGGATCTTCCAGTCACAATCTCTTTCCTACTGCTCCCATGTCGCCAGAGAGACAGCAACAACAAGGACAAAAAAAAAAAGTCATGTTTTATAGTTGAACAGATTTATGTTGGATAGACTTTAAGTTACTGCTCAATTCTGATGTAGGAGTTTGGAGATGTGTTGATGTTGCAAAATACGCTTCAGCAGTAAATACTCTCTTTGAGCCGCTTCAACCCTTAAACTTTAATCAACAGTACTAGCGCAGTACAAGCGAAAAAGTCCTTGCTTAACATATTTTTAAGCATGGATGAAAAAAACAAACACATTTATAAAACATGCAAAAGAGCAAACTTCACACTAGTATTACGCAAAGCATCAAAGGATTTACAAGTCTTAGCATGAGGTAATTCTGAGATGATTTTTAATGAAGAGATGGCCCCGTTTTTTTGAAGAATATTTGGATGTACGAAAAAGTTGGATCAGCACAATCTCCTAATTACTTTGGCTTTGGGCTGTGGCCTAATTCTTTTGCCAAATGGCCCTGAATTGTGGCACAGTGAATGTAGACAAAATGCTGCAGGAATGAACAAAAATGGACGGAGATAAATTCATAGTGTGCAAGGACGTTCGGGACATTACGCCTGTAACAACACGAGCAAGAGCATGAGATAATTTTAGAACAACTCACTAACAGCACACGTTTTTGCACGTACTTTCGACATCATTGCCATCTTTGCGATTTGCCAATTGCAATCATTAAAACGGGAATTTGTGTAACACCAGCCCAGTTATCCTGGAGTTGATCAGAGCCCGACACCCATCTGATTCATATGACTGCATTCGCCAGTGAGTCTAACAGAGCGGGGCGATGTGGGCCACTTCCTGCTGGCCATTGATCAAGCTCTAAATCCCTCCTGGTTTTTTGGAAGCGTCGAGTTATTAAGCCCAAAGATGAAGCTTGGATACGGCAGCCAGCCAGCGTCCTTGTATAAAACCTAGACAGTGGTCAGTCTGGGAACAAGATTACAAAATAGACCTTAAATTGGATTCCCTCTCCGCATTGACCTTAGACATAAAACAGAATGTGCCCATACAATTTGATTGGAGTGTCCCCGGCCCGCTGAATGAATTATGCATAATGTATTCACAACAGCTGATGCAGACAGGGATGGAGGTCCTTCGAGATGCCGCCCGCTGCATCGCGAACAAGAAGGAGAGAACGTCCAGCCTTCCATTTAGAAAACTTAGAGAGGCTTTGAGATGGGAAATGACTGAGTACACAAAAGATAAAAGTTAAACAAAAAAAGTATGAGAGTGTGAAAACTAAGCAAGGATAATCAAAACTAGCTACCCAATGCACAAGACGATTCCAGAGTGGTCTAGTTCAAAATAAATCCTCTTGATGCAAAATTGGGACCACAGCCACGTAAATTGAACAGTTCAAAACATTGTTATCCTCTCTTTCAAATGGTCGAAAGTCCTTAAAGGAACAGGCCACCGTTGTTACACGCTGAGATATGTTCTTACTTAGCTTAGATGAGTTGATGCGTAGCTGTCTGGTCTTTACGCGTGCGCTCAGTCACGTAAACAGAGCACAGATGGCGTTAGCATCTCCTCTATTAAAGGGGAAACAAAAAGCTTAGAAAATCGACAGTTTTGTGTAGCTATACTTGGATTGTGTACAGGCTCATGTAACCATATTAAAATAGGGAAAACGTGGAAGAGCTCGGTCTAACTTCAGCTCCGTTTGGATCCATAGATGAGAAGAGGAGAGGCTATATGTTAACGCACTGAGCGCATGCGTGAAGACCAGACAGCTACGCATCAACTTGTCTAAGCTAAGGTAAGAACATGTCTCAGTGTAAAAACGGTGGCCTATTCCTTTACAGTTAACAGGAAAAGCTGCAACTGAAACCAAATGAATTGAGAAATCAAAAATGTACGATTAAATAAATGCACATATAATCAATCAGTATGTGTTTTTTACAGGTTGTGCAGATGATGAGAGGATGAGAAAGTCTAATTTCTATATGTTAAAAATGGCAATATAACAGTACTACAAGTAATGTTAGTTTCTTTTAGTCGGTATCTTAAAAGGATTGAAGCACTAATGTGGATCCACATCTAACTCAAAGGAAACACAATGTGGCTGATTTGTCAGCATCCCGTTAACTAAAATGGCAGCTTCGATTCAGTTTTTGTCTATGACAGGTGAGGCCGTTCTATACAAGAATAAGAAATTAGATTCTAAAATAGCAGTTGTTGCATGAAGCATCATAGTTATAATGTCTGCACTTTGAATCAATTATAGTCAACAGTCTTTCTACTCTTTCATGATCCCAGACATTTTACCTGACGAACAGGACATGACAAGACCCCTGTATCAGAGACAAATGACTGGTCCCCAAGGCCCGTGCGGAGCAGGGGGCTGTTCATGGTTCAACAGAGCGAGACGAGACTGTCCAGCTTTTGATTTAACTGACACTGTTTTATTCTCTGAAACTGTTTGTGTTTCAGATGAGAGTGGCGAGGCGCACTGGCAATCAAAACTTAGTCAAAGCACTATCACCAGGGGCAAAATTCAAATTCACCCCTAAACTTTTCTGCGTGATAATCAAAACTGAATCAGTCTTTTAATCATTTTCAGACCAAATGTAAACTATATTTGTGTCTCAGGGACAAAACCAACAAATAAATGTCCAATAAGCAAATAATAGGTGTTCAGGCTGTTCAGGCAAACATTAGAACGCATTAATTTGACATATGTGCTTCCGAGCAAAATCCAGAGGTCCCATGGGCACTTCACTGCCATCGCTCCTGACAGATTGCCCCAAGGATGCACCGGACAAATTTCCCCTTGAGGACAACATAATAACTTATTTCTCAACAATGCCATCAAGTTTGAAATGTCCTTGATGTGTGCCACTTCACCGCAGCTGAATAGACACTAAACATAATGCTTTCAAGAGAGAGCAGCCAAATCGTCTTCAGCCAAACAACGCAATTAGCTGCCTCTGAGTATTTCCCTGGAGTTTTCCTTGTTTTTTCCCCCCTTTCTTTACACTTCCCAAGTGACAGTCTGTACCGTGAACTTTGACTCCAGTCTGAACCGTTACAAGTAGCTGCCAAAACCCATGCATCAACATCTGGCTTCGTTCTTTTATCACCGTCCCGCGCTCCACAAACAGCCTAATACGAGAGTGTGAAAATGAGCCAAGAGCCCAGTGGCAGCTCTGTTTGCGTTCGGAGGCTTGTAAAACGCAGCTGGTTTGATGAAAATGTGAGCTCCAGCAAATGAAGGAGGGTTGGGAGACAACAGGGAGACGGGGCTGAAGGACAGAGTAAAAAACAAGGCAAAGTCAGACTGAACAGTGGTCAACTGTGAGGCCAATGAAGAAACATGAAACAAGTCTACGTACGACATCAATTATTCCTGAAATACTGGATGTTAGTATGAATATACTCATTTGCATATTAGTATTTTATACCCATCAGTGTCTTGGTGGAGCTTTGCATTTCAGTTGTATAGTGCAAATTAATGAACACCTTTGAAACTGAAGCTGATGTAGCAATAGGTTATAATGCTATATCTTAAATAAAATCATAATATATAGTAGACACAGCTCTATGAAGCACATTGATCCAGGTAAGGGCCAGCTTATTTTTAAGCTCTGTCCACAGAATGTATTTGCTAACTTCCTATCTAGTTTCAAAACTTGGCCAGTGGGATGAATAAAGTTGTTTTGATTGATTGATTTTGATTGACTACTTCCTGTCCACATTTGTACATAAATCAAAAATAAAACAATTTATCAAAGATGGAAGAATAATTAAATAAACATCAAGCCGACTGTGTTTTGAATAGCAGTTCAGATGGTGGTATGTTACCATTTGTTAGCGTTAATGTTAGCCTTTAGCTTCAGTGCTAAAACTCTTACAGTTCTAAACACAGAAGTCTCCTCCAGTGAAGTATTTACATCCAGAGTAAAGTTTTTAATTTGTGGTTAGTATTTATCAAACAGCTGCCTGTTTTCTTTCACATACTGTTTAAAATGCAGCATACGGCTAACTCTCCATAGGAATAAAAAACACTGACAGGAAAAGGCTGTAATCATATGCACATGCACACTCCAACAACAAAAAAGGTTATTTGTTATTACAATAAAGTCGATCATATATATTGTATTAAATGTAGAAAGAAAAAACATTAATGCAACAGCAAAATCATTTCAACCAACCAATAATTTGCTGTGGTGTGACCAATAATATGTCTTCAGAGGTAAAACAAAATATTCATGTTTTCGGGGGGCTGTGGTTAGCGTTTATCCTTTTTCACTCGCCTGCATTTAGTGACACTATTTGCACAGCTTTAGCCATAAACATGCAGAAAAGGCCTGACAATGGGCTGTATAATGCAAGTCTGCATTGAGGAATTGAAATTACTGCTCTCAATTTCCCCAGACTAGCACATGCACAGCAATAGCATTGGTGTAAGCTGGTCATTTGTATTAGTGCTGGATAGACAACAATATAGCGACACAGAAGGCTAAAGGACTTAAAACACGGGGGCGACGCTGAGCTCATATAAGATTGCACATTGTCCAAAGTCACCCCCTGCTACCAATTACTCAGCCCCTCTGGGTCTGTGCTTGTGCAACAGCAGTCCAGAAAATAATGATATTATTACCCACGAAGTCCGAACCAGCAACAACCAAACCGACGTCTGAATAAAACACAAAATTGGAGGCAAGAAAAGCCCACAGGATATCACCGGATTTGTGCACATTTAAAATTACAGCCCCAGAGGCACTTTTTGTGTAGTTTTCATGGGTTGAGGGAAAAGGTTTTAATATGGCGTGTGATAGCGAGCGCAGCTTCATGCGGAATACAGGTGTGAAATCAAAGTAAGAAGTGATTACTGTCAAAGTGAGTGGGAGAAAAATCTCTGAAGGTATTAATAGGAGCATGGTTATATTACTAACATAGGTAGCACTTACAGCAGATGATGCAGAATGATATTTGAAATATGCTTATGGTCTGGCAAAGACCATATTAATATTGTGGGAAACTGACACAAAAGCATCTTAAAATCAGATGTCTAATGTAATAATAAACATAACAGCAAGACTAAAAGCAAAACTGGAAAAGTTTCTTTTTTCCTTTTTGTCAACAGTGCTGAGGTGGTACTCAGGGTCATCTGCATTATTTTAAAAGAGATAATTCCATGTATGTTTTAGCATTTAATTTAGGTTTAGTGTTTTATAGGTTTAGCGGGGGTAAACACTAAATTCAGACCAAATGTTTAGACCCTTTATAGATTTTATGATTTGATCTTGATCTAGGCCCCGGGGTTTAAGCCACTGAATCGACTGTAGCTGTTTTTAAGGATATATTTGTTTTCACTGATGGAGTGTAATGTGATGGAAGCTTACAGAGCTTATGCGCTTTTCACATGACAAAAGAGCTTTGATTTTATTTTACTGATAAGTTTGACTTTCATTGTACAGAACTTTATTGCTCTCAGAATAGAGAAATCCACTGTGAAGCAGGTGCTATACAAACAAAATTTGATTGATCCCAGATCTCCTGACCATATGTGAGAGTAGGAACCTTAAATCGAGAACCTTGCTCCGCTCCCTCTTCACAACAGTCCGATACAGTGACCGCATCACTCCCGCACAGATCCCTCTGTCGATCTCATGCTCCGTCCATCCCTCCCTGAGAACAAGGCCCAGAGATACTTAAACTCCTTTGGAGGTAAGGACTCTCCACCGACTTGAAGAGGGCAAGCCACCTTTTTCCACTGGAGAACCATGGCCGTGGATTTGGGTGCTGATTAACATGAAAGACCTTGTTCCTAAATCAAGGATATGCAGGTGTGTTTGTGGGACTGAGGAACGAGTGAGGACTAACAGTTTAAACTCGACAAACTGCACCTGTAATTTTAAATCAATCCATTTTTAAGAAAAGGATATCATTTTAGTTTGTCGATGCCAGAAACACAGTGTTAAAGCATACAATTGCAAATCTATGGCAAAATCCTATTGTTTATTTGTGCTCAACACATGCTTTAGTGTAGCAGGAGTTCAGCTGTTGCTCCCACATCATTAAAAACAGCATCCGCCTTCAAGTCCATGTGTTGCTGCTATTGCTCACCATTGAGCATAGGACATAATGTTCCAAATACATCGATTGTCTCTCCTTGTTTTTCTGTCTGTGCAGGTAAAGGCGAGCCCTGAATTAGTCATCTCTATAGAAAAACCCGTGCGCAAAGGCTGGGTGAGCGAGGCCAGGATAATTGCAGGTTTTTTCGTGTGGAGGCGGTGTAGCTTTTATCAAAAACATGATGGAGGTAATAACGGGATAATTGTGTCGATGGAGGCGGGACCTGGAGTGACCCACGGGAACCAGGGGACAACGGGATGAGGATGTGACATGTGATCGCTGATTGAAACAGCTGATTGAAAATGGCTAAAGGGAAATGCGTGGTGGTATATCCATCCATCCATCCATTTTCTTCCGCTTTATCCGGGGCCGGGTCGCGGGGGCAGCAGTCTCAGCAGAGATGCCCAAACTTCCCGATCCACACACACCTCCTCCAGCTGTTCTGGGGGGACCCCGAGGCGACACCAGGCCAGCTCGGAGACATAGTCCCACCACCGTGTCCTGGGTCTTCCACGAGGCCTTGTCCCACTAGGACATGCCTGGAACACCTCCCGCGGGAGGCGACCAGGAGGCATCCGGAACAGATGCCCGAGCCACCTCAGCTGGCTCCTTTCGACGTGAAGGAGCAGCGACTCTACTCTGAGCTCCTCCCGGGTAGCTGAGCTCCTCACCCGATCTCGGAGGGTGCGCCCAGCCACCCTGCGAAGGAAACTCATTTCGGCCGCTTGTATTCGCGATCTTGTCCTTTCGGTCATTACCCAAATCTCATGACCATAGGTGAGGGTGGGAACGTAGATCGATCGGTAAATCGAGAGCTTTGCCCTCCGACTCAGCTCCCTCTTCACCACGACAGACCGATACAGCGACCGCATCACTGCTGACGCCGCACCGATCCGTCTGTCAATCTCACGCTCCATCCGTCCCTCACTCGTGAACAAGATCCCGAGATACTTGAACTCCTCCACTTGAGGCAAGGACTCCCCACCGACCTGAAGAGGGGAAGCCACCTTTTTCCGGTGGAGAACCATGGCCTCGGATTTGGAGGTGCTGATTCTCATCCCGGCCGCTACACACTCGGCTGCAAACCGCCCCAGTGCGTGCTGAAGGTCCTGGTTCGTTGAAGCCATCAGAACAACATCGTCCGCAAACAGCAGAGATGAGACTCTGAGGCTCCCAAACCGGACACCCTCCGGCCCCTGGCTGCGCCTAGAAATTCTGTCCATAAAAGTAATGAACAGAACCGGTGACAAAGGGCAGCCCTGGCGGAGACCAACACGCACCGGGAACAGGTCTGACTTACTGCCGGCTATGCGAACCAAGCTCCTGCTGCGGTCATACAGGGAACGGACAGCCCTTAACAGAGGGCCCCGGACCCCATACTCCCGGAGCACCCCCCACAGGGCACCACGAGGGACACGGTCGAACGCCTTCTCCAGGTCCACAAAACACATGTGGACTGGTTGGGCGAACTCCCATGAACCCTCAAGCACCCGACGGAGGGTATAGAGTTGGTCCAGTGTGCCACGACCAGGACGAAAACCGCATTGTTCCTCCTGGATCCGAGGTTCAACTATCGGCCGGATCCTCCTCTCCAGCACCCTGGAGTAGACCTTACCGGGGAGGCTAAGGAGGGTGATTCCTCTGTAATTGGAACACACCCTCCGATCCCCCTTCTTAAAGAGAGGGACCACCACCCCGGTCTGCCAATCCAGGGGCACTGTCCCCGACCGCCACGCGATGTTGCAGAGACGTGTCAGCCAAGACAGTCCTACAACATCCAGAGACTTAAGGTACTCAGGGCGAATCTCATCCACCCCCGGAGCCTTGCCACCGAGGAGCTTTCTCACCACCTCGGTGACTTCAGCCCCGGTGATGGGCGAGCCCACCTCCGAGCCCCCAGCCTCTGCTTCCTCATTGGAAGACGTGACGACGGGATTGAGGAGGTCCTCGAAGTACTCCTTCCACCGCCCGACGACATCCCCAGTCGAGGTCAGCAGCCCCCCACCCGCACTGTAAACAGTGTTGGTGAAGCACTGCTTCCCCCTCCTGAGGCGCCGGATGGTTTGCCAGAATCTCTTCGAGGCCGACCGATAGTCTTCCTCCATGGCCTCCCCGAACTCCTCCCAGACACGAGTTTTTGCCTCTGCGACCGCCCAAGCTGCAGCACGCTTGGCCTGCCGGTACCTCTCAGCTGCCTCAGGAGTCCCACAAGCCAACAAGGCCAGGTAGGACTCCTTCTTCAGCTTGACGGCATCCCTTACTTCCGGGCGCCACCACCGGGTTCGGGGATTGCCGCCGCGACAGGCACCAGAGACCTTACGGCCACAACTACGAGCAGCCGCATCGACAATGGAGGAGGAGAACAGAGTCCACTCTGACTCCATGTCCCCCGCCTCCCCCGGAATCTGGGTGAAGCTCTTCCGGAGGTGGGAGTTGAAGACCCCACTGACAGAGGGATCCGCCAGACGTTCCCAGCAGACCCTCACAACACGCTTGGGCCTGCCAGGTCTGACCGGCTTCCTCCCCTGCCAGCGGATCCAGCTCACCACCAGGTGGTGATCGGTTGACAGCTCAGCCCCTCTCTTCACCCGAGTGTCCGAGACACGCGGCCGGAGATCAGATGACACAACTACTAAGTCGATCATCGACCTCCTGCCTAGGGTGTCCTGGTGCCACGTGCACTTATGGACACCCTTGTGCTCGAACATGGTGTTCGTTATGGACAAACCATGACTAGCACAGAAGTCCAATAACAGAACACCACTCGGGTTCAGATCGGGGAGGCCGTTCCTCCCAATCACTCCCTCCCAGGTCTCACTGTCGTTACCCACGTGGGCGTTGAAGTCCCCCAGCAGAACAGTGGAGTCCCCAGTCGGAGCACTATCTAGTACCCCTCCCAGGGACTCCAAGAAGGCCGGGTACTCTGCACCGATGTTGGGCCCGTAGGCCGAGACAACGGTGAGAGACCTGTCCCCGACCCGAAGGCGTAGGGACGCGACCCTCTCGTCCACCGGGGTGAACTCCAACACGTGACGGCTGAGCTGGGGGGATATGAGCAAACCCACCCCAGCCCGCCGCCTCTCCCCGCGGGCAACTCCAGAAAAATGGAGAGTCCAGCCTCTCTCCAGGAGTTGGGATCCGGAACCCAAGCTGTGTGTGGAGGTGAGCCCGACTATATCTAGCCGGTATCTCTCAACCTCCCGCACAAGCTCAGGCTCCTTCCCCCCCAGCGAGGTGACGTTCCATGTCCCGAACGCCAGAAGCTGCGCATGTGGACCAGGTCGTCGAGGCACCCGGCCTCGACTGCCACCCAGTCCTCTCTGCACCCGACCCCTACGGATCCCTCTGCGGGTGGTGAGTCCACAGGAGGGCGGGCCCACGCCGTCTCTTCGGGCTGTACCCGGCCGGGCCCCGTGGGCAAAGGCCCGGCCACCAGGCGCTCGAGTTCGAGCCCCAACCCCAGGCCTGGCTCCAGGGTGGGGCCCCGGCTGCGCCATGCCGGGCGGCGTCACGGTCCTTGTTCTTTCATTGTCCATAGGAGTCTTGTGGTGGTATAGTCATGTAATAACCGGCAGTGTTTCCCATACAGTATTTAGAGGCTCAGGTGGCAGAGTGGCTATTGAAAAGGGAGCTGATACTTTGGGATACATTATTTCAGAAAACTGGCTCATTAGCTCATTATTTATACGGTTTCACAATATATCGTTGGGTTATTGTCAGTACAATATGAGGTGATTTGATACTTTCCACCTGAATTCCTCCTGTATTAGCAGCACTAACAACTGAGATACAAGGTTGGGTAAAAATCATCCATGCTTATCCCCTTTATTTAAATGCAGTGAAATTTTTTGCCACAAATTGCACCCTGTTTTCAAAATAGAAATGAGCCTGCGATTGCACTGGTTTCTTGTGTTTGTTCATCAGTGGAAAATGGCAGAAAATACAGAGAAAAACATGTTTTGCATGAGCAAGCACGAGCTGCATTTTTATTTTGATCTTTTTACTTTCACTCTGGGGACAGTTTTGCTACCTGGTGACTACAAGTGCAATTAAAACTAGTACAACGATAAGCCTTTCTGGACAGTTTTACATATGCAAAATCCTGTTCTTTTATGTTTTTCAGGGAAGATTATACTACCTTGTAATCACTGTTTTATTGCGATTTTTCCCACTCTGCTTCTTTTTTTCGAATCTATTGCAATCAATTAAACACCTCTAAATTGTTAACGCGGGACAGAATTCGAGTCCCTGCTTCACTTCTATTTTGGGGGTATGAAATGTGCTGCCCTGAGCTTTATCCCTCATGTTTTGTGGATGAGAGAGGAGCCACACACAGAAGAGGACGAGACAAATGAACCCTCTGCTTCATCAGCCCCTCCACCTGAATCTCCCGAGTCCTGCTGCGCCGAGATAATCCACTGCAGCCTCCTCTCTCTCTCTCTCTCCCTCCTCAGACTAAGAGGATTTCTCAGAGGAAAGTGTCCAGGGCAGAGTGGAGTGATGTTGGAGCTGATGCAGGCGGGGGAGGCTGCAGAAGTGATCATCAGTTACGGGCAGAAAGTTTTGGGGCAGGTGAGAAAGAAAAGTCAAGTTAAGAGCGCTTTAACATGATAAAAGGAGAGGCAGTAAAAGCGCTTGTCTCACAGATCAGTGTATGTCTGTACAGCATGAGTGAATTTGTGAAACTCAATTAGCAATGAATAAGTCACTGATCCTTTTTGAGGTCCTATATGATATTTGCAATTTAAAACCCGCCAAGTCAATGTATCTTCGATTCCCACCTGGACGGGGCCTTTCCGTGTGGAGTTTGCATGTTCTCCCCGTGTCTGCATAGGTTAGTGGTAGGTTATAAAAAACATGTGCAATAGGTGAATCCTCCAGCCAGGTGTTTCTGACCACCAGCCTGGCCCCACATCATGGAGATGGGTCCCCGAGCGCCGGCCCATGCTGGCAGCTCACTGCTCCTACAGGTCGCCCCATGCGACACTGAGGATGGGTCAAATGCAGAGAACTAATTTCTCTACAGAGATTTCTCTACAGAGATTAATGCAGTATATAGCTTAACTTATCGTCCGATACAACAGTCGCCTAAGAAAAATTAAATAAGATCAATAAAGTCAGATTTTGTCATTTTGTCATGTTACAGATCAATTATCAGTTATATCTATTGATAAACTAATGGATATATATTTAACAAGGCTCATTAGATGTTTCTACACTTTATATCCTGGGGTATATGTAATAGGCTTTAGGTTACATTAATATAAACAACTCACATAAAGTGATCCGATCATTGCAACTATAAATATACAAACACTTGGCCACTACAGCAGTGGTTATTATATTTTATCAGGCTACTTAAGGTATTAGTATCATAGTTTCTGCCCCAGCCTTGATTAGTTGACGCTAACATTAGCATGCTTCTGCTAGCTTTAGCATACTGTTGCTAGCTGCGGCATTTTGCACGGCGATCCAAAATACATTTGCAGAGGCTAAAACTAACTCAGCGATTGAATTCTTCAAAATGACCTACAGCATGCCCATATTCGCTTATATTTAGTTGGTGAAAGTTGTGTTTTTAAAGCGGTGAGACGTGAGAGCCAAAAGTGGTGTGGGTTCAGAATCGGATATTTGTATCCAATGCCGTTATCGTATTTTATCCAGTATCGGTGCATCCCTACCAAATATATTGGCTCAATCCCTTTGAGAGAGGTAGTAGCTGATATGGCCGATCAGATTCCAGAGGTGGCCTGTGGTGGTGGCCACCCGCTGGAAACACCAATGCACTCGACATTCATCCCTGGTCAGTCACATGTTATTACTCAACAATAATAATTAAGACACAAAATGACACAGAGGCAGGGAAACGCATGGCCTGACCCTTCATTGATGAATGCTGTCCGTGTAATCATTTGTCCAGCTAATGGGGAGGACGCCCTTCTCGATTCACTGATGGGTACAAAATGACTTCAGGGAGGGTGCCACGGCTCAGGGCAGTGACTAATCTGAAACACAGCCGAGGGAGGGGGCAGGAGGTGAGAGGAGGGAGACCCGGGGGAACGTGTCAGGTGATCACACAAGAGACTGGTCAAGAGGTACTCGTTTGAGGGAGGTACCGGAGGAAAAGGTTTTGTTTTGGATCGAAAGCAAGCAGCCAAAGCCATACTTCAAAACATAATGCAATTTCCTCATTATGGGTATTTTCATAAGAGAAAAAATAATACAATGTATAGCTTTGTTGCAGAAATAATTGGTGTTAAACACAATCTTCCTCACTGCTGCGTGTATATGCACAGGGCTATTTGTTAAGAATCCTCTATACAGTTAGAGTGCTCTGAATCTGTACAAAGAGCATTACTCTCAAAGGTACCAGTCGAATATCGATCAGGCATCTTGTTAACCATACCCAACGAACCATAGACCTTTCCGCGAGGGATGCCATTAAGAAGCTGCAACCGCAAATTGGTGACTTGAGGTGTATTTTTTTCACCATTCACAGTTAAAAAGGTGCGACCTAAAAGAAGCTGATGCTGTACATGCTAGAGGGACATATGTGTGGCCTGGGAACACATCGGGATCGCACCCGAAGAGCTGGTAGCAGCAGTGTGCATGGATCGGGGAGTCAGGGCATCTCTCACACATATTTCAGCCCCCGATGAAACGGGAGGAGATGGATGGATGGATGAATGGAGGGAGATTTCATAAGCCCTTTAGAAATCACCATATTCAGTTGACAGTCATTGCATATCTAAAGTCTTCCGTCAACCAGCAGGCTTAATTTATTTGGCAAGGCTTTAAAAGTACAAGATGCCACGAGGGAAGTTCAAATACTCACAAATAATGCTGTCTGGATGGGAAAAAATAAGACGAAGCCGTTCATTATGCAGAGGGAAGAAAAGCGTTGGCAAAGAGACGGAGAGAGAGGGAGAGGGCGGCAGATTATAGACATTTTACACCGAGCTCCAGCAACACAATCGGAGCGGCTTTGAAGAGGGGAGAGATGTGCAAAGCTTTTCAAATGTTTGCTTTGCACTGCTGAGCTGCAGTGCGTGCGTGCACGTGTTTACCAAGTCATGTCAGCGCTGTTCAGACAGTCACTTTCTGGGACCTGTCTTCCTTATCAATAACCTTCGAAGGGGTTTGGAATAAATTGAGTCCAATCATTTAGGATTAGGGCGGCAGTTCCTTTAATGTAATAGATTTTTTTTTCTTGGGAAAGCTTGAGGCTAGGTTTGGTAACCTGGCAAAATCCACACTGATATTACAGTACAAATAACATTAGCAGTAATATCACACTGGAAGGGCTCCTGTTTAAATTGTTCGTGAGGAGGACGGACAATAGAACCAGAGAAATCACAAAAATGTCTTTATCTGAGCCTGTTCCATGCAATTGTGCACATTTGTTGGACCAGTGAGCGTTCTATCCCCATAGAAATTAATAGGGAAGCCCGGCGCAATACTAACACATGGGGAGGTATGATTTGTCCTTTTCATGGCATTTATCCTGACAAAAAGCAGAAACTGAATTTGAGTTAGCCTTTAGCTCAGATGACACAAGGTTTGCACAGTCATTAGGGAATTTCTAACTGGGCTTTGACCTCACTAAATGTGGCTGAAAACATCTGGATCGTTCATATTTTGCGATGTTTGGTGGCTAATGGTAATGGCTATAGGGAAAATATATTGAACAGGCTAACGGACACTGAAAAGTCGGACTAGCCGACTTGCTGACTGTCTGCACACGTTAGAATCAAACGCCGCTTCTCCTTTTTATTTCTAGTGAAGCCTAGGTGTTAATTCAACCTGGGAGACTAATTTCAGCATCACCTACCTCCAGCCAATGATCACTTCCAAGAGGGCCACACCTCCACCTGAGCCCATCAGCGTAAGAGCTGCACCTCCGTAGCAGCAAGTCATCGCCCTCGGTCCCACTTTGAAGCCCCAGCAATCATGGCTTGTTCGCTTCCCAGCTGCGCTGCGACCCACCTCCACCCCACCTCCGCCTCTTCCGTCCACGGCTTCTACCTGCTGCATCTTCACGGGTCTTCCATACCACCACCAGTGTCCAGGCTCCGGGGGAAGACATCCCTATATCCAAGCTGTTCATCCATACTGACTTTCATATATCAATGTCTACCGCCGGGGTCTGATCGCCAAAACTAATATACATGTCAATAAATCTTCCTAATGGCTGCTTTTGTCTGTTTAAGTCTATCCAGGTTGAATTCATCCAAATCTTATAAACATAACAGCAAAGCACCAAAGTAAAATGTCAAAAAAATTCTTACAGCATACATCCCTAGCGGAGTTGTTAATCAGCATCAATAATACTAGCATGACGTAACTGGTCTGAACCACCAGTCTATTTCAGCCCAAACCTCACAGCCCAAGTATTCAGAGATGGATTTTCATGAGTAATTTACATATCACGATAATTCAGCTCCAGCACAAGCTTATACTGTAGTTTTGGGGCCCTGGTAAATCACACGCTTGTTAAACGTTTGCATAAAGCACGAATAATTCACTTGAGCTCCAAATTGTACTAAAACGAAATAGGGCAAAATGAGAAGTGATGCTGCTGCTGACTAGAGTGCAAACAATGTTGACACTTTTAGGGCTATGTCAGTGTTAGAAGAGATACATGCACGTCTCCTCCAGTGCCCCAGAATATTTGTACGGAAGAATCTAATGCAAGACAACACTGCCAAAGCAATGGGAAGACAAACAAATGTAATCTTTTGTAAGCCTGCTGTTGTCATTATGGCCGCACAAATACATCTCAAAAAGAATGTTATGAAGCAATAACATTAACTCACAATAACGTTGGCAGCAAATTGGAGCTTTAAATGAAATGTGTTCTGGTTTAAAGGCCTGTCTTTGTCATAATGAGCCAATTTCCATCCTCTAATTTAGTTTCTGTTGAATGAGTTCGACAAGTCTTTTTCCTTTTGTAATTCGATTGAACTTCCTGTGTCAAAATTAGAATTGCAACAGTTTTTGAATGACATCTGATTGTTTTTCTAGTGTTGTGCAGCCCTATATCGAGTGACATTCATTTACTATTAAAGCTTTTAGTGAAAAATGAACTTTTTGCATAATAACAACGCTCCTCTTTGACAGCTGCGAAAGATCGGCGCGGATGTGGGAGGTCGTGGGGTTGAAGTCGGCAATGATGACCTTTGGCAAACGGCCCGTTGTAAATATGAATGCCCGTCTATGTCTGGACTAATGCATTTTAATCATTCACTGCATTTCGAAGAAGCGTCTGCACAACTCAAAACATCAGGAGTTCAAACAAATGTCAGTGTCGACGGTGAGCGAATACTAATCAGCAGAGTCGTGCTCTACTGTAAACAGCGACACATGAGAGGGGGGAACGTGTGGAGGGGGATGATTGAAAGAAACAACTAAGAAAAACGAGGAAAAAAACTATGAAGAAATTAATAAAAAAATAAAATAAAAAAAACATACAGAATTTCAAGTAATGCAATATTTCATTTCTTACTGAATGAAAATAGAAAGTTGTGCTTCTAAAATGTCTAAACTGATTTTCAATCTGGTGTTTAGTGAAATATTTTGAAATGTTTAGTTCTCAGTGCTGCACTTTCAGACGTCTGGATCATTTTAGCCCAGCATTATTCAGATTAGAGATGCACCGATACAGCTTTTTTGCTACCGATACCAACACTGGGGTTTGAGTATCTGCCGATATCCGATATTTACCTAGTGACTTTATTGAAAATGACTTTCTCTGAAAAATTGTATTGACTCTTTTCTCTATATTAAGATTAGAGGTGGGCATAGATTTTTTTTTTTAATCTAGATTAATCTGGATTCATTTTGAAATTAATCTAGATTAATCTAGATTAAAATGGCTCGCTTGAATTCTGCCGAAGCCATTCAGAATATGTGTGCTCCCCAAATAATGACTAAAAGTAAGTCTTTGAGAATGAGTTTCTCAAGTCAGGCGGTGTGTTAGACCAGGGGCTCATCTCCTGTTTCCAAAATGCATCACAAACTGCTAGAGAACGTTCTACTATGATAATTGGTGATGAAAATAATTCATGTTCAAGAAGATGCACTTGTGTTTACTCACTGTTTATTCAGTTAAACATTAATTTTGAACTGTAGGCCGACGTTAGAGGTCCTAATGAACTGTTTACAGTCAGTAGCTTTGTGCCAATCAATTTTCTGGTGACAAACTAAATCTCCTCTTCTGTAACTATGACCTGCTACAGAAAAAAGATCAGGTGTAACAGGCCAGAGTATACCCCCATCTGGACTATAAAATGGCCTAGGTATAAAATGGCCTAGGCCATTTTATACCCGGGGTATGAAATGGCCTATGCCCATTTAACCCCCGGTGTAGTCCAGATGGGGGTATACTCTGGCCTGTTACACCGGCTCGCACTGACACGTGTGCGCGTTCACGCCACTGTGTGCGCGTTTGCGGAACATAGACTCCACTCGAATCGGGTATTTGTGCGAGGCTCTGTTCAGTATGAAGGCGTTACGTTTCGCTTTTTACAGCGGGTCAGCGGCAGCAGCTCGGGGGGTGTCGTTCCCGTGCACACCTGTCTCACCGCGCACGTAACAGCGAGGCTGCGCGTGAGATGCATTCATGGACCGTAAGAAGTGCGGGAAAGGCGAGTTTTTCACAAATGCGCGGAAAAAACGGACAATTAATTTGCAGACTGATACACTTTGCTTGCGCCAGAGGCCTCAAGCCGGAATACTTTAAGCCCTGCATAAAATATCACGGTGAAAGTCATCATAGCTTGCAGTATAGACCCAGCTCCCAACCCAGCTTTGAAAATAGATTAACGGCGATATTTTTTTTATCGCGCGATAAGAGTCTCGCGTTAACGCAGCACGTTAACGCCGTTAACGGCCCACCACTAATTAAGATCAAGTCATATTTTATTGTCATGATATTACAGATCAATTAACAGTAATATATATTGATAACCTCTTGGATAAAATTTGACAAGGATCACTGGACTTTTCTACACTAAATATCTTGGGCATATGACAGGCTTTAGGTTACATTAATATAAACAACTCACTGACACAGCCTTGATTAGTTTTTGTTTGCATTAGCGTTAGCTCCCACTAGCTTTAGCATGCTGATGCTAACCACGGACTTTTGCACGGCAATCAAAATACATTTGCGGAACTTAAAACTACTCGAATTCTCCTTGTTCTCCCCTTTAAAATGATATAAAGCATGCCAATATTCACTTTGATTTAGGCTGTAACTTGGCTGTAAATAGTGTTTAAAGTGGCGCTAGCCCGCAGTTAGCTTTGCCCGTTAGCATGCTAGCTTCTTCTTTGTGATTCAATTAGTGTGTATTGGTTGCTCCGGTCCGGTGGCAGTCAAGTTGCAATTGTGATTTTCTGACCAGAGGCACCAGGGGGAGATGAAAGACCCCCCAGTCGTCCCATTAACAATTGTATTACCCCCAGAGGAACTACGAAAAGGATTAATTAAGGTTAACAAGTTACTTAATACTGCTTTATCAATCAATTAATCAATCAATCAATCAATCAATCAATCAATCAATCAATCAAACTTTATTTGTATAGCACTTTTCATACATTCACCATGCAGCGCAAAGTGCTTCACAACAAAACAATTTGAAACAAAACAACAACCCCCCCCCAATTGGCCAACAAATATATTAAAATTAAGTTTCAAAGCTTTTACAGGCAGTCCTGAAGATGTGGATTATTAAAAGTGAATAACTAAAAAACATTGTTAGAATGTTTTTAAGGCGTTGAGAGCCAAAACTGGTATCGGTTCAGTATCGGATATTTGTAGCCGATACCCAATCATATTTTTTCCAGTATCAGCTCCGGCATCCCTAGTTCAGATGGAAGCTGGATTAGTTGTTTACACACTATGACTGGGATAACATGCTTATATATAGAAGGTGTGTCCCTAAATGTATCGTTTGTGTCCACACCGCAATGCTTAATCTCTCAAGATGTCCGATCGGTAAATTATGAAAGTGTCTGCAGGGTATCGGTGTCCTCGTATCTCCAATAGTATAGTAGCATTTTCACAGTGTCGCTCGGCTGCTGACATTTCCACTTCTCACGTCCTCACCGACACCCAGGGAGCTGTGGTTCACACTTAACCTGTGACAAGTGTTAAATTAAACAAGCCCAGAGCTTTGTGGGGGTGGGGGGGGTTCTGACTCTATATGCTTATTTATTCATATGGGTGAGGAGAAATACTGTATATTCAAAAACAAAAATAAAGCTATATCTCTAATATGACTCATCAAGTTTATGTGAAAAGTGGAAAGCATAGAGAGCTACTAGTAGATAACTGTCGTAAGGGGTCAAATATTCTTAAGTATCAATATGGTGGACCATCAAAACGTTAAGTGGTCACAGTTTAGTCAAACTGAAGCTTGCGCCTATCTCTGGTCAAGCCGATATTCAGCTGGACAGTGTCAGTGATAATACATTTGTTTTTTTGTCTTCTTAGAATTGTCAACCGCCTACACTTGAAATTGAATCACGAGGTCCCAACAGCTCCCACCGCTAAACTCTGCACTTCTCCACAAACATCCCTCGTATCGGCTGAATCGAATCTAGCTGTGCCTTTGATAGACCCTTCAAAACCCGGGCCGTTCTTTTCCAAACACACACCTCTGCTGCTGCCGCTCAAGTCCCCGTCTCATTCCCATCCTCTCGCTCCTCGTTTCCATGGACGCAGTTTCCTCGTCCGCTGCCATGACGACGCGGTTCTCTGCGGTCGTCCCTGACAACGACGCGGACAGCTCCTCGGAGGACGGAGGACGGACGCTCGGGGCTGGACAGTAACTCTATGGCTCATTTGCTCTGCCACAATTCAAGTCACTGTGTATAAACCGTGTGGAGGCAACGGGAAGGCAGTGCAGTTTCAAGTGACAGTCGAAGAAAGTCCTTCATCGTTACTGTCATTGTGCTGCTCTTTATATCTATATAAAATAAAACATGTCAACCTAATAGATTTTATTTAGTAGCATTAGCTTCAAGTTCTAGACCAATCACCCATTTCCAGTAGAACGAATTCAATCTAAAGTTGCCTTCATCTTGTACACGCATCCATCTATTTTGCATTGTACATGTGCAAATTTGTCGTGGGCGCCGATCCATTTAAAACTCCGATATACACGAGCACAAAATGCAGCAACAGTGTGAGTAATCTACTTGAAAGAAAACTAACCGACTGATTGTGTGGTTCGTAATTCACTGTCTAACGCAATAGAGATCAATTCCTCCGAGGAAATTCAATCATGAAATAAAACGCTGGCTCATTTTTCAAGTTCAAGCCTCCATAGAAAATGTTACAGCGTACCGGCCGAGTAGACGCTGGCGAAAGCTTTCTCTAGAAAACAGGTAAACTGGAGCATGACTAAGTCTTATTATCCATCCGACCCATTCGAGACGCCATGTTGTGTAATGGCTAGGCAGGTATCCATGGTAACCAAATTAACAAGCGAAGGCCGCCCATTTTCATTAGACTAACTATAAGACACCACAATGACGCCTGTTGCACACAGTATTGAACTCAGCAACATGGGCTGCAATAATTACTCAAAGTAATGCTGAATCAGGACCGAAGCAGGACTAAAATTTCAGGGATTTTGATATAATGGGGCTTGCAATACGGATATTGTGTCGCTCAGCAATAATAATACAGCAATAATAATAATTTGGCAATGTATTTTTGTGCAACCCTGATATCAGTGCTACTTTGGAGTGATATGACAAAAAATAATCGCTAGTGTATTCCATAGTCTCATGCACAGACAAGGTAGACTTTGTAAACAAACTTCAGCTTAAACGATTACTGAATGCTTTCCACTCCAGGACACAAAAACATATTACATTTCACTCCTCCAAGTTCCGAACCGGGTGCTGTTTGCCACAGGAGGCAGCAGACCTGTCGACTATAACGCTCCATGACGATCATTTAGATTGACCAAAACTGAGACTGACGTTACATTAATTGCGCAGCTCTAAACGGTGGTTCAATTATGTTCCCCTTTCCTCATTGAACGGTGCAAAATTCTATATCTTGAATCACTGTCCCTCTCACAATGACATCCAAAAGGCATAACGATGATAAGATAAGATGATAAGAATAATGAAGCTGATGTTTCTCCTCCAATGGTAGATTACAATTCCTATGTCTTGCCATTGTAAGCCAATCATATCTCAAGAAATGCAGCAGCAATACCACTACCATCATTGCAAGGGATACAAAATGTATAGATATCTCTTGTTACCAGTTTCAATACCTGCGACAGAAATCAATATAGCTGCTGAATAATATTTATACTTCCCTAGTGGTTTGTCCATAATAACACAGCAGCTACATGGCATTAGCTTCACCAACATCATCCAGGTGGACCATGCAGACACTGAATAAATCATGATTTTTGGATGTCAAAGAATCTTTTGGTAGAAAAACATCCTAAGGGTTAAAAAGGTTAAGCCTCTCTTAGTTGGAATGAGGAGTCAGTGAGTCAACAAATGGGGGGCAAAACTCTTAAAATATATTGTTTCTTACCTTGAGCCTCTCAGAAACCCCGTCGGTGATGCTGATGGTGAACTCCTCCACCTTTGGCACCTTCAGCCTCTTCTTCTCCGTCTGGAACTCTGTGCGGGTCTTCACCACAACCTGCACCACAAGAGTTCAATCACAATTAGAAAAAGAAAAATCTTCTTTTTTACACCTACCTAGTTCAACATTCAAATTACTAGTTGCCAGTAAAACTTATTCCTTCACATTCCTAACATCCTGATTCTTCAAGGGCACGTTTCACAACATTTTGGGAGCAAAATCATCTCCTCCATCATGCATTAACAACAACAACTTGTTTGCTCTCAGCGCATCAGCCTCGATTTCCAGTTTTCAGATCACTAAAAATAATTAACATGCTTTTTACAAGGACAACTAGTGCATCACCAATGATGTTATCAGGCACCAAAATCAATGGAGATCAGTTTATACATGCTCTATCTTTCCTTATATTGAAATCAAGAGAATAGAAACACCACTCGAAAATAGTCAAACCAACAACAAACCAAGTAACTGAAACAATCTGTGGAAAAACCAGGAAAAAACTTTACCCAAAGACAGGGAAGATACACCTAACATGATAGCCATAGCTTTTGACCGTAAAGCGTAAGATGCTCACTCTGTGCTTTGCTTGGGGAGTAAAAAAAAAAAAAATGCACTGGAATTTGGTATTTTTTGCAGAACTGCCCCAAAACTGTCAGTCCGGCTCCACTCAAGCAAACAGGTTTTGAACAGTGGTCAGGATCATGCACTGTGTGCCGTTTGCAATGCAGACAAACAGCTGTCCACATCTGTAGACCTTGGGAAATAATAGAAAAGAAAGCCGGCGGCACATAGGTTCCTCTCTCTACTTCGAAGTGGAATTTTACTGTATTTTGCTGTTAGCTTCATAAACTGCAGAGTGGATAGTGAAGAGAGTTAAAGGTGCATTACGCAACTTCTATACCTTCCACTGGCCCAGTTGCCTTTAATTCGCCTTTATTTTCCATCACAGTGACCATTATGATGCTCCAGGATCAATTGTTTTTCCAGTTTCTGGTAGGTTTTCACGGCAGACGGATCTTTTCACCAGAAAACCTACCAAACAGTTGATCCTGGAGCGTTCTGGAGGCCATCATGATGTAAAATAAAGGCGCCATGATAGCCACCCATGCACCCATGTGTCACAAAAAGGTAAATTACACAAACATCAAGTTTTGTTTTACGCATTAAAAGTTGCATAATGCATCTTTAATGGTTGATGTATGGCAGATGAATGAATTGCTTGAAGTAGTGGATTCTCTTCCACGCTGCGTTTCAAAACTGTTTCCCCTAGAATTGCTTTCGTTTGTATTTTTTTTTTCACTTTCCCCTAAATCTGATGCAAGCCCTTGAAAGACAAAGCTTTTTTCTGTTCTCTGCGGCATCCAGCGGCGAATAATTACTCTAACACAAGATCCATACTAATTACTATATGGGTCAACACTGACTGGAGACCGCGTTGCCAACGAGGTACAGCAAGAATCGCAAATTAAAACCCCATTCATCTTTCCCTTTGTGGCGCACAAGAGAAAATTAGGCTCAACACCTCACCGGCCGCTCAAAAGGGACAGAATGCGTATTATTATTGATGCGTGTGAGAGGAGAGGGCAGAGAAGGCCGGCGGATAGCACAAAGAAGCGAACAGTGCCTTTGCGTCCTTGTGAGCATAATTGCACGGCTTGTGTGGAACTATCAATCACAGCAGACAAAGAAAGCTCGTATCTTCATGCCTAACAAAGACATTCATTGTGGAGGCCCTTATCTTGGAGTTGAAGGCCGTAGAGGTGCACCGCATTTGATTAGGCCCCCTGGAGCAACAGTTTCGAGCTTGTAACTAATACTTTTGATTTCCTGTCCACTAACTCACTTCGCAGGCCTGTCCGTGTGTCTTCATCTGTGCAGTATTGAGCATGACGAGGGTGGAAGTGTGGACAGAGAGGCGATTCCGTCAGGATTGTGCTATATGATGATACGACACCAAACTGAACAATAAATCATGGTTTGCCAATTTATAGAGATCGTTATTGAGATGTTTTCTGTTTAATGCAGCTCAATGCTCAAACAGAGACACGTTTGGATTCTCCCATCCACTCCTCACAATATTCAGCCTCTGACATGCTCCAGTTGGTGTGAATCGATTCACATTCTTAACTTTGGGACCATCAATGCACATCACAGTCACATATTTTGGCAATGTCCTACATTAAGATTGTTTTGGGAAGAGGTTTTTGATGCGCTTTGAGTTATCTTCAAACAAGACATTCCACTGAACCCCATAGCAGCATACCGATATCGTATTTTTCCCCGGGATTGGCTCCGATATCTGATACCAGTATCGGATCAGTGCATCCCTAATTGGGGGGTCATTCATCTCCCCCTGGTGTCTCTGGACAGAAAACCATGCTTGCAACTTTCCCTTTTAGGACTTGGAGGCGCAATACACACTAATGGAATCACTAAGAAGACGCTAACAGGCAAAGCTAACTGAGGGCTAGCACCACTTTAGCAGTATTTACAGCCAAATTTGAGAGACAAAAATGATCTGCATTGTATCATTGGATGTACAATATCCCTCTCTATTTTTGTCTTTTCTGTCAGCGCAGTATTTACTCTAACGGACAATTAATGAGTAAAGAAAAGGTGCAACATGCTACGACACCTGCGGTGGTGCTTATGGACTCTAGGGGCATGAGTTACTTAGTTCTGCTAAAAACACTGGAAGCCCGTATTGCCTTTGCTTATACAATTACAAGTGATTTGGGTTCTGTTTTGCATTATTTACTTATTTTATATACTTTTTTTCATCACGCGGATAATGAATGTGTTTTCTTTATGCCAATTTATGCTATTGGACTGTGTTTCTTGTTTTTTGTGCTTGTTACTTTTATATATATATAAAAATCAACTTTAAATATTAATGTATCTTGTTATGTTTCTTTGCTTAAAGAACTATATAAAAATGAAGTTCTAAAAAAGAAAATTATTGTTATTATTATTATTAACTTTCCCGATGATGCCGTCAAATAAAAATGTAGATTTAGATCTAGAACTTTCCAAATGCATCCCTGCATGCAAGATGAGTTTACTGAGAGATTTACTGTCACAGAAATACGGTAATAAAACAACAATACGCTCTTCTCTAGGTCTTAACTAGTTTGAAACTCAAGAACAGGACAAAGCCATGACTAAAGCTACAAACTTACTCAACAATTGGAGGAAGACGAGACCTGCAGGACCCACATACTGTACTGCAGACCACTAAAAAAAACCTAGCACTAAATTGAGGGACATTATGTTTCGATCTGAATCTTAAAAAGGTACAGAATTCAGGGAAAAAGTAATTTCGCCCTTGTCCCATTTTAATTCTAAGTGTACCACTGCGCCAATTATGAGGTGGCCATCAATCATCGCAGTGGCCCCGGCAGCACGTATAGACAGAATACAGTAGCTCCCAATCGGCCAAGAATAACTATCCTTCATCATTATAGGGATAGTCGGGAGTAGTCAGGTATGAAAGCGATCTCTCTGTAGGAATTTCACTCAATAATTGTCAGCACAGGTTTCCAGGTTTGAGGGAGCAGACAGCAGCAGTGACAGCAGCCTTGTGATGTACGGCTGCTAATGGAGCCAGTGGGAAGGCATTCGAGTGCGGAAGAGTGGGAAAAAATTACATTAAGAATCCAATAATCCAATACACTTTCAATATGACTCTCAGATGCGTTAGAAAAGTCTTACAGTTTATGAACAATAGCTTTCACTGGAGTTTGATGCCCTATATTCAAACAGAGGTGGGTAGAGTAGCCAAATGATTTACTTAGATAAGGAATGTACCCCTCCTGGAACAACCACCTTAACGTGGTGGAGGGGTTTGAGAACCTGAATGATCCTGGGAGCTCTGTTGTCAGGAGCTTCGTGCCCCTGGTTAGGGTCTCCCATGGCAACCAGGTCCGAGGTGACGGGTCAGACAAAGAGCGGTTCAGAAGCCCCTAATGAGAGAGCAACAGGCCTGGATAGAATCGTGAGGCCGTCCTTCCATGGGCCCACCACCTGCAGGAGGAGCCATAAGGGGCTGGTGCAATGTGATTTGGGCAGCTCCAACAGCTGCACCCACGACCCGGCAACGGACAAGTGGAAGAAAATGGATAGATGGATGGAAGGGGAATGTAATTGTATGATTTACTGTTTCAAGCTTGGCATACACTGCACAGGACTATTTTCAGATGAATAATCAACCCTCACTGTGAATATTAAAATCTCACTGTACCATTCAGTCTCATACAAAGTGAATCTGGGGTGAGTGTGGATCCAGAGACTCCTGCACACGACAACACAACATACAGAATGACAAACAGACACAAGGTTACGCTAAAATGTGTCACGATGTAAAAATCGCAGTGACTGGAAATTGCAGTGAGCGCCTAGCTGTAATCCTAAAATCCTTTCAACTGACTACCGCAGCAGCTTTTAACATAATTTTGTTATTACATTCTGCAGATTGGCTGCACACACACAATGTAGACAATATAGGCCTATTATATAGCTTTCAAATTGCACTTCTGTTGCCACGGTGTTTACTTCCACGCTCCTTGGCAACAGCAACAGCTATTTTCATCCTTTTCAATTGAATATAATATTACTTGATTGTATTGAAAACCCGAGGAAGCCTCTCTTTGCTGAAATTTCCATACTGAGGAGCAGACAGTGAGTGGGTGTTTTGTAAAGGCTGCAGTTTTTAGTGCTGGACTCTCCCTTTCCCACGCATCTGTCGTGGGAAACATAGACAGATTTTCTCCGTAACACGCAATCTCGCCAAAAGCCCAGTTATGAAGTCTGTCTACCACATATACAGAGAAGTGCAGCTCAAAAATACCCAATAACATGAAATAATACTATAGCCGCATAGAAAACACCTTTTTAATTGTCTCTTATATGTTAGAAGTCGTAGCCTTTCAACCTTCCCCGGTCTGCCTTATCTCCTGACGCTCTGCCCCTTCAGTCGTGCCCTCTCCCAGATCCCGTAATAGTCGAATGAAGACGATATGTCACTTCTATGCACCGTCGGGTTCAAAGTTTCGCCCAAAGCAATTTCAGCTCGCTCGGCGCAATTCCCAATAAAAGATTATATCCGAGCACAGTCGGGCAGTTCATCTTTTCAGCTCAAACACAACGTCTCAACAAAGCAAGGAGGGTATAAATCACAAGTAACAAAAGCCAAAGAGGAGAGAACTTTGTGTTGCCGATAAATGCCGCCTATGTAGAGAAAAGACAGGAGCGAGATTTGCCTGGGGCTCATTTCATAGGCAGAAGTGGGAATGAAAAACAAGCTTTCATTTTCGGGTAACGGCATGCTAGCAATAGTGAACACACACACACACACACACACACGCACACGCACACACACACAATCTTGTACTTCTATCTTAAGGGGCACTCATAGACATAATGTATAACCCAGACCCTAACCCTAAGGTCAGGGCCCCAACCCAAACCTTAATCCTAACCCTAATCTAAACCCAATTCTAACCCTAACTCTAAAACCACATCTTGACCCTCAAACAGTTCTTCAAATAAGTGAGGACCACCCAAATTGTCCTCACACTGTTGGTTAAAAACTCAAACTGGTCCTCACAATGTCGCAAGTACAAGAACACACACACACACAGATGGATTGCGGGCTTTAGAAATGTGGAGGACAGTTTTGTGTCCTCTGTAATGCAACGCAAGTCAGGAAATACAGATTGGAGCGCTTCAGTACATTTTGATGGCACAACATGACTAAAACCTCCCCAAACTTTAAAGGAGATACGGCGCTTAAAAGTATTTCTTTGTATTCTTTGTATTTCTTTTGGCACCACTTCCCACCGTACAAACTGATTCATGCATGTCTAGTCTTTTTCATTTGAAGATAGCGCCACGAGGATACCAGGGGAGCAGATGTTTTATTAGGTAATGCTCGTCTCCATCGGCAGCCGATCAATTATTGTGACCTTTCAAAAAATCCAATAAGATGCAAAGACACTTCTGCGTCAGTGCCAGGGAGATGTCGCGCATTAGGCTTTCCCCGAATGGAGCTGCTGTCTGTGGTTATATCAATACCGTGTAAGAGATGTATCCAATTAAGTGATAGAAAACACGTCAAGCATTTATGGAGGCAACAATGTCATCCGTTGAATTGTGGCCTGTATTGTTTGATCAAATGACACGCAATTCCATTTGGTGTTCATTAAAAAGCCACCCCATTCTCCCCATTTTCCATTATTCACCGGTTCTCTAGTGGTTGCTAATGAAAGGTAGCGCATGTATTTTTAAATGTATATAAACATTTCATGCATTTATTTTCATGTGTCCTCAGATGTGTGATGTTATATTTGCGTAAAAGTTGTTTAGTTTCTGTTTTTAATCCTATCCTCTGGCAATAGTCCAGTCAGATAACCAACAAAGAACACGTACTTGGCGAGAACCTACGGCTATCACCAGTGGGCAATACACATATGAGCAGTATATATTTATTTTACTTTTGTAGCGCCGTTTACCTCTTTAGTACCTTTAACTCCCTAAAAGCAGAAGCGTGAAGCCGTCAAGAGCTGACATTTGTGGCATGTTCGAGTATTTTTCCTTCTGAATTGAAAACGGAAGGAAAAGACAGTCCCGATGTCGAGTGTTGGGGGACGTCAAGCTTAATCAACAGCGACACCTAATCTAAATGATGCTAATGAAATTGGTCATGGACTTTGAAATCTGTTCTGGATGTTCACAGATTCAACGCAGTGGCAAAGCGCAGTGAAAGCAAACGTCAATATTGAACTATTTCCAACTTACTCTTCTGACAGACCAAATTGTTTTATTGATGAAAAAGTCTTGTGTCTTTGTGTGTGCAAGTGCCCGCCTCTCCACACACTTGATTTGGAATTGGAGGAATTGCTTGCTTTCCACCGCATAAAAAAAAGAGCATTGTTGGAGTCTCGCTGACAAGAATAGGAGCCTCTTTATTATCACTGGTATGTTTGTTGATGTTCTGTGTTGACAACAATAACCTGAAATTCTCCACAAAGAGGCTTCAAATTCAGCCAATGATTTAGACACTTCTGTACTTACCATTTCAACATTCAGCTCTCAGTGGTTTAATCTGTGCTGTTAAACCTACCTCTAAATGTTTTGACCCTCGCTCCAGACTCATGCGTTTGTGTGTAAACATGAAAAAAATCTTGTTCCTTTGGCATTAAGGACAAAGATTATCGTAACACTCGCGTAATAGCTGCCGGAACGGAGCTCACAGGCGGCCAGGGAATCCCATCTTTGTTTATAAGAACAAGAGCAGCTGGGAAGTTTAAAGACAGTGAAATAGAGGGCAGCAGAGCGAGCTTTTAAAGACGATAAAGTCGGCCCTGTTTTGATCGGTGAGAACAAAGCTGCACGAGAACAAAGGAAAGATCTCCCTGTAAACAAATATGTGTGGCAGAGTATTACTGCCATCTGTTATCCAAGAGCAAAAAGATATACAAGTCTCCAGCGATGAAAAATGAGGAAGTTAAATATATATGATACTGGAATGGTTCATGAACAAACTGCATCCAGTACAGGTAAACGTTGCATAGACGACTGAAACCCATGATTAATAAGTCATGGAGGAAGAATGATTACTTCTGTTTGGTTTAATACCCAGCCCCAAAGACAATATACCTGTGTTAACTATGATCCAAAATGCACACATGGGAATCGTGTTAATTGTAGGATTTTTTTCTTATAATGACTAGAATCCCAGGCCCACTATAATGACCATCAATGTAAGATTTGTTGTTTGTATTGTATCGATAACATGCACTGATGAATATCAATATGAAAACAGCATTTCATTTCCCTTCCTCCCTGTCCAATCATCTGTCAGTGTTTCTAATCAGAGCATTGTTGATAGAACTGTGTCCAGATGGATTCAGATCTAGCGCCTCTAATATGTCCGTCCCTGTGCAACACCACAACGCCATTACAGAGAGACTGCCCGTAATGTGTGCAATGCAGTCTGAACCAGGACTAAATCTTATCTAAATCAAATGAAAAGCAGGAGTTAAACAACCAGGAACCTGGATTTAACACCATTAGGTATGAACAGCCTGGTATGAGAAAAGTTTAAAATGTTTCACCCAGGTTATACCTAAACCAGACCAATTAACTACAAAACATCTGTATTTTGGGCCAAACTATTATAAATACAGTGAATATGGATTTTATATGTGTGAGGTAATTAGACGCCGGCCGATTAATTAGAGGCTGGCCGATAAATCGGGCCGATATTTGGGGATTTTACACTATCGGCTATTGGCCGTTCTTGCGCCGTAAAAAGCCGATTTCCGGGACCAAAAATGATCGAGACTTGATAGACTAACCGAGCAAAGTCAGGGCTTTAAAACGAGTCCTCCCACAACTCCCTAGGCCTCAGGGGAGGTCAGAAACATCGCAATGAAAATTGATTAGCTTCAAGCTTGTTAAACACAAGTTTTACTAAACCTCCGTCAATTTGAACATGCTGCATGTCATTTTGAAGTGCAGAATCTGGAGAATTCAATCGCTGAGTTAGTTTTAACCTCCAATATTGTATTTTGGATCACCGTGCAAAATGCAACGGCTAGTAACAATACGCTAATGCTAACGACAACTAATCAAAGCTGGGATAGAAACTATGATTGGATCAGCTAAAGTAATAAAATAAAATCGGCCAGTGCTGGAGCGGCCAAAATATCGGTCAAAAACATTGGTCAAAAATATCAGCGGAGCATATCGACATCGACCAATTAACATCCCAAAATATCGGTATCGGCCTTAGAAAAACCCATATCAGTTGGCCTCTAGAAGTAATATACTGTAAGGATGTTCAAGTCAGATTTATAACGTTAATTCAGAACTCAATCGTCCTGGTATGTAGCCTACTTTAGTCAAATATTCTAATATTTTGTTGCCCTGTACTATGATATCAGCCAATAACAGAAGATCGACATGTAGGGTCGAGATACTAGTCCAGTCACATGACCTCCACAAACCTCTCTATAAACAGGGAGAGAGAGGCACTGGTCTGGAGTCAGATTAAGTCGATAAATCTGATAAATCTGTCTGCTGCATAGATTACAGATTTTCATCACAAAGGTTTTATCGTGCTGCCATATTTCATGATCGAGAGTCCACACACACAGGTCCAGTGTCCTACAACCGCCTTCCGTGTCCTTAAAGTGACAGATAGGAATAATAATAGGAATGATAGGAATAGTAAAACTTCTTGGAGACATGGGTGGAGGACAAATCAGGCATAAGGCTCGAAAAATGTATTTAATTTGACTCTCTGACTTCATTTGCAAAAACATTATGTAGTTGCATCGCTAAACTACTACACCAAAACAAGTCATTCTTGTTTAGACATTCTTGCAAGATTTTTAAGGTAAACAAACTACTGTAGATCCGGTAACCTAAAGATCACTCCGCCGCTGCGTAGCTACAACCAGGAAGCTGATGCTGCTCGAATATACAGTAAGTTCTTTTAAATGCAAAATGGTTAGATTTCTAAAATTATTCAGTCAACACAGACGTTTATATGGGTAGTCTGGTGTTATAAGTGATTTGCCTCAGGTGCACTGTGCTTGGGTCAGGCTGTTTTTAATGCAGGCTACTAGTTTCCATAGACATGTGCTAGCCTAGCACTAGCCTAGCACCACTAAACTCTTCAAAAATATAAGGACTACGTGAATTAAAATATATATATATATAGCTCCAGAAATCAACAACACTCTGGATAACTTGGAAATGAGGCCCTATGTCAAACATCCTGAAATATCCCTTTAAAAAGAATAGAAATACATGAAGGTAGTTTTAAAAATGTGTCAACTGTATATATGTCTCAATTGGGTTTGTTTCATTTGATTTTGGTGAAACAAGGTTAAACAAGGTGCTCAGACTTTCTTGAAGTATAAACATCATATAAACAACCATAATTGCTTTAGCATCATTGAAGGTCTTTAGATCCCTACACCAACCTGTAACGCCTTTCAGTCCCAGCCCTAGCCTGATGTAGAGCTCTAATTTTCCTGAGCCCTGTGCTATGAGCTGTCAAGAAGACAAATCATCACACAAACTGCTTTGACAAATTCCCAACAAACTGACCTTTTACCAGAGCCGACACTGTCACACTGCACTGCACCCATCAACATTATAGCAGCAAAAGCATTCATGATAAAAAGAGTTGGTTTTAGCTTCTTTGGTCAAATTATGTTGCACCACCTAATTTCTAACCTGCTGCTTCCCTGTAAAAACACAGTTTACAGTACAAAAGACTTTGTTATTCTATTATATATTATATATATTTTACGAAAAGTGTGCCCGACACACATGTTTAGGTAGAAAAAAATAAATGATGATAACACATTAGAAATAGACACCAAACTTGAAGTAACAACATTTATTAACTGATTTTATTATAGTTTGTGTAACATACAAGATTTAACATGCAAGAAAGAAATAACCCTGGCTATTCATTAAACAAGAGTATATAATAGGAGCCATCAATAAGACTGTCATACCATTGTAAATTGGGGATCACTTTAACCACTTTGAATTGCAGTTTTCCATTTTCTTTTCGACCAACACTTTCCCATTAGTCTCAAAGTCCAGTGCTGCCCAGTTGAGCACGTTGCCCGGAGTAAAGCTGAGCTCTTCCATGTACTTCTGGATCTCACAGGGTGAGATCTCGTGGTCCCACATGTGGACATCAGTCATCATCCCCACAAAAGACTGTTTAGCATCAAAACCGCCACCGTAACTGTCCTGGTCCTGCAAACAAAAAAAGGGTTTACAATGTTTACACAGCAGAGTGCAAGAACAAGGCCGTGCATCAGAACAAGACCGTGCATAAGAACAAGACCGTGCATCAGAACAAGACCGTGCATAAGAACAAGACCGTGCATCAGAACAAGACCGTGCATAAGAACAAGACCGTGCAGAAGAACAAGACCGTGCATAAGAACAAGACCGTGCATCAGAACAAGACCGTGCATCAGAACAAGACCGTGCATCAGAACAAGACCGTGCATCAGAACAAGACCGTGCATCAGAACAAGACCGTGCATCAGAACAAGACCGTGCATCAGAACAAGACCGTGCATCAGAACAAGACCGTGCATCAGAACAAGACCGTGCATCAGAACAAGACCGTGCATAAGAACAAGACCGTGCATAAGAACAAGACCGTGCATCAGAACAAGACCGTGCATCAGAACAAGACCGTGCATCAGAACAAGACCGTGCATCAGAACAAGACCGTGCATCAGAACAAGACCGTGCATCAGAACAAGACCGTGCATAAGAACAAGACCATGCAAGACCGTGCATTAAGACACTGGGACATATTGCACTTTATTTTTAGTTGTGGTGCACTCATGAATGTGGACTTTAGCCACAGTGGTGCTATGACAAATGTGGGAATTTTGAAATGTACCACTCATGCATCATCTGCATTAGGTATAACATTATAGTCTAGTTTCTTGTATATAATGTGAGGCTGAAAGCATACCTGTCCCAACACGATGATAGGCTGTCCAGTAATGGCGGATCGAGGACTGACTTTTCTGGTCAGTGGCTGCCCATTAAACCACAGCTGAACCAGTCCCCCATTTGAGTCACATGTTACGCAAACGGAATGCCACTTATTTGGAGCGTAGTCAAGTCCTCCATAGCTAACTTTAAGATCATGAACATGGGGCGATACAACCTTAATAGCGGAGTCATAAAAAGTCAACAACTCATTGCTTTTAGACGGCGTAGCCAGAGAGAAGAGGGCGTGGTCTCGTGTGAGGTCAGTGAAAGATCTGTAAATGGAAGAAAATGGAACTTAAGTTAAGGCACAAATAGCAAAGTAAACCTTTGTTAATCTCAATAATCGTCAAATTGATTAATCAATATGTCATAAATATGTTATGACACATTGATTATATGCATATATATATATATATATATATATATATATATATATATATATATACTGCATATTTACTGTATATTATATTATATAGAAATATTTATTTATTTATGTTACTATTGATAACAATTCCTTCTCAATGACCCCAAATTTCCGCTTCCAATGATATTAACACATACATAACACATGACACAACTGTAAAATAAGCTTGTGTGAGGTTCAAAGTAGCGACTTTTGGTTTGGTAAATACTTTACCCTAGTTTTTCAAATATCTGAGTAGATATTGGTTACAGAGGGGCATGTGTAGAAAACTCGTGCCGCTAATCAATTATTGCCTTTAATCTGATTAATTGCATTTTTAGAATTTGATTAATTACAATTAATCACAGTTAATTTGAATGGATTCAAAACCATTTCATAAATCTATTTGAACTTCTCACAATGTGTAATTTGTAAAGAAACGTGCTCTGTCTTTCAGGGTGCTCGAGATGCAAGAGTGTGTGAGGTCAGTACATATGATACGATGAATCCATGATGAATTAATTCATTATCTTTTGGTTAATTATGAGTTAAAGCGATATCTTTGGCTGCCAAGTAGAAAACCTCAAGTCTATATATAAATAATTATTATGATTTAAGGTAAATAAAGAAATGCCACAAGGCGAAAAGGGCACAGTCAAATTCGTGCTTGTCCCTGAGCCAAATCCATCTCCCTCACCTCCTTGGCTCATACTGTGTTTTTGACTCCGTATCTTTCAACCAGAAGAGCCCGGGCATAGCATGACAAATAAAAATGAAAGTGATGTACCTGTGGCAGACTGTTAGAGCACTCAAGCTCGTGTCGTATCTAGTATTCAGCCTCACATGATCCGTGTTACTTTCTTGTGAGAAAGTGAAAACTTTCCCAGTCATATCTAAGAGACGACAGATTTTAATATATTTTGATCAGATTCATATTTGATTGTATTTGCTGTTTGAAATGTTGCCTTGAACAGCAGCTGCATTTGAGACCAGCATCAGAAGGCACATCCACATCTTCATCTGTTGTAATGATAAGATCACATCCAGTAAATTTGACACACTTTACATTTACATCAACGTTTAAAACAAGTTCAACACGCGTTACCTTTGCTTGCTTGAGTATAAACATGTAAGGAGAAATAAACAGTTTAAAGTACTATGTCAGCCATCCATCCCCTTCAGTACAAATGAATACAGTATGCACTTACCTTGTTACTGGTCTGTCCTCGTCTCTGAATTTTCTGTTTTTACAAATTCTCTTGCTCTTGGGAGGCTTATATACCCTCTCACTGTTGTGAAATCGAACATGTCTTCACTGGAAAAATATATCTTTGTTTGAGACTGTTGCTTGGTCAAAAATGCAATACACAAACATTGGAAGGAAACTGAACAGCGGTTAAGCCCAGGGGCTTTATTAAGTAACATGATCTAACTGCATTGGAGCTGCAAAAACAAAAAAAAGCCCTGAGTTATTATGAGCTGCCGTGAAGACAAATTGCTGAACGCAGCTTTGACAAATTCACAACAAAATGACTTTTTGCCAGGGCCTAAGTGTCACTCTTTTATCTATTGGTCAATCTATTATCTATATGTTTGGTCAAGTAAAACATTATTACTATTAAATGATTCAGCATGTGAGTGGAAGCAAACTATACATTGCTAAAAACGTTAAAAAAAAAAAAAAAAAGTTAATTTGATCAATGCTACATATGTTTAGATGTATAGACAGGGGAAAATAAAACAAATCTCATGTGTTTTTGAAATGCTTTATTATAAGCTGATTAACATGCAAGGTTTAAAAGGGAGAAAATAAATGTACCAACACTTCTCCAAGAGGAGTATATGGTAAAGGGTTCATACTACTGCTGTGGATAGAGCTGGTTGGATTTCTAATAGACTGCATTCACAAAAGGCCAATGGATTAAAATAAATGTAAGGAATAGCTCAACCTTGACAAATATTGTCTGTAATCACAGGGACTACGCAAATGAAAAAGTAAACTGGCCCAAAATGAAACACCTCTTCTTTCAGCATGACATAACTCATGACAACTATGATTAAAAAAATTGAACTTTGTGTGGGCTTTCAGTCGTCCAGATATTGTACATTGTATTAGAGGATGAAATATCATAGACTGGACTGGGTTGTTGTGTTTCCCTTTTAGCTTCTTCTCGCTCTGGTTTAGGTCACAGGCTCATTTCAATCATGCTAACTTCTTGTTTATAATTTCACAAGTTTAGACATCATAAGACAGGTTTGAAAACTGTCGCAAGATTAATAAAAAATCTCTAAGCACCCAGACCAAATAGAATAAACTTATGTAGCCTTATTCCCTTTACAATACTGGCCCCACATCATCATGGAATTAGTATAATGCGAATGCAGTCTATTTCAATCAGTTTTCTGTATATCCATTGTAAATTGTGGATCACTGTAAGCACACTGAATTGCAGCTCACTTGCTTACTTTCGACAAACACTTTCCCCTGAGCTTGAAAGTCCAGGGCTGCCCAGTTGACCACATTTCCCGGAGTGAAGCTGAGCTCTTCCGCGTACTTCTGGATCTCACACGGTGTGATCTCATAGTCCCACATGTGGACATCAGTCATCATCCCCACAAATGACTGCTTAGCATCGAAATGGCTGCCATATCTGTCTTGCTCCTGTAAACATAATAGGTACACATAATAAAGAGATGTGCTGGATGCTGACCTCTGTTCTGCAATACAAATACTTTAATTTACAGTCATTTTAATAGTGCACTGAGCTAGTGTTGACAGAAGGCGTACTATACCTGTCCCAAAATGATAATGGGCTTTCCATCAATGGTGGATCCAGCCAACTTTTTGGTCATTGGCAGCCCATTAAACCACAGCTGCACCAGTCCGGTCTTTGAATTCCAAGTCGTGCAAATGGAGTGCCATTTGTTGGGAACATAGTCAAGTCCCCCATAAACAATTCTAACATCGTGCAAATGGGGCGCTATAAGCTTTTTGCGAGAGTCATAGAAAATCAAGACCTCGTTGGATTTAGCGGGTGAGGCCAGAGAGAACAGGCTGTGGTCTCGTGTGAGGTCAGTGAATGATCTGTGAACAGAAGATACAAGTCTTTAAACACAATGTTTTGTCCATGAGAAGAGGCAAATGAATGAAAACTCCACCTGTGACAGACTGTGAAAGCGCTGAAGCTCTTCTCGCGCGCAGTATTCAGTCTCACAAAGGCCGTGTTAGTTTGTTGAGGGAAGGTGAACATTTTTCCCGTCAAATCTGAAATTGGACAGATATTGTTAAATTATTCATTTGTATTTGCAGGAGGGAACCAAAACATGTGTCAACTTAGACTCTGGAAAGTGTTGTCTTAACCAAGGTAAAGTCTGGTTGGAATAATGTCAGGCAGGGTGCATCATGTGCTAGAATTAGATAATGTCAAAATGTCTCAAATGAAAGACAGGAGTCAATAAAAGACTATGAATGTGGCGCTAATGAAAGGTTTAGCCTGGTCATTTTAGAACAAGTAGTTAGAATTAGATGTTTGCCTTGACATTTACCTTAACTCATTACAAGTGGATCTACTTTGGTTGTTAGTCTGTAAAAAAAAAAAAACACTTTTACCTTGAGCAGCAGCTGCAAATGAGACCAGCATCACCAGACATATCCACAGCTTCATCTGTTTGAATGAAAAGAGCAAATCCAGTAAATGTTTCACTTTGCAAATTTAAAAAAAGTTTTTCATGTTCAACAACTATTACCTTCACAGCTTGTGATTCTAAAAAAGTGGACATCAAAACAATGTTTAATACACTGTACGCAGTGTTGGGGAGTCACTAAATACATGTATTTAGAATACTAATTTCAAGTAATTGTATTCAGGTACAGTTACACTTTTATTTGTATTTAGAATTTAGATATAAAATAGAATAAATCAAAGGAATACATCCCCATACTCAATCACATTTTAGCTTAATTTTGCTTTTAATGATGACCTGTCGTTCCGCCGAAAATTAAATAAAGATATAAAACGTTCATACAAATACATGTGCGTCATGTGATCTGCTGCTCCTGTGCGTTTTTTTAAATCCTAATGATTGGTAAATGCAAGTATACCCCGTATTTATACATAAATATAATGCAAATCAATGTGAAAACAGTCTAAGTATTCAGAGTACAACACATTTTAAGGCAAGTATTCAGTAATCTGTCACTAAATATAATCACAAAGTATTCTCCAAAACACTGACTGTAAGCTCTTACCTTGTTGTTGCCGTGTGATTGTGTCTGAATTTTCTCCTGGTCGTGGTAGACTTAAATACCTTGTGTCAAATCAAACAAAGTATATGTTATGATTGATTAAGACTGTTGCTTAAGGGCAAGGCCATTTGTAAGGTAGGACTTACTTATACAACCTAAACTCACTCACACAGTAGTGCTGTAAAAACATTCTGCCAGAACTTTCTGTCACGATCAGCTCGAAAGGCCTATAATATATTTAACAATATTATGTGACATAGCAAACTCAAAAACATAACTGTGCTCTATCATGTTTAGTTTATATTACTCATATATCTCAGCACGTTGTCGTCCCCCATGTCCATACGTCTTCTCACAAGACTTGTTCTTTTATAGCTCACTCCCAATGGTTTCAGTCTGTAATTTGCTTGTATAGCGAGTAGCAGATTTTGTTGACCTTGAAACCATAGAATTTTCCTGAGGGAGTTTGACTTGTTCAGCATGCATCACTCTAAAAACATGCAACACTAAAAGCTTAGAAACGTTCATTGAGTCTGTTCCTACCATAACTTTCAAAGTTAGACAGTAGGATTAGAGATGTTAAAATCTTTACCTTTACCTGTTTCAGCCGCCATCTACAGGCCGTGTGTCAATAATTCGGTAAAGGATTAGACTTTTTGTAAACAAATACTTTCTTTTAAAAGAGATGAGCACAAGAACAAGCTTGCGCGAGAATCTGAATCCTGCTGAAACATGTTGTCGTAGAAGGTAAAATCAGCCTTAACATACTGTACATGTTTTTTAGAAACTGCATAATATAATCACTGAGTAAAACAACTGCAGCCTCTCATACCGCAATGAAGAGGAGTCACGAATTCTCAAAGCTCATTATTATCTTATCTTATTATTACACATTATAGACAGCTGTGGTTTGCTTTCTTTGCATGTGTGGATTATGTGGGTCGTTACCAACAAGTCGAATTTTGAAATTTTCATTATTAACAAAAAAATGACATGTCCGATCCTTACTGTATATCACCTGCTGAACCAGGATATTTGTTCAGCTATAACAAGGAATTTTGGCGACGCCCTACCAAGTAAAATAATTTTGAGTGCTGCAATAGGCCATTTGGAAAAATAAACAAAGATGGCTTCAGTTGCTTTGTGAAATACTGAATGAGCCGTACAATGCTTATTCAGCACGAGCCAACGTGTATTGACTCTAATTGGAGCTCCACCTTTGAGATCAGGTGGCACTTGGACAAGTTTCAAGTTTGAGTTACAGAGTTTGGGATGACATTGACCTGAGACTAGGACAGTCACGATGACAAATCTGAAGACCGATATATCGAGGCAGGAAAGTATCGCGATAAACGATATTATTGACTCTAACGATACTAGATACTGTCAACTCTCAGGCACAAACAATGACAGTAAACCTTAATTCTAAAAGTGCATCGTCATATCCTAAAATACCACACAAGATAAACATCGAGCCCAAAAATGATTTTTTTATCTGTTTTTTATTTAAGTCGATTTCGTATTTATCGTGACAGCTCTACTTGAGACATAGATACAAGTGTTTAACTAGCATGGGTAATGATGTTTAAGTCTAATTGTATTTGTTTGTTTTTGTTTATTCTAGATTGAGGTTTCAGGCGACACACAGTCACTAACTTAGCCAACTTTGTAGTTTGCAGTTGCGCCCTGTATCTGGACGACGTCTCTCCAACCCAAAAGCAACGTATTTAGAATAAGCATCCCCATCCGCGCACAGCGAACCGAGAGCTGAGGCAGCGCGAGCATCGGCGTCTCTGGAGAAATGTGGAAAATCTGCGATTGTCAACAAAAGCAGCGTGAATTCCGCTTTTGACGCCTCTGCCTTTGAAATGTCAACAAGCATCAGAGCCGCGACGCCCCAAACGCTCATGTCCCGCACTGTACCCTCACCGCAGACAAACTGGCACAGACAGACGCACTTGTAAAACACCTCCGAGAAACATATATCTGATCAATCGCAGACGGGAATAGAGCGAGGCATTATGTCAAAGCCGTTTTGTAAAAGGTGAATTCTATATCTACAGCAGGTGTGTGAGAGTTTGTCTGCAATGCTGTTGGTATAGTCTGACTATATTATTATGAGGTCACTGCTTTAGGTGGGTTCACTGGAGTTCTGGGCGGGTTATGACGGTTTAGTTACTGTTGCATTTTCCGAAAAAGATTATTTGGCCTGTTGTGGGTCATTAGATATTTTATAGATACAGTACAGCAGTTTCTCTTCAACTATGAATATGCTTCTTTGCTTCTAAGTTATGCATTCTAGGTGAAGCTGATCATTCCCTCAGGCCTAATTCAAATCTCACAATTCAAACTCCAATTAATATGTATACCTGCACAATTCAAATTCTAAAACACTTAATACGTTTGGATAGTTTCCTGAGAATAGGTGAAATGGCGACTTCTGGCGGGCAGCTCTGATAATGCAACATAAACCACTCCCTTTGACAACTCCAGGTGCGCAAAGAGAAGAGCTTATGTGTTTTATTACTAGTTCATTTGGAAGATTTAATAATGTAATACTGGTTATTAATTTGAACCTTTTGATTAAAATACCTTGGAGAAGTTATTGACTCTACTGTCATGTCAAGATAACTTTTAAAACAATTAAATCCAGTCTTCAGGTTCAACTTCAGGTATATTCGTTCATCAATGACTTTTAAGGCAGCTAAGATGTTTCTGCATGCTATGGTGATCTCACATAAAGAATATTGTCTCTTAGAAATGAAACCACTTTTAGACAAATAGAATCCTTATATAAAGAAGCTTTAAACAATTCAGCCAGAAAACCTGTTTCGCACCACTGTCGCATTCTTGAGACGTACAATCGTCTGAACTTTGAAAATTATAAAAACCTTAAATTTGCTTGTATGGTTTATAAAATACTCAATACGCATTTAGTGACGCATTATGGGAATGCAACGATGCCAGACCGACAAAACGGCATCACTTAGAGTAACTTTAACTTAAAGGTGCATTATGCAACATTTATGTGGTGGAAAAATGTGAAATTTGTGAGTATTTCACCTTGTATTAATTGTTAGGAAGGTTTTGACTGCTGACAGACCCTCTCACCAGAAAACCTACAAAACAATTGATCCTTGTAGAGACCACCGTGGTGGAAAGTGGGTCACTAAAAGGTCAATTACGCACCACAAATGTCAACTTTTCTTTTTACTGCATAAAAAGCCGCATAATGCACCTTTAAGAAAGTATACGTCTGTTAAGTGGTGACGTCACAGCTCTTCTTCCGGGGTCGCAGATGTGCGTGAAACTACAAAAAACTCTTTAATACCACAATCAATATTTCTGAACCTCAACCGAAAGTTACTGAACATGCTTATTTATCAGTAACGGTGCAGCAGCTACGCAAACCTAGGAAGTAGTGATTTTAGTAAATATTAGTTTTTCAGCAGTAGGTGCGGCATTTTTGGCTAATGAGTCTGAGAAATGAGTAGGTTCAGTCACTCCCCGTTGAGTTTCAGAAATATTAATTGTTGTATTAAAGAGTTTTTAATGTTTTTTTTCCGCGCATATTAGCCGGTATGCTAGGACCCGGAAGCAGAAGTCGTGACGTCACACTTAACAAACGTATTACAGTGGTCAGACACTACATTGACTGAACTGAAAGGAAAAAATGATGTAATACTTGGTATTTATTCAAACAATACAACTTGTGTAGCCGTGAATTCATGTTATGGATGTCCCGTTATATCGATTTGACCTGTCTTGTGTTCAAAAGCACCTTCAATCTCACTTAACATTACAAATACCCACATCTCGCTGCACTCAGGAGGATTGGGGCCGAGATCATAAACACAAATGATTGACAGCTCTTTAAATGCGTGCCATGAACTGATGGCCGCTGTCTCCCACCATTTGTCACTCAAACTCACCTTCACTATAACTTGTGCTGGATGTAGAGTACAGGGAAATCCCAGGTCTTTAAACGTGTCATTGTTGGCTGTAAAGTGTAGAGTGAATGACATCGGCGGTGTTAGCGGGTGACTGAAATGGGGATAGATTGTGCCTCGCTCAGCAGAATGCACAATGAGTTCAGCTCCGACACGTCTGCAGCAAGTTGCGGCAGAGATGGCTGCGCTGAGATTTATACAGAGCCTCGATGAAACGGCAGATAAAATCATACAAAGGTATCGTCTTGTGTAGAGAAATGTGCAGTCAGACAGATAAAAGGGTTTGGGCCTTGGTTATAAAATGTAGCATGCGAGTAGCCTGCAAAAGTCAAGACAAATAAATAGATAACCATGAATCAATGAAACCTATGTTACCGCAGGGGATAAGCTCGGTATAGCAGAAGGTTGACCAGGTGCTGACTCTTAAAAACCTTGATTAAACAACATACAATTCATCATCTTCATGACTTATTTAAACTATAAATCCAAGCAACAAACAAGTGTGGATTATAGAAGAGTTGGCTAGCTATAACGATGTTTACCATCTCAACTCAACTTTATTCATGGAGCACCTTTCAAGCACAAATACAACTCAAAGTGTCTTAAAAAACAAACTTTTCTCCACATATAAAAAAGGATGTAGATTCTCAGACATCCTGGTGATTAATTCAAACTTCTAACATTAAGAGACGTCAACGTTTAACTCCCCGTCAGCTTTGTTTTAATGTTGGAAGTGTTGGAAGTTTCACATACAAAAATATATTTATAAGTATTTCGAGTTTGATGTTGACTTAAAAATGCCCGTTGAGGTTTTAGGCGTTATGCCACAGTCGTGGAGCACAGAAAGCAAATGAGGCTTAACTGTGTTTAGATTGTACTCTGGGAACTGCCAGCACTGCCCGCTGTTCTCAGGGCCCTAGAGCTAGAGCAGGTTCATACTGTGTTGGGAGGTCACATGGGAAGGGAATCTTATTTGTATAGCGCTTTTCATATGACACATATGTCACACCCAAAGTGCTTCACACATGAAAGGGAGGGGGGTTCATTCACTCCATGCTGATGCTGGTAAGCTACATTTGTAGTCACAGTTTCGCCTGGAGTAGACTCACTGACGTGAGGCTGCTCACATCTGTGCGGTCCCGGGTGTTGGGTGAAGTGTCTTGCCCAAGGACACAACGACAGTCTGCACCTGCAGAAGCCGGGATTCAAACCCCCGACCTTCCCATCATGAGACGACCCGCTCTACCATCTGTGCCACTGTTGGCCACTGTCATGGACACTTAGAACCTTGACTTGTGGACTAAAGAGACCTAAACTAAAGGGAATAGATTTCACATGTCTGTGACATTGAGAGGGAGATTGGTGTCATGACAGATTTGAAAACTAATGAAAATGGCTGGCAGCTAATGGTCTAATCCACAACTGCAAAACACTACACTCTCTCCTTCAGATAGTCTGATTATATAACTATACACTCAGTGAGGTAGTACTAACTGTTCTTGCAGTATTTATGACAGACTTTACTATTTTAGAGTTGTAATTATACTTGCTTTAGTTAAAGTTAGTGAGTCTTGAAGCCACACATGTAACATTTTACTCAAGAAATAGAATAGAATACATGAATTTAACATATAACTAATATTTTTTTTAAATTGAAAAACACCTAAATCAACAACCAAACATGTCTTTATTATGAGCGTTTCGCCTCCTCAGATCCGACTGGGAGCGGGACGTCTCCAGCTCGTCTCTATGGAGATCCTCACTAAAGGCAATCAAATATGAGATTTAAATAGGTTAGGTCCTCATCTAGAGCCATTCTTTGATTACCCACTGCAAAAATAGCATTTTCTGTGTCAAGCTGGTCATTACGAGCATATCCAAAATATTACACAGTATGCCTTTAAATCCTGGTTTAGTCCAGAATAGACCTGTGTGGTCTTGGAAGTTATTTAGAACTAGTTTAGCCCGAGTAAAGTTGAGATTACTCCATCCTGTTTAGTCCTTTTGATTAGTCAGTTTAGATCAGAGCTGGTATGTTCTATTCAGACTCTCTGTAGTCCAGGTTTAGAAAGTACTTTTACAGCCAAAACATCCTCTTCTTTTACAGTACTTCATGATTCCATTCATTTAGCAGACGAGGCTTCAGTGCACCTTGAGTGAACGGACCAATCAGCTGCTCCGGTTGCCCCCTGCTATGGTAACTGGATTAACGAGCGCAGTGCAGTTACTATGGGATGTCGAGATGATGAATGATGTGTGTCTGGCTCCAAATTTGCCTCCTAATCTCAGCAGGAAAACAGAGGAGCAGAGAGCAGACAGGAGACGGATGGAGAGAGTCAAAGAGAAGAGAGGGAGAAAGATTGTGTGCCATAAATATGATACTGATAGAGAGAGGAATGCTAATACCAGCAGAAGCAACGCTAACAAAGCTATGAATCCCAAGATGGATAAGCGTACCATACTTCAAGCCACTCAAATGTTTCCTCAGCTTGAAAGACGAAAGACCCTATTCCAGACGACCACTTAAGTTCCGCTCCTTAGGCCAAGAATCCAACATGATCAGCATTTCTTAACGGTGTCTATTCTGCTTAAACACACAAGCACAAGCCTATTTGACCACTAGCTCTTTTCTTGTTTACACTAAAGTAGTTTCAGGCATTCAAATAGTCCTTGTTCTGGGTCGGGCCAAAACTCAGAGTCCCATTTGCATTGCCAACACACGGTACATTTATCAACAATATGAACATAACAGAGGCCAGGATTGTCGCCAAAAAACTGCAGCAGACTTTCTCAACTGATCTCCATATGGATTTGGTCATGCTCAGTATTTGGGTAGATAGAGGCACGACAGTGTCACATTTTGCAGCAGAAAAAAGGACTAGACAGAAAAAAGCCATTTCCAATTCTTCACTATCTCAATTTTCTTTGATAAAGGCTATTGAAACGATAGCCTCGATTGTGTGCCTTCTTAACTGTAAAGATCGAAAACGACACTAAAAAGAACTTAAAACGTGCTACTTGTAGAATAATAACCGGAAACAAAACCATTTTTCCATCTGATCTCCATGCAGACATCGTCCCGCAGGCGAATTTCCTTTAAACAGGATGCCAAGGGAAGCAATAAGATGAACTGAAGTCAATCCCCAAGCCTAACCTTCACCATCTCCTGTCCAAACCCCTAACCTCATTAACAACTCCCATGCAGCTTCCTCTACCGCCCTGTAAAAACACTCTTTTCTCTCTCTCTCTCTCTCTGCACTTACCTTGTCAGGAGCTGTGCCCTGCAGGCTGCCCACGTCCAGCGGAGTGATGAGCGGCACGTTCTGGAAGCCATCCTCCACACTCACGGCTTTGGCACTGCCCTTGTCCTGAAGATTACTCCCCAACTTCACCATTTTGTCACCGGCCTGATGCGCTCCGCTCCCCTTATTTCCCAGAAGACTGCACCTGCGGATATGAAGACCATATGATGATGAGGATGAGGATGATGATGATGCTCAACCTGGCAGTAGCCCACAGCAGTGAGGGGAAGCATAGAGGGTATGCAGTTGATGTCACAGCCTGGCAAACAGAAGCCAAATGAGTGTATACTTGAGTCATGAAATGTGATTCTACACATGCATAAACTCATGATCCTAGAGATGACAGTTAACGACTTTGTAAATATCTACTAAATAAAGCTTTTTCACTGTAATGGGGTAAATGTAAGGCATAAAAAAACACATCACATACAATATAACATCAACGCGTTTATGTTTAGTCAATTTACTCAATAAATCACGTAGCGGTTGCAAAAAACAAACAAAATCAAGTTTCGCTAACACGTGATCGTAATAAAAACATGCCTACTTCATTTAAGAAGTCCAGCTACTTACGGTGTTTACGGTCCTTCGCTGCGGACACGGGTGCCTCAGAGAGCGGACAGAAGAGGTGCAGCTGGCCGGAGGCTGGAGGAGGAGGAGGAGGATGTGGAGGATGCTGCGGGGGGGTAAACAACGCTTCTCCGCCGAGGACCGAGCGCTGTCTGTCGGCAGGTCTGCGGTCTGTAGTGGCAGCCCAACCCCCAAATCCACAGAGCCAGCCCCGCTACAGGCGCAGACACACGCGGGCAGGGCGGAGGGGGGGGGGCGCGAGGGGGGGCGGGAGGGAGGGAGCGGCCGCTCGGGGGCACGGTTTAAACTTTGCAGGGACAGAGGGGAAAAGTGAAGAAAATATGAAAATGAAAAATATGGCTGAATGATGACAGCGAGTATGAAAGAGTGTTGAATAGACTGAGTTTTCACATCGTTGACGTATAGGTTTTCAGCCTATTACATTTTTTAATGCAATTCAAGTTTTTTTGGTTTTTGTTAAACAGCAAAACAGCAAAGGCGCACAATGATTAAAAAAAAAAAATCTCAAAAAGGCGGTGCTCAATTAAAACCACATTATGTATTTCAGTGGCGCCATCTGCTGGATTGAGGGGCAACTCACAGCTATGGGCTATGACATGATATACTCAGGCAAAGGGATAAAATAAAATAAAAGCATATTGTGATTTATATGAATACATTTGCCTGGGGGTGAAATGCAATTCTAACTATCCCGACCAAACACACAGATTTTTTTTTTTTTGTCTGATATGTCAATCCATTTATTGTAGTACAGGGTGATTATGGAAACAACTGAAAACAAAATAATGAATGACTCACAGTTTATGGATGTTTGGTAAGTTTCTCAGAGCACGGTCAAAACTATGTGATCCAGCAGCTTTAATGCGCTCAAAGTAGCTCAAAGCAGGACTTTCTTTGGTCATTGTCACGTGAGTTTGCGTTGTAGCAGTTCTGCCTTCACCCACACGGTGGCGCATGTGAGCCGTGGTGCAGCTGACTGTTTCTGTCTCGTATTTGACAAATGGCACATGACTCGTGAGCCGTGCGCGTGCTCCTGCTGTGGTCAGTATTTATGGATCGGTTCAAGAGCTAGGTGTGTCCCGGAGACAGATTCAGGAGCCGGACCTTGTCCAGCTGTTTCATTCATTAAGAGTGTCAGCTGCCACTGACATGTTTTATAGTGACGGCATGTACCGCATAACATTCACTCATTGTTTTTATATCATAAATTAATGCTTTACAGGATCAAATAGGCTACTGAAACTAGTAGGCCTGGTCTGCATTGCGCTATACTGTTGGCCTACAGCAGTACACTCTGTTTTCTCATGAGAATTTTATCGATTTGGAATTACCAGATTTGACCTTTGACCCAGAAAATGCAGAGACATCACTTTGGCTTTGTGTCCATTGAGTGATGCCCCACAGGATTAGACCCACTGCACTGTAAACGATATTACACTTAGACCAGTTTGTAGCCTATAGTTGAGGGACTGAAGGGGGAAAAAATAGTTTTCATAACCTACATTTGTTTGCATTTTTATAAACTGAGTAGATGGACATTTGTGGTTCAACAGAATATGAATAGATAGAGGTTCAATGCAAGCCTATTGAGATTATAGATTATATAATCTATTATACATATATTACAGCCATACTGTTCTGCTGCTAATGTGCGATGTGGCAACAACAAAAACTGATTTTCAGTTTTGCAATACATGTTGACAAAATGTCAGATACTGTTATTTTTTCGTGATGGCAGATAAATAGGAAATGAGAACAGTAGTGATGCAGCAGAAAAGTTCATGGCCCAAACCAGGGATAAAAGGCTTTTATATATAGAAGTGGAATTAAATGTGTTTTTGTCGTAAAGAGAAAACAACACAGAAATATAAATGGAAATTAGTATTAGTATTTTAAGAGAGAGGGGGCCGTTCAGTCTTGCCTAGGGCACCAAATTGGCTAGAGCCGGCCCTGTAAAGCAGTCATTTGTGGAAAAGAAGACCACTGACTCAAACATACAGCATTTTATTGTTTGTTGTTATCACGACCCTGACAATAAAGCTCCACTTTGCTCGCTGAAACCTTCTCGCATCTGCTTATGAACTCATTCAGAAAGTGAGGACTGAGTTTGGACCACAACTAAAAGCTTACATATTATTTGCTCCCAGCTTGATTGTTTCTAGTGAAAAATGAAAATCTAGCACAGCGCCTTTAAACTGAGGAAATTAATGTGGGATATTTATTGGTCCGGTCCATTAGTACGGCATACATAGCGGCATGTTTCCCCAAAGATGCTTACTATATTTGCTATTTTTCACATTTTAAAGCGTTTTTGTCCTGACATCAAGTGTTTCTTCTTCAAAAATACTCCAAGAATGATTGCTCGTAACATAAAAGACATGCCCAAGATAAACTACAAAACCACAAAGTCCAACAATGACCAGACCCGGGGCGAATTTTCATCACAGTTAAGATTTATTTCATTCAACATTTCACATTACAAATATTTAAAAATTATGCATACTGTTATAAATAGTTGGCTGCAAACAATTAAATAACATTAGATTTTTCTTTTTCGTTTTTCACTAGCACTTCTACAGACCAACTGCTAGAAATATGGACATATCCGTAGTACATAACTTAATTAGAAAGGAAAATACAAAAATAGGAACTTATAAAGTGAAATGACAATAAAAATTAAGGTGATATCTTAAGTAAAAAATGCTATTAATAAATACAACAACCTTCCCATACACAGTTAAAAACTATTGAAATCTTGCCATTAAGTAACATCATTAACAGACAAATATTTAATATTTATTTTCCTTCAGAAAATGTGAACCATATATTGTGGAGCACAATATAGCAATTAGTAAAAACTAGACACTTTAACATATTAAAAGCTTCACCTCAAAAATATAACAAAAATCTGATCAAAATTATAAAAATCAATTATACATTCCAATTAAAAATATACCAATAAACAGCTAAGTACATTGTTGACCTAATAATTACAAAGCAATCAATCACAGTAGCTTGAAATAAAATAGGCAAATAAGCACAAAACCTTTTAATGTTTTAAAAATAACTTCAATTATTTATATTAGTACAAATAGTTTGATTTCTTTTCTTTTTTACAAACACCAGCATGAAAAGGATTACAATAACAGTAGAAAATGACTGTGAAAAACATATTAACATCTTTTTTAATTAAATGTCTGCAATTAAAAATGGCATTAAAGAATTACATTGCAAAGAGTCTTTATCTGGAAAAAGGTTCAAAAGAAGTATTGCACATAACAACTTGAAGTTAACTTGCAACATTTACCACATTCAAGTCTTTAAGCTCCCCCTTCCTCCAGATAGGTCTATTATAGAAAGATCAAGACAGCTCAAGTCTAGGTTATAGTAGAAAACAGTGTTCGATACGGATGCGCTGCCCAATTCTGTATATAGAAAGTTTGTCTCGTTTCTCTTCTTTAGAGGTCTGCGAATGGGGAAGCGAGGGGTTCTCAACACGTGGGGCGGGGTCAGGTTTGTGGGGGGGATGTGACATCGTGTGGGACTATAGGGTGTCCTTAACAACGTAATATTTGAGAGACATTTGGTGCACACCACAACAGTTAATTTTTATAGCTAATTCATGTACTTGTCATTTTCTCTTTTTTGTCATGCATGCTAAGGATTACATTAGGTGCTAGTTGGCAAGTTCAAGAATATATATATATAGATATAGATATTTATACTTTTTTTTTTAAATATTAAAATATCTAAACACCAAACATCCATTCGTGTGATACGAGATTCAGCGTTAAGCGTGAACCGGATTTTGCATTCTCCTTATAATAAGTTAATAACTCCATCTACGGAGAGGAAACCAAGACAGAAGTTACCATTTTCCAACTAGTAAAGCCGTGTTACAAGGCATTAACATCAATTTTAATTACAACAACATGTTTTTTTTTTTCCTTTCTCGCCATGCTGTTACTGACACATTTAAAAGCTAAGACCAAGAGAGTGGTGCACTTTGGTCTGTCCTCTGCGGATTTGAAGTCGCCTCAACACAAGTGCGCACTTATAGTTGTAAAGATTCCTCAGCACTGAAATGTATAAAAAGCATAATTGAAAATAATATATATTGAAATCACTCAACATCTCCATATATGCAGATCTCTCAGTAACAAAAGTACAAAAGCTACCTTTCACAATGTGAAAAATTGAGGTATTGCAAAAAGGAGTTTCCCCATTCGTGAAAAATGTGCCTAAAATGACTGTTGGAAAAAGAAAAACTATTTAGAAAAGTAGTGCATAATAAATGTTTATATGTGCATGACAAAATAATTTAGCTAGAAAACACACTGTACCAAAAATCAGCAGGCCATGTATAAAATAATCTTTTTTTTTTTTCTTCTCATTTTAAAACAGCAAATTCTTCACAAAGAGTTGAACTTCTAAAATGCTCACCCATCACACCCACAAAACTCATGTCCGGGTGCAAACTGGTGCAACGACACCGCGCCGAGGAAAAAAACGGGGGGTGGGGGGTTTCTCACTAGTGTAACTCAAGTTTCTGTAGACAGCTCCCTGACGTGTTTTAAATGCTCGGCGACTTGAGCGACTTCCGCCGTCCGCTGTGCCCCGCTGAGCGCGCTATTGTCGAGTTTGTACGCAAATAAGTCGCCTCCATTTTTGTTGAGCTACGGAGAAAGTACGGGGTCTGACTGCACTTAAGTTATAGAAATATAGTAAGTTCAAGGCCAATCTTTGGTTTTTACCAGAGTCCCAACAGGTGCATGACAGTTACTGGGTAGTTAGCGATAAAAAAATATATGTGAAGAATAATTTAAAGAACAAAAAAGGAAAAAAAAAACAAAAAAAAGAGAGAAAAAGAGAGAAAAAAAGCTACAGCGT